>NC_089526.1:11560083-11868925 GCF_963924715.1 Thunnus thynnus | reverse complement strand
GCGATATGATCCAGCCCTGTTATAAATACTACTGCCTGTGGAGACAGGGGTTATGTGCCTTTACAGAAGATAAGACTACACAGTCTTTCTCTTCATCTTTTCACATACAGGTGGTCTTTCCTTTTCACCGCCCTCCAGTAACTGTCAAAATCTTGTCACATTTCTCTCTCTTTTTTTTGAGCTTCTCATTTGTCTGATTTCTGCCACTAAAGGAAACCCCATGACCCCTTAACCTGCTAGCCCCTGCACAGACCACCACCTAAAGACACTTTAAAAACAGTCTAGTCGTTCTGGATTAAAGTGTCTGGGTGACTGCCTGGCACCCTTACCGACCTGCTGTGCAATCCCCTGGCATCTCACTAGAAAAACCCCTGCGCTGCAAACACAGACAGGGGGGAAACTACATGTAGGCAGGCTGAAACATACACAATATGGATGCACTGTAGCAGCAATTGCATGTACCCAAAATATAACGTGAGGGTATCTTAGATGCATTCATTACACACTATTTATTTACATGATTAAATATTTTTTGCATCCAGGCTGACATAAACACTAAAGCAACCCCCTCCCCCAAAGCATAACAATGGCATTATCTTCTGACACCCTTGAAGTTAATGAACTTCTGGGCGCCTACAGGGCAATCCCCATACCGAGTTCCCTGTAAACCCCACCATTAGAGGCATTAGGAAGTCAGGAGCTAGACTATGCACCATTCTCCGCAGTGACACGCTGTCAGACCAATCAGCGGCCCCAAACACACACGCCTATAGAAGTAGACAGCCCCTCCCCCTGTTCTTGCCCCCACAAAGACACACATACACACATACACACACAACACTACCAACCCTGACGCTTTGTTGCAATTGACATGTGCTTCTCCCATGCACAAATGCAGTATGCGTCCACATGCGCCTGTGGATGCTCGCACTCAGATATAATCAGCCATAAAGACATAAAACATAACCATGCACACAGGGCTTCAGAATCAGTCTCTAACTTCAGTTTAGAATCCTGCAAATTTCTGGGTCGGAAAATAAAGGCCAATGAAGTTACAGCTAATCTATGCTGCGGTAGTGACTTGCACCCCGGTGGAAAGTGTAAGAGGGTTCACAAGTGCACAATTCTCCGTAACCTCCCTCCAGTAAGGAGATGATTAGGAAGCCATGACCTCAGAATACTGCAGCCTTCCTAGAAGTCAGAAGCCATTAGGTATTTATAGGAGCTTAATGGTACTGTCTAGGTGTACTGGCTGTCTAGTACTCATGATCGAGCCAGCTTCACATCCTTTCCCATACGAGTCATGGCAGCATGACTTACAACACACAATCTCTGTTTGAAGATTATTTTCCTAGAGCCGCTACATATTGTCCAGGTTTGATAAACTGTCTAAAGAGGTTCCTTTTCTTTTAGTTGGTCATCCCCCGCCCACCACCACCACCACCACCACCACCAAGTCCCCCCCCAACCCCCCCAGCCTGCCTGCCTCCTACGCAGACAGCCAACCTATAGCACTTAATTTCATTTCGTTTCATCAGCAGCTTACCAACAATTCTTTTATATATTTTTTATTTCCCTTCCACAACAGAAAAAAGCAGGCTGCTTTGCATCAAATGCTTTGCTCGCAGATGATATTGTTGATTGAGTTGAAAATGTAGAGGATGATACGAGTAGTGTTTTCCAACTCACAAATGCTGCTGTCAAATATAATTGCCTGATATGATTGTAAAATTACATGGATGGAAGTGCACCTGTTTTGTGTGCTTGTGAGGGGAGGGAGGTGGGGTAGGATGATTTCAGGACCTGGGTTGGTGGACTGAATCTGAACATGTGACTTTATGCTAACCTTGTCAAACTTGCTCTTAGAAGCTGAGTTTACACATGCAATTCTATCATTAATCTCTTGTCCACACCCTCTTTATTCCATGACAATCTTAATGAAATAATATGCATGTAAATGTCTTGTCATGCACTGAAAAAAATGGCTTGCCACAGTATGCAAAAATTAAGATTTAATGATCATACTCCTAATAAAAAAACTCTATAGGGCTTCATTATGTATTCAAAACCCTGCTAATTCAAATGGGATTCTTATTTAATGACCCAAGTTTACTGAAAAAGTTGAAAACAGTTATTGCAAAGGCCAAGCTAGGCAGTTGCATCATGCATTAAAGCTCTACTGTAAATACATGTATGCTGTTGAGGAGTGATTTTTCCATTTGCTGTTTGTTTGATTCCTGTATATAAGCTACACATGTGTCCCAAGTGTGTTTACATTACCACATTGTCTCAGCCGAAACCAGGTCAGCCCTGTTACTGACATTATGGCTGCCTGCTTTAAACGACTTACCTAATCCCCCGTCATTACCTGGAATGGGCCCCATGTCTCGCCTGTGGCCTGAAATAGCCCAGGACCTCAGACTGCCACTGTCAAACCCCCTAATTTGCAGTTTCATAAATAGCAGACTGAGACTTGGGCGCTCAAGATAAAGTGGCCCTGTGGTTTAAGAAGTTACCTCTTGTTGCGAGTGCAGGGCCTAATGGAACTAAGTCTACCTGGAGACACACCTTAGCACAGTTCACTTTAATGGGACAGGCTTAAGGTGTCAGTCAGGTGCTTGTGATTAAGCCTGAGGCCAACAGAGGAGACGTAAGTCTAAGTGGTGACAGAGTTTATGTTATGCAACAGCAACACAACAAGTTTTGACAACAGACTGAGTCCTCAGAAAGACTCAAATATGAATGCAAGTTGTTGGACACATGCCATTACTTAGGTCTTTGATTGTAATTGATGATGCGAATGACACACCCAGATAGTTCTGGATGAGTAGGAATTATGTGACAATGCCAACTCCGTATTTCTTCCTATAAGTATTTAATGGGATGAATTTAGCAGTAAATAAATGTTCAATAATGAGCTTATACAGGGAAAGAGATATGGCTAGCCAATGTGAAGTCATTTCTAAATCCTGTTCAGTAACAGTAGTAGTAAAAACATATCATACAAACCCAGATATCATGTCATTCACAGGAACCTTAAGAGTCTAGGGCAAGATTCTGAAGACTGGTATGGCACCCACAAAGAACTATTATACTGTACAGCCTCTACCTTCTCACACATGGCCGGGGAAATGGTAGTCTATATTCAGATGCAAAACTTAACATCTAGTCTCAAGGTCTGAGCTCGGAAAGGTGAACAACCAGGACAAGCACTGCTGCCCTGCTGATCTCCCTGCCCCTTCTCCCTGTCCTCAGATGGCCATAATGAATAGCAACAAGATGACGCTGGGACCAGAGGCTGATAACATGGGCAGATGTCCAGGAGGTTACTCTAGGCTCTCAGCCAGACAGGCAGTGGTTGGTGGACTGTGGTCAGTTGTGAGCAACCTTCTGAATATTTACATTGTGGACAGCTGATCTGTGATCTCCTACAAATGTGTCTGTGTTGATTCTTGGATTAAAAAAAAAAAAAAAAAAAGATAAGTGGAGGGAAATGTGTAGTGCATACTTTCATAGAAATACATGGAACACTTTCTTCTATTTATCTGCCACATTTATTCGCAGCAGATATGGACATAAATCATTAACCACTGTGTTTCTGCTCCTGGTGAAGGGATTTCATGCACTACTACGGACGCTGTTGCCCATCATGAGCTACTCTCTGCAGATGGGATGAGCAGAGCCTTGTTACACACACAGCGAGTGACTCCACTCCAGTCTATTATATTCTGCCATCAATGATCTATTAGAATGACTGACGGCAGTAATGAACTAAGACAAGATAACGCATGGCACCATTCATGCGTAACCGACACGGAATCCCAGGGTGACATGTGTATGGCACGAGGGGTGAAAGAATCATAATGGCTTAGTGAATAGGAATAATACTCAATATTATCACCAGACACTCTGTGATTAACACGTCAAACCCCATCACGCTGGCATGTATATTTTATTCCTTACCTTCCAGCCAGCTGAGCTATTACTGTCGCCCTTATCCTTGAAATAGGGCACATAACGGACCATCCAGTCGTATATCTGTGACAGCGTGAGTCTCTTTTCTGGGCTGCTCTCAATGGCGCGGGTAATGAGATCCGCGTAGGACTGGTTACCCCACGCGTTCCGCCGCGAGGATTTGGCTTTGCGCAGCGGTCCGGTCACATCGAGCGCCGCGCCAGCCAGGCATGGGTGCGTCGCGCCTGTGGGTGTCGGGGCGCCGGCTGGATGCTTCAGCTCTCCCGGCGTTCCGCCTACGAGCCCTGCTCTGCAAGCCGGGACGTCCTCCGGTTCCACCTTGATGTTGGCCAGTGGAAGACCCCCGCTGACCTCGTGTCCACCGGGGAAATCCTCCGGGCAAGGTAGCGGCCAGGTGCATGAGCGAGGCCGGCTTTGCGGCTCGAAATCCGAATCAACCTGATGAGCGTCTAATTCGTCGTCCTCCATCATCAACATTTACCCTTCAGTTGAAACGGAATAAATCAAATGAAGAGCAAGGGAGGGAAATACCTCCACGATTCCCGTATCCCACTGTCTTCAATATCACTTCACGTTGAAATCGCCTTGTAACACGGCTATTAAGCTTACAGTCTAAATCAATAAGAGGGAATTCAGCGGAGTAGAAGGATCATGATGAACACAAGCAAAAATCACAGCATCGCGTGTAAAGATAAGAGAAGTAATAAAAGTAATAGTAATTTTTCGTCCATTTTACCTGGAGTAAAATATCAAATGGTGATTAAAATGCTTCTCATTTAACAGTCCACATCACCCCAAGACAGTCAATCTCAAACGCGTGTCAGAGCCAGTCATAGGGCGCTTTTCAATCCAGTTGCAGCAACAGATGATATTTCAGATAAGGAGCATATTTGCAAGGCATCGTCGATAAATCCTCCAGAAGACAACGGGAAGAATGGGAAAAGAGAGGGAAAATCACCAGGGCGATAATGCGTGATTACCGTGAATTATTAAATCTTCCAGTCTGCACGGATTAAGCTGGCAGCGCCACATTCAAGTCCATTCAGCCTGAACAGCACAAAACTGTCTGCAATTATAATGAAGAGGCGTGCGCATGTGACGAATCGATAAATTCCCAGTCTGAGAAAAAAAATATAAAGGAAAAAATAGTCCAGCAATCAAATCTCGTATCCACTTGTCAGGATGATAAAATTGGCTTTTATCACACCTCCTCTTGCTCCCCTCTACCCCCCCTTGCCTTTTCTCACTCTCAGATCCCACACATGTTCGCATTTGCTTACAACTCGTTCCGTCGATGTGAACCGAGGATGACGCGCCGGCGCTGTAGTGGAGATGCTGCCAATTGGAGTGCGCTCACGAAATCAATACTCTCCGAACATGATTACAGCGAAATCCCGAACTCTCTCTCTCTCTCTCTCCCTCTCTCTCTCTCTCTCCTCTCTCTCTTTCTCTCCACCATCTCTGTTATGAACGGAGGGAGCAAAAGCCAAATTCTTAATCAAAACTCTGCATAATGATATTTCTGGCGGAGCGTCAGAAGGCGCTTTGTGTGCCAGTTTCCGCGTCCAGCCGTGATAAAACAAGACAATGTGAAAACTACACAAGGGAGAATTTCGACAAGAGTTTTTTCTTAAAATAAATAAATAAATAAATAAATAGAATAGAGTGACTGATAATTGCCTTTGTGCGTAACAGATTGTCCGAGGCACTGTGTGCAGTCCAAATGCCCTCCAGGGGAACTCATGGTGCGCAGGAGGTTTCACCTCTACTGATTATTTGCAGCTATACTCCAGTGAGTGTAATTTTCTATGCCGATTAGACAGATTTAGTTCAGATTAAGAGAGATTGGGTAACCCTAGATTTTAATCTGGGAGGAGCGAGGTGAAATGGGGCTTTTCGGAGGCCAGAATATAAAAAAAAATCATCTCTATTCCTCACTCCAACTAATGTGAGGAAAAATAAAACACTTGCACATCCTCTCGAATTGCATTGGCAAAGCCTCAACGCCAAAAGACCAGAGATGCTGCTCTGGTAGACACAGCCCTCAGACCCCTGTGCGTAATTCTGATACACTGACCGAGGGGGATTCCTCCCCTCCAACCCACCAGCCCCCTCCTAAAATCTGACAGCTGGGCGGGCACACAGTTACAGGTGCTCGAATCTCATTGGCTGTTTATTTCCCTTATACAAATTGGGTTGGAGGTCTCACACTGTACCTCATCATTTCTATCCATCCAGAAAAGATTTGCTGAGCACACAGGCTATTTTACTGTCTGCTTCACATTTTTATGCACACTCACACCTGTTATGTTGATGATTGCTATGGGGAGAATATTACTTATTCATGGACTTTTACAGTCAGCCTCTCATGCAGCTACAATTTCTGATAATGTTTGTTAGTTAGGCAGCCATTCCATATGAGCGTTTTATCCGCCCATGGGTGATCAGTGTGACCTATGGGGGCATTGCAGTCAAAATATTCAACAACCGAATGATAAAATGTCACTCAACCCAGAGGCGTACACTCAATGCAGAGACTGGGATCCTAAATTTTTCTAACTTTATAAGTGAGCATTCTACTCAACTCAATTTTTAGTCCAAATAAAACGTCCTCATATCTTTGAGTGACACATGCACAGTTCATGAGCACCATCAAAACAAGCTCCTGTGCAGCACACAGTGGCCGAAATTGTCTAGAGGACCCCACCCTCTCCATACTCAAAGTGTGCATGGACTGAAGCTGTACTTAAAAGTTACACAACATGGCCACATTGTGTGCACTCAGACATGACTGATGTTGAGAAATTTGTGTCAAAAATAGCATGCTTTAAGCACGGGAGGATGTGTCATGGAATGACTTCATGCCAAACAACAGTGGGATCACATGGTTAAATTGCCATGTTGCTAATTTTTGGGTTTGTGTAAAAACCCTCCATGTTTCCAAAGCACCATTGCACCTTTGATTTATGGGAATTTTTTTCATAATCACCTGGCCACTTCAATATGTCCCAAGTATAAACCAATGATGGACACAGACATGCCTTTCATAACTTCTTGTCTCTAACACAAGGTGCTGCTCATGATGCTCTACAGACTGGAGATTACATAATGTGTCTTGATTACACATTAAGTGAGAGAAAAGTAGTTGTGAACATCAAGAAGACGAATGACCAGACCCAGAGGCTCACAGGTGGTCTACATCTCAACAGAGACAAGAATTGGAGGGAGTGGAGGTAGACACGGAGGAAGGAGGAAGACCCAGGCAGCGCAAGTTTAAAAACTACGTATGTGATCAGTTGCTTCCAGGCTGGCTGCTACACTGTACACATACCAGACATTCCAGAGGCAGCGTGGCTGGCTTCAGGCTCTGTGTGGCTGATCCTGGAACAGCATGTTCTGCACAGCAGTAATCACCTCAGCCAGCCAAAAGCAAGGTAGAGCACCACAGCAACAACAAGGCAGAGCTTTGTGCCTGTCAAATTGCACCCATAAAAGGTGTTCTGGAATTTCATTCACATAAGGAAGAGGACACATTTTTCCACCCATTTCTGCAAGGCCTGTCTTCATTTCCTTGTCCCCGCCACTTCAGTCATCCCTCGCAACCTCATGATGTTGTGCAATTTATCCCTCGTCCCCATTCTGCCCGGTGGGATAAGGACGAGAGGAAGCCGGAGAAGCCACAAAAACACCCTCGGGAGATCGATGCCTGTCTGGGAAAACACCTCCCTTGGTTCCCCTTCCCTCTCAGCAAACAACCCATACTCTTCAACAAGCATATGGGCTCCCAATGACACAGGAAGGAGAGGGCTCAAATCCAAGTATTGGGAGCGTCCTGGAGTAGGCGAAGCTGGATTTCACCCCTTTGTGGCACTGGCCCAAAGTAGGCTGACTTAAAGACTTCCTGCCCCAAGCAAAAACCAGCTTTTCAGCGGCATCTTAGCATCTGCACTGCCAACTATGAACATTATGTTCAGAGGCAGCAAAGACAATTGGTGCCAAGAGTTTTAATTAAGACTGTGTTGTGGAATCGAGAGTAGAGGCATGTGGAGGTAATGGCTTCGCTCCTCATTTCAGAGGTCTAACAAAATATGATTAACTAACACTATCTGCCTTAGCCAATTAATTATATTTAACAGTTAAAGACCCATAACTACCAAATGGCCCAAAGAGGAAAATGAATGTACGCTGCTATCATACCCAAATGTGCAGCTAGCATAATTGTATTATAATACAATAAACTAATGATGTCAGAGACATTTTAAAGACTGTAGGGACAAGTGGACAGTGAAGCTATGTTGCAGCACTTCATATCAAGATGAGTAGATGACATGGTACAAACTGCCACAAGACTGTAATATGTTTTAACTACTTCAACAGGTGTGTACAGAATAATCATATAAGTCAGTTATCAAGAATAAAAGCTAAGCCTTTCGTGGTTCCAGTTTATCCACTGTAAATATTTGTTGATTTTCTCTTTTATATCATAGTTAACTGAATACCTTTAATTTTTGGACTGACGGTTAGAAAAAAACAAGCAATTTGAAGAGGGCTCCATGTGCGATTGACATTTAGACTAATCTGAAAAAAAGATTCATCAATAATTAAAATACTTACATTAAAATTAGCAGCGCCCTACATGTCCCACAATTTATTACAAAAACAATACCAAAAGGAGAATTTTGATGATCGCTCACACACTGTAACCCTAACCCCCAATGAATCCACATTCATAGACTTACTAAGATTTCTGCATGTATATGTTGGGAGAGGGTGTCACTCTTGTCTCACTTTCATTAAATAAACCATGCAGCATATCATATTGCCTCTGGCAATGAGTTAAATCCCTCACTTGTACAAGTCAGTGGTTGGCTACATCCACAATAGCCGAGTAGGCCTGATGCCAAGACACTGATTAGCCTAGCTCTGCCTCTGTTCTCCAGGCAATGTGGAGTGGAGGTGCAGTGGGAGTCCAGCTCATCACCAAAGAGCACTGTGCTAAACACAAGTTTAAGTGGAAGAAAGCCAGCAGACTGTAGAGTATCCATGCTGGACATATAAAGCCTTGGGCAAGGAGGCATCTGCCTCTTTAATACATAATTCACTCAGAGCTTGAAACATCATGCTTTAGTCCTTCTGGTTGTTGGAACATGAAACTGTCTCCATCAGATAATTCGGTCTCATTGACGATCAACGTAGTGTACCAGACAGGGAACTAAAAAATTAAGTTCAAATTGAGCACTAATGTATTTGCTTTAAAACCCCTCAAACAGTAATATATTAATGGGAGAAGAGAGGGAGAATTATGTTCAAAGGATGGCTTTCAAGGTGCACCAAATAAATGTGGAAGCACTGTCATCTCACCTTTCCACCTCAGCGAGCTTGTCCTCATCAGCCGTGATTTGCAGGTAGGTCAACATGTAGAGACAGCCATCTGCCCTCAAGCCCTCCCTTCAGACATGCACACGGTCACTTTACATCACAACCCCTGCAAAAGCATCTTCCTGTGGGGGTATTATTAGAAGCACTCATGTCTTATTGCCCACATTATTATCATAACTGACAGGATGTGCATTAGTTACTTCAGTCTCCGAAGCAGATTGGCCATAATGTTGACACACTGGTATACAGGCCATTTTTGAATTCAGCATGTAGAGTGAGGAACCTGAGGCAGCTGTAGTGCTTTCATCTGTAATAGTCCCAGCTCAAGTTCCCATGAAAGAGGCACTAATGGGTTAACAGTAGAAATGAGAGGGGAAGAGAGGGAAAATCAATGCTTTTGTTGGGGGGAAGAAAGAAAGGCTTTCACAGGTCTATGTATCATTAAGCAATTGAGAAAGCTAATTAGAGTGGGGGGAAAAGATGTGCAGATCTCACCGCTAATTATTTCCATGGCAACCACAGCTCCTGTGGATGATCTGAGGTACCATTCAGCCGGCTCCAATTAGACATCCAGTCCAATGAAGAGCAAGAGAGACCCCTAGTGGGATAAAATGAATATGTTCATGAGAGGCTATACAAAGCAACAAATCAATGAAAAAGAACTTTTTAAACATAGAATAACGATCACGTTAGATTTAAAAAATGAAGAAAATAAACAGGCCTTTGTGCAGCATTCAGTATACTCTGGAAACAGTTGCCACAGTTATCTCACCTTTGTTGAGACAACCATGTTTTTTAGGTGTTAATCCTACCTGAACATTATGACTTGTAACTGTTCCTTCACACCTGTGTACCTTATACGTCGGTCAGCCACAACATTAAAACCATCAGCCTAATATTGTGTAGGTCCCCCTCGTGCCACCAAAACAACTCTGACCCGTCGAGGCATGGCCTCTGAAGGTGTCCTCTGGTATCTTGCACCAAGATGTTAGCAGCAGATCCTGTAAGTCCTGTAAATTGTGAGGTGGGACCTCCATGGATCAGACTTGTTTTTTCAGCACATCCTACAGATGCTCAATCGGAGTGAGATCTGGGGAATATGGAGACCAAGGCAATACCTTCAACTCTTTGTTCCTCAAAATACTGAACAATTTTTGCAGCCTAGCAGGGCGCATTATTCTGTTGAAAGAAGCCACTGACATCAGGTAATACCGTTGCCATGAAGGGGTGAACCTGGTCTGCAATAATGTTTAGGTAGGTGGTACATGTTTGAGTAACATCAACATGAATGCCAGGACCCAAGGTTTCCCAGCAGTACACTGCCCAGAGCATCACACTGCCCCCGCCAGCTTGCCTTCTTCCAATAGTGCACCTGCTGCACCTCTTCTCCAGGTAAATGACGCACCAGCACCCAGCCGTGCACATGATATAAATAAAACGTGATTCATCAGACCAGGCCACCTTCTTCCATCGCTCAATGGTCCAGTTCTGATGCTCACATGCCCATTGAGGCCACTTTTGACAGTGGACAGGAGTCAGAATGGGCACTCGACTGGTCTGCAGCTATGCAGCCCCATATGCAGCAAGCAGCAATGCACTTTGTGTTCTGACACCTATCTACCATAGTTAGCATTAACTTTTTCAACAACTTGTGCTACAGTAGCTCTTCTGTGGGATTAGACCAAACAGGCAAGCCTTTGCGCTTTGGGCACCCATGACCCTATCGCCAGCTCACTGGTTGTCCTTCCTTCTGGTAGGTACTGACCACTGCATACCAGGAACAACCCACAAGACCTGCCGTTTTGGAGATGCTCTGACTAAGTCGTTTAGCCATCACAATTTGGCCCTTGTCAGAGTCGCTCAGATCATTACACTTGCCCATTTTTCCTGGTTCCAACACATCAGCTTCAAGAACTGACTGTTTAAATGCTGCCTAACATATCCTACCCTTCGACAGGTGCCATTGTAACAAGATAAACAATGTCATTCACTTTACCTTTCAGTGATTTTAATGTTGTGGCTGATTGGTGTAGAGGAAAACAAATCAATGTAATCTATCAAAAAATAATCAAAGAACATATTCAAGAACTTAAGTTTAAACTTAAATCAATTAAAGAACTTTAAATTCCAAGAGCCACTGCAAAAATGTGTTGTAAAACCTATTAATATTAATATGACAAGTGATAATCTAGTATAGATCTTTTTTTTTTTTGCCAACACATTTGTATAAAGGGGTTATTCTTTTAGTGCTTTTCACCCAATGCAAGCACTGGTTTTAACATGGGAAAACCCTTAAGAATACATACTGCAATTGTGAAAACTTAAATATACCAGGTATATGTTGAACCATTACTATATGGTTTAAATTTATGAGGGTAATAAGCATCTTATGTCAAAACTTCTATCAACTGGATTTAGTGGAAAGTAATGGAATGAAGTGATACCTTACAGTCATTGTAGAGAGCTCAGAAAACAAACTGACAAGGCGTGTAACTCTTAAGTCAAAGTTGTTCTGTATTTCATTTTAGATAACACGAGAATATTGTAAAAAAAACAAAAATACAAAACAAACAAGAGATCTAATGTGTCCATGGTAGCCAGAGGGAACTTCACCCTCTGAATTATGTCATTCAATGTCTCTGTTTGCTGGGGTCAATCTTCTCCAGGTGAACCAGGGGTTTGAGTTGCTCAGCAAAGCTACGCATATCCTCTGACACAGTGTCCTGGCCAGCGGGAGCCAACACACTCAGCTCCACTAAGTATGAAAGAGATAGACGTTCTGTGTTCTCCGTGTTCCCTGGTACCAGGATACGAGACAGTTTGGTAACCACAATTTTCATTGCACCTTTGCGGAATATATGTCCATTGGCAACAAACTCGTGGTCCATGCGGAAGCCCATCTCATTGAGGAACTCTGGCAGGCTGTGAGAGGCAGCCACGTCAACACAGTTGCGCACCAGGGCGTGGCGGCTCTTGTCTCCCACTTCAGGTTGGCCGAGGTAGCGTAGATGCCATGGAGCCGTGGGGTGGGAGAGGGAGCGGCGGGCACGCAGAATGAAAGGGTTGCCTTGTTGACCTTTCAGAAGATAAACCAGTTCATGATCTGTAAAGGTCTCAGGTTCCATGTTGTCACACAGACCTCGAAGTCGATGCAAGAGACTTTCCAGGGCCTGGTCTAACACACTGCCTGAAGTAATAAAGGGTAGAGAAACAGCCGCATAAATATAAACAATGTGGTGAGATGACTGCACAGTATATTTTATTTATTATTCCACAATAAGAACTGCTACATTACAAACACTGAGATTCCTTTAGTAAGGAAGATTAGACAGAAGGGAAACAGACATTTGTCACAAACATGGCAGATGTTCTTCTGGTTTGTCTGTTACGGTAAACGATCAGTTCTCACCAGTGCCAGCGCTAGGAAGTTAACAGTCTGTTGCCTCTGACTGTCTGTCAGTTTGTGCTGAAACTGTTATAAAGTGGTTCAACATTGTGGTCAGGCTGTAGTTTGAGGTGTTGTTGAATTTTACCACTTTATACTGGCTTTCAAACATTTCGTCCACCCCATTCACATCATGAGTGTAGACTATTCAGAAGATTTTTAGAGTGACATGTTGGACGGTGCATCATCAAAATGCTAAGTGAGGCAATATCTTTTAAAAGTATGGCTTTCATTCCTCCAAAAGACTTCTAGAGTCAGTATGACTGAAGTTGCTCTGGCAGCTTATGGTGTCCCAACACCTTATTAAAGGATAGGTTAAAAAATTTCCAAGTCTGTCTAAACAGTCAGATACCCAGATGAACACTGAAAGAGGTTTTTCTTGCTGTAATCATTCCTTATGCACATACTGGCTATTAAAAGATCCCCTTCAAAAGCATTTTCAATGTAAGTGATGGGGGCCAAAATCCAAAGTGTGTCAACACAGTCATTTTGTGCAAAAATGCATTTGGAAGTTTATCTGAAGCTTATATGAGACTTAAGCAGTCTGAGTTAGTCATATCAAGTGGATATCTGCCACATTTACAGTCTTTTTATCATCAAATTCCGTCTTGGTGTTTCCTCAGACAGTGTTTCCCTGTTGAGCTGTGGTGAAGTATAGTAACAAAAAGAGGGACTTTGGCACTAAAGAGACTGTAACGATGAAAGAGATATACTTAATTTGACTCATTTGGACAGTTGACACTTCATTTTAGGTTAAGATAAACTTTAAAATACATTTTGCACAGAAGGAGGCTTGTGGACTTTGTCCCACATCACTTACATTGTAAATACAGTATGAAGGGATCTTCTCATGGCCAGGATGTTCATTAGGGCACCTGACTATTGTTTTATCACAGACTTGAAAAACTGTGAACCCCTCCTTTAAAGCATTTTTTGTTGTTTTTTTTCTATAACTTGTCACCAATCTCTATACATAACATGGGACTATTCTCAATGGGAACACCATATTTTGCCATTTCCCTACTTTATGCATTATGACGATACAGAACATTGTGTACCTCAAAACATATAAATAAGAAATAATGATTTTGGATGTATGCTTACAGCATCTTCAACAACATACGTGTGCTGTTGAAGTTGTTGAAATCTTAGATATCACATCACTCATTGCACCACCAGCATTGTAAACATTGTTCCTATAGCATGCACTACGCAGCTGTACAGGCCATAATACTCTGAGGTAGTTCATGGCTTATTGAGATGTTCTATCTTCTGTCCTCAGCTGTCGATATTTGTGACGTAGCTCACCTTGCAACAGGTACTCCATCATATTGATTGTTCCCCCGGTGACAGGCATCACAGTAACAGGAGGAGCCTCCATCTCTGTCTTTGAATCTGGTGGGGAGGAAAATATAATTATACTAGTGGCGTGCATGAACCGTGAACATTTGACTGTATGCTTGTCAACTTCAGTTACAGTTGGTAACGTTAGCTAAATAAAGTCGGATAGCTGTAGGCTAGTCGTGGCTAACTGGCTAGCAACAGTGGTTAGCATAAGTCCCTGCGTTACCTGAGAAAACCACGTAGCACAAAAGGCAGCTGTTCACTTGCTGAGGAAAACCAGGTAAATGTTGTTGTGCTCGTCTTCGGTGGAGCCTCCACAGTAAAGGACCGATGATCAAGCAGGCCTCACTAGTCTGTTCAATCAATACATGGCTAGTAACGTTAGCTTCTCAGCTAACTAGCAGCTAACTATCATCGGTTAGCTGAAATGTAAGGTGCGTTAGTCAAGTTGCCGTGCTAAGCGTTTCAGTTTGTGATAGAGAGGCGATTCACAACGAAATACAGCCGAACAGCCCGGTTAGTAGTCAGAGTAAGGATGTGAATGAGGTTCTCCTCTTCTTCTTCTTTGAGGTTCAACGGCAGCTGGCTTCCATAGTGTTGCATTACTGCCATCTTGTGGATTTAGGTAACTATTACAGTTTCCGGATTGTCACATTTTCCATCAATCGTGTTCTCATCAGGAATCTGATCAAGCATCCTCCGCTCTGTCCACTAACACCACCCTCCAGTATGTTCTTCAATCCTGCTCCTGTTAGCCCTAATCTTTTCACTTCCTCCATCATCTTTCTCCCTGATATATATTATTATTGCAGCTGATGATCACATGTTCCACAGTTTCTGGTAATTGATAGTTGTTCACAAATACCTGTTGGATGCTTCCCTGCAGTATTAAGTGTGCTGTATAGATTGCTGTGTCCCGTTCTTAATCTAGTTATTATTACTTCCTCTTTTCTGTTTCCTCCCCTGTTTCTCACACTACCTGCTCTGTTGCCACACTATTGACATTTTTCTACACAATGCCCTTTCCCTCTGATTTTGAGAGTTTAATATGGATGTCTATGTTTCCTTTTCTAACTGCTTGTTTGGCTCGTTTGTCCACTCTTTCGTTACCCAGATTGCCTATGAGAGCATGAAACCCAAATGAATGTGACCTCATTGCATGTTTTATTAATCTTGAATGTATTGCAATTATTTTGAATAGTAAGTCCTGGCAATTACTGGACACATCCGACATAATACTGCATAGCGCAGAGACCAAATCACTACAGATTAGGACTTTGTTGGTCTGTTTTGTTCAATCTATTAAAAAAACCAATGAAGGCTTTCTCTTCCTCTGGCTTGATTCATAGAGTTTGGCAGTCAGCTTTGAGGCACATTACACAAACAGTAACAGTGAAATAACACCACAGTTTAAAAGAAATATCTCATTCAGAGTAGAGATCCTGCATACAAGAGTTTCCTCAAGTAGCTGGCTAAATGTATAGAAGTACATCACTAAAATGTACTTAACTATTAAAAGTTGTTATTATGTAACTGGATTATCATTAATAATGCATTTACATGTGAGCAATGGTGGAAGAATTCATATTAGGTTATTTTCAAAATAATAATAATAAAAGTATTAATTCCACACTAAAAATAAATGATTCCCATTACAAGTAAAAGTGCTGAATTCAAAATCTTACTTAAGTAAAAATGCATAAATACTCTTCGTACTGTTAAACTGATATTTAAACTTAAACTTGTATATTATTTTCTTTATTTTTGTTGAATACTGATCAACATGCAAGCAAGGTCAAGATGGGGCTGGTTTTAACTACTTCATATACTCTTGCATTGTTAAATCTATAAGAACAATCTTATTTTATAAGCTACTTATATGTTTTGTATGTAAAATCTGAATCTGCAAAATGATTTTAACTCCACTTCATCAAGTAAATGTATTGGTATAAAAGTATAGCCTAATATTTCCTCATAAAATTTAGTGGAGTAGAAGTATATAGTAACATAAAGTGGAAATATTCAAGTAAAGCACCTCAAAAAGTACATAGTTACTTTCCACCACTGTGCATAAGCAGCATTTTAATGTTGTAGTTGGTTTAGGTGCAGCTAATTCTAACTTTTTACACACAGTTGAGTAGTTAAAACTATGTTTGATCTGCAAAATAACTAGTAACCAGCTGTCAAATAAACATAGTGGAGTAAAAGTACAACATTTCCCCCTGAAATGTAGTTCAAATAGAAAATAGGCCAGCATTGCAAAAACTCAAAGTGCAAGAACCCCAAAAATGTCAGAAAAAAAATCAAAAGGATGTTCCCATGCTTGAAAGGGTAAAGAAAAAGTGGCTGCTGCTTGCACACTTATGGGTCACTTCATTAAGAAACTTCCTAATCAAAAACAACCAAATATTTCAAACTTTACCTTCAGATCCACATGGGTGACATCACAAACTTTTTTTTTTTTTTTTTTTTTTACATGAAACACAGGTTATTCTTAGAGTGATCAACTACTTAATCATATGGCAGGACCTTTTCTTTACACATTTATTTCACTATACACACAATCACTGTAAGTCATTTGATTGTTTGCTGTCTTTGCAGGTCTTCTGATGACAATTGATGAATAAACCACTGAAGTCTCCTCTTGCACCTGTAATCACAGGTAACAAATTATATTACCTAAAAGAAACAACACACGTCAGTTCATTGATGCATGGTAGACTGTCTAACACTTACCCTGTTACCCATGCCACAACCAGGAGAAGAAACAGATAAATCTTTAGAGACATAGAAAGAGAAAAAGACTCAGCAGGGACACATGAACTTGCATAGCGTGAGCCTCAAAAATCTACCCCTGCTTCTGACACACTTATAAAGAGCAGAAGACCACTGAACAAGCAATAAACAGGAAGTTTCAGTAAGACAAAGAGCTGCATATCCTACCTGCTTGCAATTTTCGTCTGAGGCAGCAAATTAAAAGTGCCACTAAAATAAGACATGCAATGCCTGCTGATGATCCGTAAATAGCTGGCGTCAGATATTCAGGCTCCGTATGAGTACCTGTAAAACCAAAAACATAAGAACTGATATTCCTTTGATTCAGTTCACAAACTCCTTAAAGAGAGATACAGCAAAACACCCACCTGTTGTTTTGTTTGAAGCGATTGATGGCTCATGGGTGCTGTTAACTGTACTGTATCCATCCAACATTTGCTTTGCATTGCAATTTAAAAACCCGTTTGGATCTACAAGCACAGATATAGTCACTGTGCCTGTCTCCACATTTGATGTGCTGTTTGGTTTGATGTCTTTGAATTCCATGTCACACATTACAACGCAAGAAACAGATGAATCCTCACTGTGCTGGACTGTTATGTCGCAAAAAAACAATTGTAAGTTAAACCGTTTAATATTGACATTAGATATGTGTGTGTTGTTTTCTCACCTGTGATTACACACAAGTTGATAGTAAGTAGCTTTTGTGTGTGTCCATCACATTTACTCGTCCAGCAGGTATATTTCCCAGCTTCTGCTCTTTTGACATTCACCATGTGTATAGTCTTGTTTGAAGTCACAAATTCTGTCTCCAGTCCTTGTAATGAGTTCTTGAGATTGGTTGTGTTGTTTGCTTTAAAAGTCCATTTTTTAACTTCACCTGGACATTCATGCATAAAACTGCTGCCTGCAGTAACGTAGAATGTCTTATAAGTTTCATTAATGATTTCTGAAGAAGAAAAAAAAAGATATTCTTTATTTGAATAGATGATGGGCAGGTTGGTACTTTAATTATTCAGTTTTAAGAGAACTAATCATAACAATAACAATGATTCTGACCTTTCTCCACACTGACGACTGTATACTTGCAGCTGTCATAACGAACTTCACAACAGTACAGGCCTTGATTATCCTCTGTAATAGAATTAATGACCAAGGAACCGTTGTCTGTAACAGTCATTTTGTTCCGCATGCTGTGCTGTTGGAGATGTACTCCTCCCTTTCCTTCAGAAAATATCTGGATTTCTTTACCATTTTCATCTTTCTTGTAAAACCATTTGAATAAGTTTGAATCACCTCTCTTATGTTGACAAGGTATCAAAGCTGAACATCCCAACAAGAACCGAAGGTGATGTGTGTCTGTTAAAACATCAGTTTCTGTTATACACCAATAGTAGCTTGAAAAATGAAAACTATGAATAAGTATTCACAGACAACAGCAACCTTCTCAAAATTGTATTTTAAAATACATAATAATATCAATGATTTAGTCAGTTACTTACTGTTTCCTGAGGTAAAAGCGGCTGAGTTACAAATAATCAGGAGAAAAATAAATCCTTTTTGCATCGTGGTAGTGACAGTTTTATCACTGAAGATATAAAGACAAAACTGAAACTGGTAGACACGTCCCCTCCGTTGATACGCTATATCTGATCATCAGAGCAAAGATCAGAGACTCTGTATCACATCAGAAGGTTTTAGATAAAGTGTAACAACTAAATTTTTGTTACATCGTCGGAAGTGGTCTAACAGCCAATGCAGAGGAAACTTAGCGTGGCTTTCACCCCCGCTCTTTTTCTGATGGTGTGACTTCACTTCACTTATAGCTTTAGTATAGGTGATCGACTGTACTTGCAGCTGTTTGTAAAAAGTCTAAATCTACTCCCTGAAGTTTATAAATCTATGAGATAATAAGTACATTATGTGAGTTAAAAAAAAAGGAATGAATTCCTCATCTGCCAAGCTTAAACTGGAATTTCTAAAAGATAGGTTGATAAGATTGATACAGAGAGTGCCAACGAGCACAATGTGTGGAAAGTTCAACAATGGAAAAATTTATATGACACGAAGAATATGAATCAGACGTGACTCACATTCGACTACTGGAGCTTTGGGCTTTTGTCAACTATAATGTGCAAGTGTGTGATTGTAACTGTAAAAGTCAGTGTTTCAGTGTGTGATGCTGTGAGTTTTTTTTCAGTCTTCAGTTTGTGGAAGTAAACTGTAGCATGTGGCTGAAACTTGTGAAAATACAGGAATGACACATAAACTCTGCAGAAAGTACCAGGGTCTTCTTTTTGTCAGTGCTTAGATGACTAAATATTGTTTACTTTTGTCCCTTCAATTGCTAGTAGGACTAACTGGAAGTAGAAGAAGTGTATAGCCTATTACAGTGAAAAGTGTAACTACAAAACTGGACAAACTAGGGTACATTAAAAGCACAAAATGTAAGATTTGGCCACCTGCTCCGAACAAATATTAACAAATATTTTTAAATGTATTTATTTATTCATTTTTATATTTAAACTGAAATTCTGACCAAATCCTACATAGTGCATCTGTAAACAAATCTATTATAATTATATTTTGTACAATATTGGCCATTGATTTGTTTAAAATATGATTAAACTTTATTGATTCCACACAAGGAAATTAATAGCCTACTCTGTATATGAGCACACATTATTTTCACCTTTCACACAGATTTCATATTATGTAATTATGTTTCTGCTGTTGGGTGTCTCTCCTATTTAGGTGATGCTTTCCAATACATAAATAAATAAATATATATATTCCTGTGAGGGCTGAGCCAAATTTTCAACTCTGTCAGCTCTTAAAATCCCCTAAAATATCTGCTGATGGAATATGATAATACATAAATTGTACTTTTTTAAAATATGCTGTATGTTTCTTATTTATTTTTATTTTATTAGTTAAAAACTGTTAATTACATATATCCTGAAAGGCTAAAATCATTATTATGATTGAATAGCTCTTCATAGTCTGTTGTTAGTAAGGATTTCATACTCCATACTCCACATCTTGGCAACTTGGTCATCATTAAGAAAGATATACTAACTTGCAATAATATGCATACATATCATTCATTACTATATATTTGAGCAGGCTGTATATACTGAACATAGACACCTTTTTTAACCATTCAAAATTTATTTCAGTACTCCTTTGCACTATTTGAATTTTGTTTACAGAAACAGTTTTAGCTGTATATAGATATTATATGTTGTTTTCCACTTGTTGATTCTATATTTATCTATTTTTTCACCCACTTGCTTGTACATAATAGTGATATGTTTATGTTGTGTATCTTTCTGGAGATAATAGTTGTGTGTAAGCACATTGAGAGCCACTAAACCGGATTCAAATTCCTTGTATGCGTAAACATACTTGGCCAAAAAAGCTGATTCTGACTCTGAACCTCCCCAGTCCTACATAGCCGTCCGTTAGACGATCGTTTGGTAAAGTCAAAAATCCGATATTTCCGTCAACACGTGAAGTCATCATTTTGATAGACAGTCCCGGTGCAGATTCTCCACCCATCAGGTTGCCAGCGATGATTATGTCATACCCCACTAACTTATTTGTGCGTTTGTCTCGCGCTTCAGTGCTCATCATCTAGTGCAACACTTCCCGTCGTTTCTCTCCCGCGAGACACAGGCAGCATCGGAATGGTGTTAGCTGAAGAGCTCGTGACATTTCAGTGGGGCTGGCCTCACATGCATCACTTGTTTGCCCTGCTTTGTCTTGTCGCCGTTGTCTACAAATTAAGCATCGCGTTTGGCAAAAGGAGGGATGTGTTTCGACATTTTGAACGTTTTTCAGGACCACCGGGACACTGGCTTTTGGGACATGTTTTGGAGGTAAGCCATGCATGAGTACTCGGTAACGTAGCAACCGCTTTGTGTAACCGTTACATAGTCCGCACAATACTTAATGTTTGTTAAGCTGCAGTCTACAGTATATGGGCGCTTTGTCGTGCAGTTGAAGTAAATTCGTCCAAGTGCAATTTTAAGATACTTTGAGTATATCCATTTATGAAATTGAAGTTATTTTAAACTCCACTACATTCATCTGACAGTTTCACTTAGAAGATTAATAAAACATGCAATAATCGTACGAGACTTAAAATATGGCAAGACTTGTAAATGACTCTTTTTACGTCGTGGTTTTGCTACTTTTTTTTTTTTTTTTTTTAAATCACTGCCCCTCTTGAGAGACTCGCAGTTGGTAAACATCACGATTTAAGCAAACAGCTCCTCCATGCCATTAATCAGTTACAAAGCATGCACGCAGGCTGCAGGGTTGATAGGTTTAGTCAAGTTGACACTGTTGTAATTTCCCTTTCAGTTTAAAGAAGATGGGACCGACTTGGATAAGATAGTAAAATGGGGACAGGAGTACCCTTATGCCTACCCACTGAGGTTTGGTCCATTAGTTTGTTTCCTCAACATTCACCATCCAGATTATGTGAAAACAGTACTGGCATCAACAGGTGTGTTTGAGCAATTGTTTTTATCTTTACTGTTACACTTTAAAATCAGTGTAACACATTCAGTGCTTCATAAAATGTCATTGGGTTTCATTTTTACAAAAGTCAACATAAGGCTATTTTCTATTTGTTTGTTACCTAACAGAGCCAAAAGATGATTTCGCGTATAAGTTTATTGAACCTTGGATTGGTAAGACATATTTTGCCTTTCACCTGCAACATCTGCATGGCTTATTATGATGTTGCTTTTCATGCACAATCACTGTCTGTTTCTGTCTTCAGGGGAAGGTTTACTGGTGTCAAAAGGTCAGAAGTGGTTTCGCCACAGAAGGCTATTGACCCCAGGCTTCCATTATGATGTTTTGAAGCCCTACGTAAAACTGATGTCAGATTCTGCTAAAACTATGTTGGTATGTAAATGACAGTTTATATGTGTTTAAATCACAATTCATAATAGGTAACTACAAAATAAAATGGTGAAGTAGTGATAAAAACATTTAGGCTGATACTTTCCACATGATATATTTGTGTCAGAGTTGGCTGAGCTAATGAGTGTGTTGTGTTGAGTTTTTTCCATCTCCTGCAGAGAGGTCACATCTGCTCTCTTATTGTTGCCAGGACAAATGGGAAAGTTATGCGAACACCAGCAACTCCTTTGAATTGTTTGAACACGTGAGCCTCATGACACTGGACAGCATCTTGAAATGTGCATTCAGCTACAACAGCAACTGTCAAACCGAGAGGTTAGTTTATGCAAACCTTCTTCCCACCATTCACAATTTCATGCTTACTGTATGTTTTCAGTTTCTGCGTCTTCTGTCTTAATTGTGAGTGGAAGAAATGTCATGTTTAATGGTGAAATGTTACATTGTCATTGCAGTGGAACAAATGCATATATCAAAGCAGTGTATGAGCTCAGTGATCTGATTAATCTGAGGTTCAGGACATTTCCATACCACAACGACCTAATTTTCTACCTCAGCCCACATGGCTTCAGATACAGGAAAGCATGCAGGGTGGCTCACAGTCATACAGGTAAAACAATCTGAACAACTGCCAAAATGTCAATAGTGCTTGATTTGATCAATTTGCCTTATAGTGTGCCCATACACTGAGCTTTCACTATAAATGGTTGATATTTTACACATTGCTATATTTCAAGAGTTAGTCTGCAAATACTCATCCATTATCTTGTCTGTTGAAGAGGAAGTCATAAGAAAGAGAAAAGAAGCACTAAAGGCAGAGAAGGAGCTGGACCGCATACAGGCCAAGAGAAACCTGGACTTCCTGGACATACTTCTCTTTGCAAGAGTATGTTATGTGATGTCCACTCCAACCCACTGATTTCACAAAATTACACATTCTGATATTCGGTCAATGTAATGACACTGGTACCAAACTGGTATACAAACCTCTAAGTGAGTAAATTGTACATGTATGAACTATCAAAACAAGAAGTTACAAAAAGCTTTAGAAAAAATAATTTTAAAATGATTAATGAGAATAACTATGTAAAAAACATTTAGAAAAAACAGCCCTAAAGTGGCAGACAGTCCAAAACAAACAGCAAACAAATGTACGGCCAACAAGGTACACAGCATTTTAAGGTCAGGGTAATTTGTTATTGTCTTCTAAAGGGTAAAAGTTTGATGTGCAGTCAGGGTTTAAAACACCACACTAACTGATAGGGACAACCACTCAAAATGTAGAGTAATAGAAAATGACAAACTAGACTAGAGACAATAAAAACAATGAGATAGATAAAGAATTAAGTACAATGATCTGAAAAACCTGAGATCATATTAGAGATTCGGTAGCATAAAGTGCAAATAACATGCAAGTGGCAAAAGCAAGCAGAGAGGGCTGCAAAGTATTATTGTGCATAAGCTATCCGATGCTCAGCATATCAATGACCACTGACACAAAGGCAACATTCAGGTTTTTGTCCTCTTACAAGGTACTCTTGAGCAGCGGCTTGAAGGCAAAAACTCCAGTTCTTAGGAGAGTGTTGGCCTTCTGCAAGTTTCTGCTTGCTGTAAACATTCCTGAGTTGGGCCTAATTCGCCACAACTTTGTATATAAGCTTGGACATGTTAAGGTTTTCATACTGAACAACAAGACAAAAAGATAAAACTGTTTCTGTAAAATGTCTGTTAAACAGGGTAAACATAACAGGACAAATATTAAAAAGCATATACACAGAAAGCAATAAATAAACAGAAAGCCAAACAGTAAGGCCAAAACAAAACAAAAGCAAGACAAAATTGGGATAAAGTTAAGACAAGACAAAAGACACCAAAAACACAGTAGAGAGAGGACAAAAAGACAATGAAAGACAAAAAGACGGTAAAAAGACAACATCACACAAAAGCAAGTCTATAAAAATGGGTTTTAAGAAGTGATTTAAAAGAACTGATTCTGTCACTGATTCTGCGAGTCTTATCTCCTCAGGCAGGTTGTTCCAAAGCTGAGGGGCCCTGATGGCAAAAGCAAAGTCACCTTTAGATTTAAGCCTCCACTTCAGAACAGCCAGAAGGCCCCACCTGAGGATCTAAGGCTGCTCATATGGGGTCAACATATCTGTTATGTAGCTTGGAGCCAGATCCAAATGTGCTTTAAAAGTGATCAGTAAAATCTTAAAGCCAGGATTGTGGTGATGTGATGTTGTCTGTTAAAACCAGTAAGAAGCCAAGCTGCCGCATTCTGAACTAGTTGGAGGTGAGAGAGTGACTTTTGGTTTATGCCAGAAAAGAGTTACAGTAGTCTAGTCTTGAAAAGATAAGTGCATGAATGACTTTTTCTAGGTCACTGTGTTTAAGTATTGTTTTAATTCTGGAGATGGTTTTTAGTTGAAGGAAGCAGGACTGGACAACTTTTTTTTTTTAATCTGTGGTTCAAAGTTTAGATTTTAGTCAATAAGTACTCCCCAAGTTTCTGGCAGCCGGCTTCACAGACAAGGGACCAAATTGTTGTCTTATATCCTCAACTCAATTTATGTCCTCTCCGCGATCCAAACGTGTTTGGTGTTGACTTGTCAGCTGCCGTTTCGTCCAGTGTTGTTATATCCCAGTTTGGGACGTCCACTTCCCTTGTCACTGCTAACTCCACCCTCTGAGGGAATAGACAGACATGTGTTACCTCCATGACTTCCAATACTCAACACCTGCCAGACTGCTGTATCTTTATTGTATATTTTACTGGCTTTTATTATGGTTTAATAGATAGATAGATAGATTAATACTTTATTTATACCAAAGGGAAATTTTAAAAAAGTGCCTCACAAAAAAGTTAAATATATAACAAATATAGTTGAATGAATATATTCTATTAGTTGTAATAGTTGTCACAGTAGTAACAAATAATACATTTATTTGTCATTTATTTTTCTATTTTTGTCTTTTATCTTAACATCAGGATGAGAAGCAGCAGGGTCTTTCAGATGACGATATACGAGCAGAAGTGGACACATTCATGTTTGAGGGCCATGACACCACAGCCAGTGGCATCTCCTTCATCCTCTACTGTCTAGCCTGCCACCCAGAACACCAGAAGATATGCAGGGAGGAGATCATTCAAGCCCTGGATGGCAAGGACACTATGGAATGGTTGGCTTACACATTGATAACGTTGCCATATGCAAGTCAGCAGCTGGTTTGTGTGACTTTAAGGCCCTCCACTTTACTGTGTCTGTCTTTTTCAGGGAGGATCTCAGTCAAATTCCATACACCACAATGTGCATAAAAGAATCCCTCCGTCTTTACCCTCCTGTGCCAGGAATGTCCAGAAAAACAACCAAACCCATGACCTTTTTTGATGGAAGGTCTTTGCCGGAAGGTCAGTGGTGTAGTTCTGTCTAATTATAAAAGGAATAAGTGACGATGTCACTGTTAATGTTTTTGGAAAGTTAAGATAGATAGAGAAGAGAGGACAGTGTTGCATACATAAGAACTTTTACCCTACTAGGAAAAAATATTAACCTCTATCTTCTATTGGTTTTGTTTTTCCATAATGGACCTATGGCCTTTGCACAACTTGCAGCACACATTAAACCTTTAACATGCAATTTTCTCCCCTTTGTTTCCACTCAAGTAGCTTTACGCTTGTTAAAATAATCTTATTCCACACTGTCGGTATCATGCTTTATATGTCAAATGGAAACATCAAACGGAAACATTCTTGATGTGCACCGACAAAACTTATCTCTGTTTGAATTTAATTAACTTATGTGGGTTTGAACTAAATTTGGCTGCACAGCATGAGTTTGTAATGACTGATCCACCAGTGTACAGATGCTTGTTAAGGGATAGCCAGAGCTTTATCATACAGTATGAGTGATAATGAGAGTCACCACGTAATATACAGTATAGTAGTTAAGTCTATTTGCACTCATTCCCTTTTTATGTATACCAAACAGAGTCTACAGTACCAGCACAAGCCTACATCAAAATCTTATTTTCTTTTTTTCCCTAGGTTGTTTTGTCGGAACAAGTGTGTATGGGATTCACAGGAATGCAGCTGTCTGGGAAAACCCTGATGTAAGTGAAGGTTTATTAGCTGGTGGTAGAGTGGAGCGTGTCACTACAGGGTGCTGATTTCATTCTGAGTAAATGAGTGTACACTCACTACATGGTGGACATAACAACACAATATTACAATTGATAACAAACCAGAGTTCTGCATCAATATGAAATGTGTCAAATAATGGAAGTGACATTGTTGACGATTAATTATGTCTCTTATAAGACTGGGCACCATTGGTGTATATATATATATATATATATATATATATATATATTTACATATATATAACGTGTGTGTGTGCTTGAATGAGCATGGACTTACTCAATTCTCCTTGGACAAATGAAGTATATAGAAACTGTCTGATTGTCTAGGTGCTTTACAACACAGAAACCTGCAGGATAATAACAACACACTGTTTTTTCCATCTTGTGTCACCATAGGTCTTTGACCCACTTCGTTTCCTACCAGAGAATTCTTCCAGAAGGTCACCACATGCGTTTGTGCCGTTCTCTGCTGGGCCAAGGTATGTCCACACCTGATACCGTGTGACTGTCACTCGGAACAAAGCAGGGGTGTTCTCAGTTTACAGTTACTCACTATTACTACTTATTAATCTAACAAAAGTCTACACTTTGTGGACATGTAAGCTAGCACCAGCCCATTTTTACCAACACAATAAAAAAAAAGAAAAGATAGGGTGAACTCAGTGTAACCCATGATCAATCCACTTATTAATATACATTATATGAGTCTTTACAGTGAATACTTTTGAGTTTTGGTTTGTTTGTTTTTTTTGTTTGTTTGTTTGTTTTTCTAATATTCAACCTACATCAGATCCAGACCTAATATTGGATTTAGGATTTTAGTAAGCAAGTTTTAGTCAGTTCAAAATGGTGATTGTGTCTTGAATCAGCTTGTTAATATGTTCAGTCTTGTAGTTGACAGTCATTCATGCTACTGTGCAAACACATTAAGACTAAGATGGATTTGTGTAATAAAATTACCCCTAATAATTTTCTATAAAGTTGAATAGTAAAAAAAACAGAGTGTATTGCGGTTTATGGACAACATATAAGAAACACCATACAATACTACAGCTGTGCAGGAAATATTTGGTGAAGCTTATTGCTTGTTCACCAGTTGCTCATGTGACAAAGAAAAAGTCTTTAAAAACTAAGCTTTGAGCTTCTTTTTTCACACGTTTCATTAGGGCCCGAGCACTGACAGTGCGAAGGCCCTATTGTAACTCAAGAAATTTTTCTCCTAACGTGCCTAAACGTGCACGAACAGTTGTTCAACTTTGCACATACATCAAAAGTGGCGAAAAATTCAATATTTTATGGGTCTCGCAAAATGGCTCGACAGCGCCCTCTAGAAAATTTGGAAAATTGAGCCCCTCAATACGGATTGTCGTAGAAGAACAAAATTCGGTATGCTTATGTATCATGACCAGACGCACCAAAAAGTCTCTTGGACACATACCCTAAGTCCAACACGAAGTCAGCCATTTTGGATCAAAGTTGCAATTTTGACGCCGATTTGGTCATTTCCAGCCCGCATACTTTAACAAACTCCTCCTAGAGATTTGACCTCAGCAACTTCAAAATCAGTCAGTATCATCTACAGGCCTTGGAGATGAAAAGTTATCAAAACGGTGAGTTTTCGACATTGCGAAGGGGGCGTGGCCGGGGGGTGAATTTCGATCCCTCGCCATGAAAATTGAAACAGCCATAACTCCGGCATACATGATCCTAAGAGATCCAAACCTTTTTTGCTTGAAAAGAGTCCCGCCCTGAACACATCCATGTGTCAATACTGGATCTGAATCATAGCGCCACCTATTGGCAACAGGAAGTATAATGTTTTACGCTTTGACGCCCTGTGGGTAGCATAGTGATTGGATCTACCTCAAATTTACTCAGAATAGTCTCAAGACCTTTGAGTTTGTATATTGACTTTTTGTTGAAAGGTGTTGCCATGATGACGTGGCGAATTTCGATGTCTCGCCATGAAATTTCAAAGCCCTATAACTTGACTCCACATGGTCTGATCTTTTCCAAATCTCATATGCTTGTCAAGAGTCCCGGCCTGAAGACACGTTCATATTTAGTGACAGTCATAGCGCCACCTTCTGGCAACAGGAAATATCATGCCTCATTCTTTGTTGTATTACTCCTAGGAAATTTGGCCGATGAACCTGAAATTGACTCAGCTAAGATGTAAGGCCTTGGTGATGCTACATTTAGCAAGTCATGACCCATAACCAAACACCGTTGCCATGGCGACACATCCTTCGCCATGAAATACGATGCTGTTTTTTAGGGGCAAGGGATGGGTCTACAGTCACGAAACTTGGCACACATGGCTGGAGTGACAACAGTTAAAATCCTGGATAGGTCATTTGCATAGGCGTGGCAATATGTCTCAACAGCACCCCCTTGAAAATTTCAAAATTGTAGCCCCACCTTCCAGATTAACGTAGAAAAATGAAATTCACGAGGCTTATTTATCATGTCAAGACGCACAAAAAAGTCTCTTGGAGCCATATTGTAAGTCCTACAGGAAGTCGGCCATCTTGAAAAAAGTGGTCATTTTTCACGTTTTTTTGGCCATTTCGCATACATGTCTACATACCAATATTCAGACAGTGATGCAAACTGGCTCCATAGCGCCCCCTACGACATTTCAATGCAGCAGCCCCAGCAGCAGGCAGAATAGTGGATTGAGGGAGTGACGTTAATCTCCTCTTGCACTGTCTGAAAACAGCCCAGGTCTGGGGACATCTACATGCCCGTGACAGAAGCCCTTCACCAGCGCCGCGCCCCGACGTACACAAGCTTGCAGCTTTAATTTGTTTCTATTATTTTCTATTTTATTTTGTTCACCTCCTCTTCATGCAAAAAAGGATGTGTGCAAGTGCAATTCTGATCATGTTGTTACTGACAGTTGGTGTCTTTGATCTCAAAACAACCCTTATTTTTTTGCCTCCGAGTGAAAATGACGAACATCTATGGTCCATCCGCTGCATGTCTCACTCTAATGACATGTTACTGTCCTCTTATGTTATTGCTCAAAAGCATTTCATTTATCATCATATCGGTATTATGTTTTATGTTTTCCTCTTCAGGAACTGCATTGGTCAGAACTTTGCCATGAATGAGATGAAAGCGGTGATAGCCCTGACACTGAAGAGATATCAGCTGATAGAGGACCCCACAAGGAAACCCAAGATAATTCCTAAACTGGTGCTTCGCTCACTCAATGGCATCTACATCAAGATCATACCTGTAGACCCTCAAATGTAAAGGGAAGTACTGGAAGCCTTATAATTTAGTAAGTCTGTGCACTGACATAGAGTCTAACAGATGATGATGAAGTGCAATATTTTAGTAATGTGAATGTAGTAAAGTAAGTTTTTGTGGGAAATTATTTGCTGAAAAAAGAAGCCATTTTATTTTAACACAACAATGTTTTTATCATACACTTTCTTTGTGAAATAGGAATACGACCTGTATTGTGGATGGATATTTACACCAAATTAGTTTATAATGAATATGAAAAGTTTGAAAAATAACATTTTCCTTTCTTTGTTTGTAAATGCATTATCTAAGATAATATATTTCGTACAGAACATGTACACAAATATACATGAAAATAAAGGATTAGTTGTGATGATGAAAGTCTTCAAATCTTCACCTTCGTCTCTGCTAGCTTTGCATACTAAGTCTTGCAGTACAAACGTGTCTTCATACTTCTTGTTCTTGTGGCTCTCACCTCTAGTAGTGGTTAATAGCTGAGCCACAACAAAAGGTATAGCTGAGCACATTTGACATTTAGCTTGCATTTTTTGTTAATTCATTTCTGTCAACAGTAGCCAAACATTAACAGTGTAATGCCGCTGTAATGATTGACGTCTGCTCCGTCAAAGTGATTCATCTGTGCCACATGAACTCATTTGAACCAGGTCTAAAGTCCTCGAAATGTTAATGTTTAACCCTAGAATAAAGTCTTAGGTAGTACGTAATACAATATGCTCTCAATAACATATTCGGCCTATGCTGCAATACTGTCTGCAAATAAGCCATCAAAGTGCTTTCACCGAGATTACTTTTCATTAGGTATAAATTTGGAATACAGGAAGTTCATATCAAAACCAAAGTGCAACATTTAATCACAGCTGAAAACACAGTAGAGTTATGAGTCAAAAGTAATTCATTTTTTATTTACAGTCATATGATTACAAAATCCACATGCCCACAAGGACAAAAAGTCACCAGCACAGTTTGTAAAAATGAAACACCTCGTCTTGTGATATCTGAACTTTTGCTAATTTAAAGATCCCATGAAATGACAACTTCCTGAAAAACAGGGAATCTTCAATGGTGGCCTTATGCTGTATCAGAGGATAAAAAAAAAGTTCAAACAATGAGGTCATCCTGCTTTTTTACCATAACTACTAGTCCATTGGTTTACACTAAGATAGATGCATTACCACAACCTGTTACAAAAGGAAATACAGAGGAGTGTGGTGGCCTTGTGCTTAAGATGCATACCATATGCTGTGACCGCAACGTCCGGTTCTCTTTGTTGCATGTCATTTGCTATCTGTCTTCTTTCATTTCCTCTATTGTCCTTTAAATAAAAGGCAAAAATGCCCTAAAATACTTTAAAAAAGGGAAATACAGAACATCACATTATGAAAGTAATGACACCATTTCATGGGACCTTTAAACTAGGAATACACTGTAAAGTTCCACCAGTTTATTACGTTTTACACGGCTAACTATGTTTTTCCTTCTACTGTGCACAAAGACACAGTTCCTATGTCAAGTCAGTTCAGGGCAAAAAAAATATTAACAATGTAATATATAAGCTGCACTGTACTCTGTTGCATGTGAAAGATGTTAACATGCTACATAACCATTAAAACATCCTAAATCCATACCTGTTTCTGTTTTAACTAACATTTTATTTTGCAGGAAAACTGGTATATTACTGAACTAGAATCCATTCCACTATATTCTGTTACTACGTGACAGCAGTCCAATCAATTGCCAAACATAGAAAACTGTAAAATCCTTGTATTTACAGTATACTGGTGCTGGGAAAATGGGCAACAAACCATCCATTATACTGGAAAAAGTCAAGGGACAAATGTGATCAACATAATGTTTGGACAGGGCAAATGGCTTTTATCCGCAAAAGAATGTAATGATATATAATAACTTGAAGCTTGCAGCAACACTTTCACGGGATGTTATATGCAGATTTTGGACATGTTTGGGGTTAAGGTTAGTTCAACAGGCCGTCAACAGTGGTACCTGCAAGTCCCCAGCCCTCAGTGAAATCTCTCTGACCTTTGTGCACAAGTCGCCATCTAGTGGCTAATGGGACAAATGCAAGACACTTCAGTTGATGGAATATATATAAAGAAAATGTTTGGGTGAGTAAAACAAAAACTTGATCACATTATCTCAAATAGGTTTTCCAAGTGTTAAAAAAACAGCCCTGTGTTTTGATAGAAACTTAATCAAGACATGACTTCATGTCTGGATTCTCTGACTTTTCGGACTTCTCACAGTAAAATATCTTATATAAAAGTACTTTTTGCCATTTGTTTAATAGCATTATCAAAATATTTAAGCAGTGAAAAAATGTTGAAACATGTTTAGTAGAAAAAAAAAATACAACTTTACATCCAACACATCAAAAACTCAATGACCCATATCCATGTAGCCAGTCACTCACAGACAAGCATAACTCACTGCCACTCTGAGGCTTAAATGTACTGACAAGTTTTGTGAATTTGTTAATTTTGCTTGCAATAAAAATGATTTAACTGGTTTCTGGCTGACTTATCAACTGCTGATTCAGTAATATAGATGATACCTTGTGACAGACTACAGGGAAATTGTGTGGTGCCTTTTTTGTGATGACAGTAAGTAACACAACCAAAACCAACCAAAAATAGTGAATAACACCACCTCCTCCAGGTCACAGTCCCTGATGTATCTGCTGGTAACCTGAAAGTCAGCAGTTTTGAGAAACAGGTTAGATGAGTAGTGAAGGGGTGGGTTTCTTGCCTGGCCAAGCCTCTTTGGCATACTTCTTTTTGCGTGGCTCGTTGTGGGTCTCTGGTAGGTAAGGGGCTGTGACAGGGGTGGGGTTGAGGGTGACAGGGGGCTGGGGAGCCTCTGGGGCCAGGTCCACTTCTGGTGCTGGGTTGGGGAAGGGCAGAGGAAGCCCTCCCTGCATAGCAGCACCTCCTGGAGCTCCTGTTGGCTGGTTCTCATGACTAGTGGGAGGCAAGTCCCCATAAAGACCACTGCTTAAGCTGTAGCCATGGATGCGTTTTGAAGTCAAGTCATCAAGACCCAGAGTGTTTTGGCCCTCTGATCTCCGTTTCTGCAGCACGGGTTAACAGAGTATTAACTTTGCAAGTCATACATTTAGCCCCTAACGTTACACATTTACTTTAATGACACATTTTACAATTGTGTGTTACACAATACTAGACAAGTAAGTTCACTAGTTATTTTTGGTTTCAGCAGATTACAGTCATTATGGGAATACTGGTAATATCTTAAGCATAGCACTGTTTAGGTTCTGAGTAACCAAACAACTCAACACACAGTTATACTTTGAAGCCTGTTAACTGAAATGTATTAACTGAATCAGACATTTTTATGACAAAACCAACACTTACCTTGATGGGGATGACAGCAGTCTGCACCATATTTCTAAAACGTCCTACCGAGGGGTCTATATCCTCTGTAAGTATGTAAAATACAAGTGTTACAATTCATTAAGTACATTTCAGGCTCGTCCCATGAAATGTAGAAATGCACATATCTGATTGGTGACATATCTTGATAAATACAGTATATATTTTCTTCATGACAGGAGACCTTTGTCTGCAAAACCCTTCCAATGAAATTAATTAATATGTCTACAAAGTCTTAAACATAACCATCTACCATTACTTTAGTTTGGCATTGTTTTTCACCAGACTACAATCGTATGTGTTTCGTCAATGCAACTTTCACTTTGATTTGTACCTGGGTTAATGATGCAATCCTCCTCATTGAAGGTAACTCTGGAGTTCCTCCGTTTCCTCTTAGGCCTCTGGATTTCCAGGTTGCCCTCCTCAATGGTCAGGAGGGAGATGCGCTTGTTGTGAGCTGTGTTGAACTCTGTCAGGTTCTAGAAAAACACAGACATCAAAAGAAAAACATATGTAATGCGGTATAATCAATATCAGGATATCACAACTTTATTGCATGATACTACACCAGACAGAGCAGGATAATTACAAGTAGTATCACAAACCTATGTGAAAAGCAAATATCACTAGTTGTTAATAATTAGACAATAGGTATAAATAGAACGTATAATCATAAATCTGTGCAGTGCTTATGTTAATATGTTCCTGAAATTTTGGACATTTACATTGTTACTACTTCTATAATCTACAATCTGTAAGGATGGGCCTGGCCTGCCACTTAGAACACCAGAAAACATTCATCTTTATGAACATTGTTACTGTTACTACCAAGAAACTATGTCAATGTACCTCCAGCTCTGTCTCTTCCTCTGGAAGCCCGAGCAGTCCTTTCAGCTCCTCATCTTCTCCTGTCTTGCTGTCTCCTGTGCCGGCGGTGCCTTGTGTTTGGGGTTTCTCTCTGATGGTGTAGGTCCGTGTTGAAGCCCCAAAAGATATTGTCGAGTCTATGGGCACCTGCTGAGGCTTGTGTGGTTCCAGACGGATGTGTCCAAGGAAAGTACCGTGTGCTAAAATGGTGACAATCAAATGACCAAAGGTACATATGTTGGGACAGTTCATTCGGTTTTCAGATGATTCATGTTTTATGGAATTGAGTATGATGCAGTCCTGGTGGCAATGCGTGTGTCGCTGTCACACTAAGTCTGTAAGATGGTGTAATAATAAACTGGGTCACAAAATCCGTGTCAGCACACAATGAGGTCAAATTTGTTTTTGTTTAGCAAATAAGTAATTCTCCTCTAACAGAGTGACTTTTTGTGGTGATGACATCTGAGTGCCTTCATCTTCACCATCCCTAAATGACTGTCCTCACTGACGGATGTGGTCTTCCCTACTATGAATCAATAATGCAAACAAGTAAACTTTGACAGCCTCAAATTAACAAAAACTTAAACTTAATGTGGTTTCCACTGATGACTAAAAGACAGACAGCAAAGTCAAAGCTTTTAAGTTAAAACCTACTAGTAGTGCTCACAATTGACATACTTATGTACAACCTTTACAGACACTGGTTCTGAATATAAAATTACTTAAATACAATTGTGATTCTGAGGATGTCTTACTGCTGTTGAGGTCTATGAGAAAGACCCTTTTCAGGTGTTTGTGGTAAACCAGGGCAGCATGGACACGTGAACATGACTGATGATCAATGGTGAAGTCACACCAATCTGGGTTCCTCCCAAACAGGTAGTACTTCTTTTCATCTATGATCAGTTTCTACAGGGAGAGACAGTTTCAGTGTGTTATCGTCATTAAAAGACTTGTGAAAAAGATGTGTAAACAGTCTGCAATATCTCTGTGCCTCTGAGCCATAACTCAACAGTGTTGCTTCCCACTGAAAAGCTTAAATCTCAGGGCTGATGCTGCTCTCGCACCGGTGGAAGCCATGCAGCCATAGAAAGCCCCAGTGTGCAACACATCTGGGACAAAGTGGACTGTCAGGCTCGTATCTGGTGCGATTCAACCATCTTAATTCACACGATATTTTGTGCTTTTGCACAGATGCATGCTTTAACACATGCTTAAGGAGACCGCCAAGCTTGCAGTTACCTCTATCAGTTTGTCTCCCTTCATCACATCTAGATGCAGCCCTGCGGGTGGTTTGCCTGCCCTGAAAAGCAAACACTTTGTTAACGATACACACAACAAAACAGTATGGATTCCGAGCATACATGTGAAGGTGATCAATACAGGCAATACATGATTATCCTGGTTTTATTTGTCTTCTCATGGTTAACGGTTTATTTATTAAAACGGGTGGCTCAACCTCCTGAAAACGTTTCCAGCAGTCGCCACATACTGCAAGAGCAAGATTGCTACCAAGAAAAACGCAAAGAAATATGAAATTGTCTTATTTATATCCCCGAAACTCTGTTGTTGTTAACTAACATCCCTAAAATTAAACTGCAAAGCGTCCTTCTGCTCAAACGACGCAACGATATTTCTAAATGAATGCCAACGTTAACGGGTTAGCCTGCTAGCTTGCTTAGATGCTAACGTTAGCTACAGTAACTGAAGCTACAAGATTCTCTCCGATTAGCGGTAAATTACATAAATGAGTGAACCTTGTTTTGTTCATCTGCATCTCATACTGCATCACAAACAAGCCTTATCAACTTTCGCATGTGCATTTTCTCACCATGTTGGACAATCAAAAGGAGGAGGACTCTCTTTGCTTGTTTTAGTCGCCATCTTGCCCGAGCTTTTCAAGGCCGAGGTGCATGTTGGGTAAAAGCCAGGTTGGGTTCTTGGGAGTTGGAGTTTTGCAATCCTGCAAATCACATCACATCAAATTTAGACTTAATTAGACATTTGATGATTATATATTATTATTTTGGTCTTAAAGGACGGCTTCACAATTTTTCTAGTCTGTCATAAAACAATAGTCAGGTGCCCAAATGAACACTGACATATGTTTTCTTGCCATAATCATTCTTCCTGTTCCTACTGGCCATCAGAAGATCCCTTCATAATGCTCTTACAATGTAAGTGATGGGGGGCAAAATCCACAAGCCTCCTTCTGTAGCTTTCAAAGCATTCAAATTAATCAAATCAAGTAGATATCTTACAGTCTTTTAAGTCCCTCTTTTTGTTACTATACTTCCACTGCAGCTCAACAGAGAAACACACAAAGGGAATTTGATGCTAAAAAAGACTGTAAATGTGGCAGATATCCACTTGATATGACTAACTCAGACAGCTGAGGTCTCATATAAGCCTCATAAATGCATTTTTGCACAAAATTATTGTGTGGACACACCTTCCCATTCACTTGAATGAGAAAATGTGTCCAAACTTTTGACTGATACTGTATATTGAAAGTGCTTTTGAAGGGGATCTTTTAATAGCCAGTATGACCAGGAAGAATAATTACAATGAACAAAACCTCTTTCAGTGTTCCTTTGGCCACCTAACTGTTGTAAGACAGACCTGAAAAACTGTGAACCTATCCTTTAATAAGGTGTTGGGACACCTCAACCTGCCAGAACAACTTCAGACATACTGTATAAGTCTCTGGAAGTCTTTTGGAGGAATGAACACCATTCTTTCAAAAGATATTGCCTCACATAGTGTTTTGATGATGCACTGTCCAACATGTCACTCTGAAATCTTGCAAATAGTCTACACTCATTGACATGAATGGGATGGACGAAATGTTTGAAAGTCAGTATAAAGTGGTAAAATTCAACAGCACCACAAACTACAGCCTGACCAAGTTATAATAGCTTCAGCACAAACAGACAGACAACTAAACCCACTAGGGGGCCTCAGACCCCAGATTTCTGACTTCAAATATGTGCTACAGAATCGTGGTTTGAAATGTATGTCTACGTGTTGTTATGGAGAGTAAGTGCTTTGAGAATCTGAACACCATAGGTCTCTCAGGGTCTACATCTATTGCAAGGTCTTCGCACCTAATAAGGTATTGTGGTTACTTGACTCTTTGTACAAAGACTTCACTCTTTCATTGCAAAGAGCAAGGATGAGTCAAAGGGTTCGGTCACACAAGGTAGCATCTGATAAGAAATTGAATTACCAAACTGGATTATGGAAAGGGGGGAAAACCTCTCAAGAGATTGAGCCAACAGATCAGGGTGATCTTAGTGATGCCATTGTAGGACACCTTTGGAAAGTGTTGTGGGTGACACAGAGACTGTGAGGGCCTGTCTCGTTATGTCACAGAGGTGGGAGGATGCTTAGTCTATTCTACAGGAAGTGAGGGTGTTGTCTTTATCTACCATTTGTCTGAGGTTCATTGAGTACAAAGAGGGAAAATTCCCTGTATGGAGAATGTGTCATGGACTTTAATAGGCACTAGAACCAGGAAATATTGGAAGAGAAGGACAGTACAGTGACTAAAATTACATTTCATATCAACTCAGCTAGAACCCATTCCTGGCTTAGCTGGGTGAAACATGTCTGTCCTTCCTGTCATGTATAAATCATTACTGTTGTGTTTTGGCATCAGTTCTGGGGCGAGATTTTCTATTAGATCATGTGTTATCAGTCCACAGTAGTTATGTGATACAGAAACATTGTGTTTGGCCAGACCACCAAGTTGTGCTTTAAATGCAGGTACATGATTAACAGGCTTTGATCTTACAGACCTTGTAACAAAATGTTTGCACAATGCAGTATTTGCAGTTCCCACGCTCACTCACGCACACGCAAGCACACACATGCAAATTTTCCTTATAAAGCTATGCTGTTAATCTCTGAATTTCTCAGTATATTTTTTGTTGCGTGATAGTAAATTAAGTGCTATAAATAAAATAAAAAATAACATACATTTTCTTCAAAACTTCACTGTATTACAAAGCTGATGTCATATCTCTTCACCTCGATCTGTGAATGCAAGCACTGTGCAAACTGCTCCTGTAACTTCCTCATTCAGTTCTGTGGTTTGTGACTGACAAAGCATCCCCCTTTTATGCTGCACTTGTCATTTATTGTCTGCCTTCATTTTTGAAAGCAGCACACTTATGCAGCAGCAGCAGAAATGGCAGGCACGACTGCTTTGCCACTTCAAGAATTCATTGCATCATTGGACAATACTTGTTTGCCAAAAATTCTACAAGTTTGCTCTGGAGTGTACTTTCAAGGTAGGCCTTCATTATATTCATTCATATGCGATTTGAAACTGTGAATGTAGATGAGGACGAAGCTTTGGATTGCTGAGGAGATTGCTACTAATCGTGATGTGCCTGTAGGCCATTAAATATAAAATATAAATATCTATTAAATTACAGAGGAATTTTTACATTTATGCAGGTACTGTACATAAATATTATAATTAATATAATCATTGTATAATTAAGTAAAAGTAGCAATAGAGCAGTGAAAAATACTCCTGTACTCAAAATCATACTTAAGTAAAAATATAGAAATATTATCAACTGAATGTGCTTAAAGTCTCAGTGGTATTCATTACACAGACAAATGGCCCTGTGAGAATTTGATTATAATATATAATTTTATTTTTATTATAATACAGTTTTTTATTATAATACAGTTTCACTTCATCAACACCACCGAGTGTGACCGGCCACAGGCCATTACACCACATCCACACCATCATGAACTGATAATGCTGCATTAATGTATCTATTTATTGTTTACATGTTTTTAGTTTTTTGCTTAACCCTGAATCAGATTGCGTATGGAGAAGGGCTAGTACCATTATAAGTGTATACTTCTTCCTACTGCTGTTCAGACATGTAATACTTATTTTTGTTGTTTATTTATGTTCATAAGACTTTATTTATTGAGAGTTTGCTGTATATCTTTACTGTTCATTTTATTTGTTATTCTTGTTTTGTTTTTATTTGTTACATGTTCGAAATAAACAAACAAACAAATTCAGATTACTGTCGCCAAATGAGACGGTGACCATTTTTCTGAGCTGTGAAGTTTTTGTTCATGACTGAGTTTCGATGTTGTTTCACTGTTCCTCTTTATCTTAAATTCTCACTTTCTGTTTCAGGGTCTATATATGAAATTTCTGGGAGTGAAGTGAGTTTTTCCACTGGAGATCTAGTAAAGGTCACTGGCATTGAACTCCTATCAGTTTGCTGTGAAGACATCAGCACCAATGAGAAGTTTGAGCTGCCTATCAGCCACACAGGTCGGTCTGAGCTGTGAACAACATTCTTGTAACAGCAACTATTTGTTTCGAAGCTGACCACTGATACTTGTTGCTGTTTCTCAGGCTTGTTCAAGGTTGTACCAGACGACATGCCGTACAGTACAATAGAGGAAATGCTGAGCCTGAGACCTGTGGGCCTTGAATCCTGCCTTCCCTTCACTTTTGCCAGCCACTCCAAGATGACCTTTGAAAATTTCACTCTGGGGGCCGGGAGAGCTTTGACTGTGCTCTCCATTCAGCGGCGTGAAGGGAAAGAGGATCAGGTGCGCTGCCATGTTCAAGGAAAAGAGGGAGCCTCAGCGGAAGTGTGTATCCCTCTTTCTTCCCGAGGGGAGTTCCATGAGTGTGAGAGCGAGGAGCGCTTCACTCTGCGGGAGATCATGTCCTCACCCTGTCTGCGCAGTCGAAAGTTTCGCTTCATCAACACAACCAAGTGTGACCAACCACTTATCCTCAGTCCAGTATACCAGGTCAACGCCATCATGAGCTGTGAGAATAACCTACTTTTTTCTTTTTTTTTAACTTTAAAGTTATCTTAATTCTTTTTTTGTTTGTAAATTACACTTGAATTTGTGTGTAAATTACAGTGGAATTTTTACATTTATGCAAGTACTTAAATATTAATATTTCAAGGCTTTACTTGAGTGTTTTCATTTTATGCTACTTTATAACTTACTACATTTGAGAGGCAAATATTGTCCTTAAACCTCTATATTTATTTCCTTGCTATTAAGATTAAGATTTAGATCTATTGCTTGATCTTAAACTCAAAAAACTCGAAATGATGAAAATGATGAATTCAAATATGATGCATCATTGTAGATTTCACAACCCAACAGTAAAAAAAGTAAATTAAAATCAACTTGGCCAACATCAATGTTTTAGTAAAAATATCTCAGTAATATTTCATTACTGTATTATAAAAAATGCTCTCAGGTATTTTTACGTGAGCGTGATTTTGAGTACAGGGGTATTTTTCACTGTTGTATTGCTACTTTTACTTAATAAGATTATCCAAATATTTTTCCCATAACTGATAAAATATACCGTACTCTGGTTTCAGTTAATTTTATATCACTGAGTGCCTCCACTACATTTTCTAATACTGTTTCTACCATTTTTTTATACAGTAAGGAAGAATGTGTTGAAGTTCCCATCCAGCTTAGAGGTGGATGTGATTGATGTCACAGACGTGTGTAAGGATGTAACTTTTGTGACGCCACTCAGTCTGACAGAGGTCCTTTCCCAGCCAGATGAATCCTTCCCTGCAGTAGTGGAAATACTGGAAGGCCCAGAGAGCCGCTCTCTGTTTAAGTGCAACTGGCTGCCGCAATTTAACAAAAATGAGAACCTCATTTTCCATAAGAAAGGAACCTCACCCATGATTTTGATATCCAGCTTGAAAAGTCGGAAGGCACAGCAGTTCTTCCTGGTATCTCAGCAATATGGTGGACGATTTCGGAGGCGGCCAAGAGAGTTTAATTCAGTGTATGAGCTGTATGTTGCTTTAGCCCAGGCACCAGATCTGAGGGTCACTGTAACAACGAACTGTGAGGAAGTTGAGGAGGAAGGTCTGCCTGGCCTCAGTGTTGGGGACCAGCTGGAGGTCGTTAGTTGCAAAATGGTTGAGTTGCCTTGTGGAAGCAGTAAGGGACAGAAGGAGTCCATCGAGGCTCTCTTTTGTCGGCGCCTCCAAGAGCTGGATGATGACGATGATGATGATGAGGAGGAGGAGGAGGAAGTAAATCAGGAGTGTGAGAAAGAGGAGATTTTCCTGCCTTTGTACATGCAGGGTCACTTTGTGGAGGTTATCACTGATACCAAGAAATACAGACTCAGGGACTTGGGTAAACAGTTTAAATTGCCACTGGATGTTAAAGTGGTGAGCCGTGATACTGAACTCGAGACTGATCCACTAGTTGGTTTTCCATGTCTCAGAATAGAGGGGGCTATGCTGGAGCCCACCATCCAGGCAAGCTTTCCAAACAGACCAGACCACTGTTTCGAGATCCCCACCCAGTGGCTCTCTCTGTCCGTCTGTTTCACCAAGGACCCCCTGCCATGGCCCAATGAACAACCCCCTATGTTCCACTTGGATACAGTTACTGAGGTCACAGACACGTTCTTATATGAATTTCGAAAACAGGGTAACTCAGATGCAGCTCCCCCACCTCGACCACCAAAGCGAAATCTGTCATCCTCAAAATCTTTGAAAAAAACATCAAAGAAAGTCTCATCGAAGGCAGACAAGCACAAACATCGATCAGACAAAAGCGTCCCAGCCAAAGAGTTGGGCGATTTGAATTTAAATAGCAAAAAAAGACCTCCAGCTCCCCCACCTCCGGTAAGTGTGGTCTTTCATGCATATAATAAATTTCCAAAAGCTATTTAAAATTTATTATGATCATCAGTTACCACAAAACACAAAACACACCGCAGACACATTTTCTCACAAAGTACATTTTAGTAAAGACAAAATGCTTCCACTTTTGTGGTAAAGAAGTCAAGTATGCAACAAAACTGAATGTTTCCCTTTACTTTGCAGGCTATCTTAGACGATGAACCACCACCAGTTGTACCCCGAAAGCACTTAGCGCCTGAAATGACAACTGGCAAGGCTCAGCCAAACACCTATGTGAAAATGGAAGACTCTAAAAAAGGTGAAGCTCTTTCTGCAAACTGTAACATGCAGGTTATGGCCATGTAGGCAACATTTAAATGAATAAGACGGTTTTCTATTTTTATTTTATTAATGTCAGCAAATCAGATGAGTGTGCAACCAACAATACTTCCTCACTTCCCTATCTGTTTGTTCCAACTGAAGATATAATAACAGAACACAAATTTGATTTGACACTGCAGTGTCACAGAAACATCAGTAATAACTTTTTGTAAAGCATATTAAAACAGGGGTAAATAATGCTTTTGTTTGGGACTATTTTCATTTGTGGCTTAATACACAGCTGGCACTCTAGTGAGTATTTACAGCCACAGGATGGTGGATTGACTCAAAATAGTGCCCAGCTATATCAAACTTTGTCTACGCACACAATACTTAGTTAGTAAGATCAATTCATTGTTGGTATTGATCTTTTCTTGGGATTTCCTGACAACAAGAAAGGAGAGAATATTGCTAGCCTTATGCTTGAACTTAAATACTGGATGTGAATGGGGACTCCATTATTACTATTTAATGAACTGTACCCCTCTTTTCCCCCCAGTGTCGCTGAGTGACGTTGCAGCAGATGTGGACAGTGACCATGACTATGAAATTGTGGATGACACTTTGGCAGCAATGATGAAGACAGCACAAGAGAATGTTTTGTTCTACTAAAAGGTATCACATATGGGCAGTGAGAGCTGAATGGGTGACTATGGTCACAGTCATATGGTCGTTTTTACCATATATATATATGTGACATTATTTTAGGACACTTCAGTGATAGCAAATGTGTGTAGCTTCCCCTTGTGTAACACATAAAACCTGTGCTTCTCATGTGGTCAGAGCAACTTTTCATTCCTCAACCATCCTCGTCAAGGTTGTGAGTGACTGGAGCTGTGACACATACAGTACACCACCCGCAAACCCTGACTGAACAAATAATACCTTTGCTGTTGGAATATGCTGCAGCACCATCATACTACACATTTTATTCAAACTTGTCAGGGGAGTGATTTAACCATGTGCTAGTTTCAAGGGCTGTAGCTTTGTATACAAAAAATTATATTGTGCAATAGTAAGCAATGCTTTACAGGAAATACAGTCCAATACACCACGAAAAGCTGTAAAAAGTTGCCAGAGTTAAATCAACTCCTCTTTGTCTAAACAAATACTCATTTATAAGCTTCACAGAGGTAGAAATTGGTTGCTTCATGTTGTGGTCATTAACTGCATGTTAGTGTGTCAACCTCCTACCATATATGTATACACAAACTCTAAACAGAAAGGGCTCAGATCAGTCCTCGCTGTGAGGTGACACTCTTAACCACAGAGATCACAAAATGGCAACTCTGTAGTTTCTCACTTGGTCATAGATTCTCTATTACTGTCAATCGTAGAGCTCTCCCAGCTGTCATAGAGAACTAATGGTCTGATTGTACAAAAAGGCACTGCAATATGTTTCGAATCCTGTTTTTGTAATCTCAGTGAAAAGACTATTGGGCAGACTTTTAATCACATACTGTGTAATGAAACCACTTTCCTGAAAGAAATGAATGTAAGTTTTACATTTGTGACTAATTGGCCAAACAATTTGAAAGACTTACTTAAAGTTAATTTTGTGTAACATTTCTACAACTTCAGTTACAAACATTATGTGGATTAATGTGTCTGCTGTTCAATTTTATACAAGAAAGACACGTATTGTCATAAAAAAGAAGCTGAAGAAAGCATCAGACTTATTTGGTATTTTCACATTTTGTTCAAACTTTACTGTGCGAACCAGTGGGACCTTATATACAGGCCTACATTTCTGCACCAAGCCCAATCAACTGAATTTGGTTGGTGGACTCAACCAAGTGAAGACAAATATTCTAAAGTGTGATCCAAACATAAAAGATGCAAGATTCAGTCTTGAATGTCATACCAAAAGGTCTGAATAGAGATGTAAATGAAGTATTTCTGTATTTTAAAAAAATTGCTTGTTTATCGTGGGGTTGTGTACTAGTAGAAATAATTGTCTTAAATTAAGGTTTAATGCAAATAAATTGTGGGAAAGGGCTTCAATAGTTTCCAAACCTAGTGTACATACAGTATATTATTAAGATGTCATTGTGTGTGAAAACTATTAATTAAAAATGTGATAAACTGTGAAATAAAAAGAGTAAAAGACCCAACTGTATTTTGTATAATCTTTATATTTTGGCAAAAGTAAGTTACATTGACAAAAATAAATTGAGTACTTATGTTTCAAATCTTTAAAATTACAAAATGCTTATCAATGAAGAGGGGGAAACACGAGAATAACTGCTAACAGTGTCTTCTTCAACAGCAACACCTCTGGGACTTGCAAAACAGCAGAAGCAACCAGGGATACAGGATGTGTAAACCCCATTGCCTTACCAAACCCAAACCACATGCTCTTCAGCTAACATCAAACACAGTACCTTTACATAGAAAGGCTCGTAGGACTTCACTGGGTCCTATTCTATTAAAGAGGCCAGACAGGTTGTGATATAGTTGATAGCTTTCAGTTATAAATTGTATAATAGTGACTACGTCTGCTTCAATTCAAAAGAATAACCCCACTGGGTTGAATTGACAAAAACTTGTTGAAAGGGTCTAGTCGTCATTGTCGGTTGATTTGTAGTGGTCTTCGTCGATGGTGGAAAAGATGTGACCCTCGTTGCTTAGGAATTCAACCGCTTGCCTGTTGGAGTACAAAGAGAAATATGAATAGTATTTTTGCAGCACTTTTGTTTAATAGAAACTTGGTGCAAAAACGTGTCAACTTTTATTATTTCGTCTGAGACTCAAAATTCAGCTATCTTTTATGAAGAGGAGTCAGGAATTCAAAACCAGGGCACCTTTAGTGTTTAATGTGGTCACAGGAACAGCTACAAGGTTACTAAAATTGACAATAGTTTGAGCCTTCCTGGTTTGTTTCACTGAGCAACACTGTTCTGCTGATCATGACAGCTGGTCATTCCGGTAACAGACAGTTTGCTTCAAGTTAGCGGCAATAAATGTGTTTGAGGCACCACTCTTTCATTCAACAGATTTTTTTTTTTTTTTTAAACCTCCCTAATACACAATCAGCAGTCAAGCCAGCAAGATGAACGAACTTGACTAACTTGTCACTGTGATCTGTAAAAGGGGAACAAAAATCTCAATTTAAATGTGTTGAGGATTGTATATCTCAGTTTTCACTTGTGAATTTGTGAAAAACTCCCCTTCTTCAGCTGAACAGACAACATTTTCATAAGAACAAAGTGCCAGTCACAAATTCAAAGTCAATGGACCATGTCCAAAACATCACTCCATGACACCCTTTATTCAGTCTTTCATGCTTTTCAGGTTAGGGAGAAGGTTTTCCATAGTTTTAAATAATTGACTTTACAGTCCCAATTACTACTTTAAAGTGCGTTTTCCCTTTAAAACTCAAAGCAGAACTTTTCTTACTTGATGACAGACAGACTCATGCCACTGAGTCTCTGCTTAAGGTCCTGAATGCTGATGCCCTGCTGGTCTGGGCAGCCCCTTATCAAACTCAGCACCTTATGAGAGGAACAATGGTAAGTTAATTAAAAACATGCATAATGTGTGAATAATGTGTGCAAATACAGAAGCAACCTTCAAAAGTCAACTTCTATTTTTGTCTTTGAGACGACAATGCTCACTTTTCTGAGAAGTTATTTTCATGTAAATGATAATTAAAGCAAGGCGGAAGGGGTGGGTGGGTGTTGTGAAACTGTGAGAATTTGAGGATGAACATAGTTCGCTGTACATATGACAGGCTTTTGACCATTTTTACTTGAAGTTAATGTTCTCATCTATGTTCATTTACAATTAGCAATCAGCTTACTTTAATCATGGCTGCAGCATATTGCTGTTCACAGAATACTGTTTAAATTGTTAATAACTGAAAAGTTAATATTTTGGAGGACATACTGGCTATTGTCTAACCATATGCCCACTGTGGTGACCTTTATACCCATAATGGAGTCAACTTTTCTCAACATTAGGTAATTGTAAAAAATCTAATATTAATATAATTTATTCTCACCTGATTCTGATTTGCACTTAATCCATTGTTAGTCATGTCATTAGCACCTGCATACCCCCCTCCCATCCCTCCTATGCTCCCCATTCCTGGCCGTGACATAGGTGTGACACTACTGCTCATTCCTCCTCCGGCACCCGACTGAAAGAGAAACAAAAAAACAAATTGCGTTAATGCATTTCCTATTAATAGCACATCATGATATCCCTAAACATAAATACTTTTAAATGTCATAACAATTGCAAATGTGATTATTGTATGCCAATTCAGGCACATTTTATTCCAATAAACTCAATGTGCTTCACTTTAAAGGAGTGTTCTTGACAAACCTCACAACCATCCCACTGGCTCAGACACACAAAAAAGTTTTCCGTTTCAGTTTGAATGTGGACATAGCTGTGACAAATCTTTGTTCCAGAAAACAGGAACAAGGTACAGTGCCCCGTACTTTTCCACATTTGGTCATGTTACAACCACAAATTAAAAAGGATTTCCTTGGGGTTGTGTGTAATGGAAAAACACAAAATAGTTGATAATTTTGGAGTGAGAGGGTGGAATATTACATGGAAATAAAAATCTGAAAAGTGTTGAGTGTGTATGTATTCACCCACTTTGCTGTGAAACCCCTAACTAAGATCAGGTGCAACCAATTGCCTTCACATAGTTAAATAGAGTCCACCTGTGGGCAATTTAATCTCACTATAAATACACCTGTTCCATGAAGGCCTCAGAGTTTGTTAGAGAACATTACTAAACAAACAGCATCATGAGGAGCAAGGAGCTTACCAAGCAAGTTAGAGATAAAGTTGTGGAGAAGTACAAAGCAGAGTTAAGTTATAAAAAAAAAATATCCCAAGCTTTGACTATCTCACGGAGCACCATTAAATCCATCGTTAGAAAATGGAAAGAATATGGCACAACAGCAAATCTATCAAGAGAAGGCCGTCCACTCCCATTTGGAGTTTGCCATCAAGCCATGTGGGAAACACAGCAAACATGTGGAAGAAGGTACTCTGGTCAGATGAGACCAAAGTTGAACTTTTTGGCCCTAGTGCAAAACGCTACGTGTGGCGGAAACCCAATACTGCACATCACCATGAGCACACCATCCATACAGTGAAACACGGTGGTAGCAGCATCATGCTGTGGGGATGCTTTTTGTCAGCAGGTACTGGGAAACTGGTCAGGATTGAGGGCAAGATGGATGGAGCCAAATACAGGGCAATTCTTGAAGAAAACCTGTTTCAGTCTGCAAGAGATATGAGACTGGGGCAGTCTTGCAGCAGGACAATAACCAAAAAATGTTAGTCTCAGGATGGCCCAGTCAAAGCCCAGACCTCAATCCACTTGAGGATCTCTGGCGAGACTCGAAAATTGCTGTTCACAGACGGTCTCCATCCAATCTGACTGAGCATAAGCTATTTTGCCAAGAAGAGGGGGCAAAAATTGCAGTCTCTGGATGTGCAAAGCTGGTAGTGACATTACCCCAAAAGACTTGCTGCTGTAATTGCAGCAAAAGGTGGTTCTACCAAGTACTGACTCGGGGGGGAGGAGGGGTGAATACTTGTGCATCCAGCAGATTTTTTTGTCTTAATTATTTTGTGTCACAGCAAAAAGTATTTTGGACTGTCAAAGCACTATGCATGTTCTGTTAATCAATCAATAAAAAAAATCAATTTGAATTCCAGGCTGTAACACTGGAAAATGTTGAAAAGTCCAAGAGGGGTGAATACTTATACAAGGCACTGTAGCTAAAAGCGCCTTCACCATATCTGGATCTTATTCTAAGTACAGATAGAAAAGCATCACCTGATGATCTGAGATTGCAAGTAGCATTTTGAAGTTGATTGCACTGGGAGCCAGTGATGTGATTGAAGTATTAATGTAATGTGTAATGTTCTGAATGAGCAACATCCTTCCTATTGCTTATGGGATAAAGTTGCCAATCAAATTTACTACATAATAGCAGCATGGCACATGCTGAAATCTGGGACAGTATACTGTCGTCAGGTAAAAATCAGGACTTACAAGTTACATGTATTTTTCCAGCATATTTGTATCAAAGTGATAGTATGTATTTGGACAAATGTGGGTTGTAAGCAAAAGTAGATAAGCCAGTTTTTTTAGTCCAGTTTTAACAGACAGCTATATGTCCTGTCTGAGTTACTCTTACAATAAACGTCCTATTCTCCATCTGTCAGAGGGAGCGACTGCTGACTGAATAACCGCATGCATTCATACTTGGTTAGGTTTTTCAATACCAATTTAAATAAGGCCTTTAACATCAATATTATTTATAGGAACTGATAGCTATCCTGACTTCCTTATTTTCTGTGTTTCCGATCATCAATAATAAAGGCTACTATGTTTTAAGCTCATGATTTCTCGGATTCTCACCATCGTCTGAGGTTTGCCGAGCGCCATATGTGCTTGGACAACCTCCAACATATGCGAGGTGATTTCATTCATGTCCTCCAGGGTCCTGACGCTGAATGCCACAACAGATCTGTGATTCTATGACAGGAAGACAAACACACACAGTTCATCTCAAAACATCAACAACATCCACACAACACATCAAACAAGCTTATACTGACCAGCATTTTATATTTGACAAGCCCATGTGCCCATGAAGCTATAGTCCTATTTGTTTCTGGGTATAATGGAGATGATTATAGGACAGTGAACTCACCTGAAAGGAGCGCAGATTGCCGGAGACTTTGACATACGTGCCTGGAGGCAGGACAGCACTGTCCACGCTGGGGTCCTACACAAACCAAAAACAAAGAATTGCTTAGCTGCTTGAGTTCTGTAAAGTCTCAATCTACTTATAAACATGGAATAAGTTTTCCATCTCGCTATCATTGCTTTATTTGCTAATTTTATGGGTTTATTTAATGCATATATTCCACATTTTACATTTATTGGACCTCATGAATAATACTTACGTTTGTCATCACTATTATATCTGTCATATGCATTATGTACCACTAATCAACTTCAGGCTAATTATAAACTGAGTATGAGAAGTAAAACTTGCTTCACCAGAAATAGTTCATGATGGTTTTTCTTGCAATCAAATGATCTCATGTCCGAAAAGATTGCATCTTCATAAATAGTTGATAGACATCAGTTGAACAGGAAATCACCAACAGGTGTTTATCTATCACATGTTCCTATTTCACACAAATGGTTAACACATCTAGAAAAAGTGCCTAAGACTGAACACAGCAGCAGAATATTCTTAAATTGTAAAACAGAAAGGACTGGACACTACTGTGTCTTCATCAGAGTCAGGGTGACCCTGACTCTAGTGTGAGTAGTGTTGAAACATTAGTCTGTTTGCACAATTAAAGGCTGCAAATTAATCATTGTGCTCTAGTCCCTTCTGTTTTTTGAAGTCTGCTGTCCTCAAACTGAGAACCACCTGGTTCAGCTGCTTTTTGTTGGAAGATGCATGGAGAACCCTGTTTCTACTAGTATTCTTAAACTGTGTTTGCGCAGGTAAAAGTACCCCCACTGACCTCTGTGTCCACCCATTGCTTTACGTCCATGGGAGCACCTGTCATGTCATCGACCTTGTACTGAATGTTGGTCATGGACTTGTCTGTGCTCCTGATGATACCCACAATGGTAACCTATGAAACAAAAGACAAATTGTGAAAGAGTGAGAGGAAGTTAAATGATTACACGTTCACACCATCTCTTGTGTTAGTGGATGTGGTATAAAACAATCAATAGGTTTTTTTCCCCTGAACACATTGCAAGTTCTGTGTTCTTTACACAGCAGTTGGAATGGTCAATTCCTCCTTCATTACTATTCTTAGTGATGCTACTGTTGAACAGGGGAAGAAGACAATGACTCATCTACTTCTATTTTGACTTAACAGAGAGGAACTTAATTGTGAGGTTATACATGGACATTTGAGCCACAAATCATTTAGTAAGACTCTGCATAGTTAGTTTAAAAAAAAAAGGTGCTTTACAGATTATGTGCAATTTAGTGCTAAAAGGAGCAGTAAATTAATCAGTTAGACAATTTTGTTAATTCATTTAAGTCAGTTCTCAAAAAAAAATGCTAAACATTTGCTGGTTCTGGCTTATCAAATTGGGACTTGCTATTTTTATGTTTATATCATTGTAAATTTAATATCTTTTGGTTTTAGACTATTGGTGGGACGAAACAAGAAATGTAATGTGACAGACATGATTCACCATTTTTTGACAAAAATAATTAGGAGATCAATTGATAATGTTCCATCTTCCTAATTGTGAATTTTTTTTTTTTTCCTTAGTCTTTTATGACAGTAAACTCAGTATCTTTGGGTTGTGGACTGTTGGTCTGGACAAAACAAGACATTTGAGGGCTTTGGGAAACAGTGATCAATATTTTTCACTTATCAATTAATAGATAATGAAAATAATTGTTAGTTTCAGCTCTTGTCACCACTCTGCCGCATTTTACCTGAGCAACTTCAACATCGCCGACTTTGAAGGCCTCATCAGCTTGGGAAGCAGACATCAGCTGAGACACCGTGCAGGGGATTATCTGTGTGGCACGTGTTCTCTGCAAAAACATACACACAGATTGACTGCTGTGGCTCACCATCCATCAGTCAGTATTTTCATCACCACAGAGAAACACTTGTACACATGTGTGAAGAGGAAAGAGTGGGTGAGCATTAGAAGCTCCCTTAATAATGCACTTACAATGTCCACAAGCCTCCTCCTGTGCAAAAATGTATTTAAAAGTTTATCTAGAGCTAATATGAAGCTTCAGCCATCCAAATGAGTCAAATCATGTAGATATCTTTTAATGTTGCAGTCTTTTTAGTGCCAAAGTCCCTCTTTTTGTTACTATACTTCCACCACAGCTCAACAGAGAAACACACAACGGGAATTTGATGTGAAAAAGACTGTAAATGTGGCAGATATCCACTTGATATGACTAGCTCAGACTGCTGAAGCCTCATAAGCTTCAGATAAACTTTTAAATGCATTTTTGCAGCAAATGCACAAATGTCTGTGTGGATACACTGTGGATTTTGGGCCCCATCACGTACATTGAAAGCACATTTGAAGGGGACCTTTTAATAGCCAATATGAACAGGGGGGATAATGACAGCAAGCAAAACCTCTTTCAGTGTTTATATGGGCACCTGACTGTTCTTTTAAGACAGACTCATCAAATTTTGAACCTATCCTCTAAAATGCAAATTAAGGGATGATTTGTTATGAGTTGTTCATCTGAATTTTATTGATCTATATGAGTTTTAAGTGTCCAGTGGACTGTGATGAAGCTGTAGAGTAGACTTCACTACAGACCCCTTTCTTCTCTCCTCCCTGGGATAAGGAAGGTGATGCAAAGCCTCCTGGGGACTGAGTGTAACCTCCACCCATACTGGACTCACTGTATCCTCCTGAAAAATACCAAGAGACAATGACAGCTGAGATAAATAACCGTTCAGTTGTTCCCCCCACTTTAAACAGCACTCTGCTTTACTAACCAACGTTAACCTTCAAGACACGACAGTAAACAAAGAACCAACTTAGTAATCCAGCTAACGTTAGCCACAGTCAGACAACGTAAACAAACCGAAATGACCACTTTAGGAATAAAACAGTTTGGATATTTAACTCACCCTGATTCCACATGTTGTAGGCACCTTGTATTTAAGTTAATAAAATCGCGTTTTTAATGTTATTATTGACACTGTGTAGCAGGGACAACAGGACAACAGGCGCACGCAGGTCTGCAGACTTCTTCCTTGTGTAGTCCCGCGCGCCAAACTAAACGTATGACGCATGCGTGAACCAGAAGTCCCGCGAAACCTACAGTCACATGGAGCTACCACTTACATTATTTTTCCCTGAGTTTTGCTTGTCAGACAGTCAATTCTCGCTGCATGCAAACAAATCCCGCCTCTTTCGATGAGATCGATGTGTCAAACGTTCAACTACGGTCCTAAAAGTACCTTTTGCGTCTATTTGTCCCAAACTTTGGTTCATATAACGAGTAAGGGGCGGTGCACAGCCTGGAAGGAAGGACTGCCTGGAAGGCAAAGCTCGGGGTTGTCTAAATTTTAAGGCTTTGCTGCCTTTATGGCTGTCAAAAGACACTACAAGTATTGACAACATGCATGCCTTTATCCAAAGCAGCTGCTTCGGTACACTGCAATTTTAAAGTTTCAAAATTAACAAAAACATTATTTTTTCTCAATCAGTGACCCCTAGGCTGCATATTGTGGCATATATTACATGAACGCAAGTTGTATTATTATACAGGTTGCATTATTATTAATTACACACTGCATATACTGTTTACACTATAGACATTTGCACATTTCTGGTCAACATTTCATTTCATTCTCTTCAATTTAAAATTTAAACCTGCAGCAGCTCCTCTCACAGAATATATTTTACAAGTTTTCTTGTAAATGTCTGTCTTTAAAAAAAAAAAAAGATTTAGGATTACTTAATTTTGTGTATATTTTGACTCTTATGCACCACAACACCAAGGCACATTCCTTGTATTTGCAAACCTACATCGCAAAAAATCTGGTTCTGATTCTGATATTGTATGTTATATTTATAAAATAACGATAGGCATAGTAGACGTTGAAATTCTAAAATGTCTACCTGCTGTATAAACACCTTACAGTCAGAAATATTTTGTCAGGAGAGCTATTTGTTTCCTGTAATAATTCAAGCAAATAATTCTAAGAAGTCGGTGGTCTCTGGAGAGGTAGGCCTATGCATTTACGAGAATTACCAGAAAGCAGCACGTTCACCTAAGACTTCTGCTTTTTTAACCCCAAGTGAGTTATACATAGCCTACAATGAATCATAATGAAACATTTTCATTTTCAATGTCACACGGCTGTAAAAATTAACACATCGATGAGAGAAATTAAAAACTTGCTGTTAACCATACCTCTGCTGTAAACTTAAAATATACCCACTGAGTTTATCTTTAGCCTACATAATAATAAGGTGTATCTGACACCTGTGGCACTATATAGTTATTATACTGTTTCAATCATATTAATTAGGGCCTGAGCCCAAAGGGCGAAGACCCTATTGTTTTTCGTTTGTTTCTTTATTATTCTTTATTAATACGCCACTTTAACTCTAAGTTTGACCCCCTAAAAATGCTCAAAAACTCACCAAATTTGGCACGCACATCAGGTCTGGTGAAAAATTTGATAAAATGTAAAAATTAACCCCCGAAGTGCCAAAATGTGCTCGAGAGCGCCACCTATGTATCTAAAATGGCCGCCACGACCCGTAGGAATGTCGTAGAGAGATCGAACCAAAACTCAATTATTCGTCTCATCAAGACCTACAAATCATACGCTGACACCCTGACCTAAATCCAACAGGAAGTCTGCAATCAACAAACGCTTTCTCCTCCGAAGGCGTTAATGGTATCGGCTTCAAACTTAAATAGATGACTTATGACACTATGCTGAAAAAAAGTTGTTAAAAACTTTGTAATAACTCGAACGGTTTGGATTTAATAAGCCCTGAAAGTTGCAGTCCCACATCACCCTTACAATGTAAACCAATGGGGAGGTAATCTATGGGCATGAACTTTGTGTCAAACAGAGGCTTCTGACGTCTAAACTATAAGTCTGACCACTTTCAAACCTGTGTCAATGGATTCGCAACGAAATTTCCTACTGAAAATATGATTTTTAATGTTAGATTTGGCCAAAGTCATGGGATTTATGAGGATATTTCACAAGAAGCGTACTCTAAAATCCTCCTCTCCAACTGCTCCTGGTGATGTCACTCCCTCAGTGCTGTGAAACATTCCGCAATACACACTCATTATAAAATCACAGGAGGAGCAAGAAAAGACTTTAAAACTCACACTCTAATATCTCAAAAACAATAAAAGATAGAAAACACATGTAAATTCAAGATTTGTAGGTCAAAGTCTCGTGACTCATTTAAAGTTCAAATGAAGTTTGTATCTAAAATTATGTGGAAGCAGTAAATGTTCAAAAAGGTGTGGCTTCGCTCACACTCTCCATTCAAATATATGAGTATTTTTCTGTGTCCAGCTGCAGTTACTTATTGTGGTTAGTATTGTGTGTCAAAAGACTCTCACACTGATCATCTCCAAACGTTTTCTTGGTTCCCAGAGGCTTAGGTGACTGCGCCGCGGCCCCATGTGCCCAAGGGCGCGAAGGCCCGTTCAACGCTGCTTGCAGCTTTAATTAAATCTTTGGAATTCCACATGACAGGTTATTTAATTTTTTGCCTCACAGTTTATCAGTTCACACCGTGGTACGTGCATGCAGGCATGCTGCCAAACATGTCTTAATCTATAGCGGATACAACTCTTTTAATTGAGAAAAAAAAAACGCTCAATGGCATTTGAACTTGTCAAGTCTCCAGGCTTTGCAGAACTGGCTCTCTTTTTATCTTCGTTTTATAGGCTATTTGAAATGTTAACAATAGAATTATCTCACTTCAAAGGAATGGGTCAACTCCAAAACACGCCTCATGAATAGTTGTATCTTATCTTGCTTTTTATAGACTTACCGCTGTTACCCGAGACAGGGATAACTCACATCATTCGAGTGTTTGCTTCTCTCAGAGTTCAACATGTCTGCAGTGAAGCTGCTCCTTTTTTGTCTGCTTTTCAAAGAGGTTGTTGCCCTGTCAGGTAAGTAGCGAAAAGAGCATAGCCAGGCCGCTGAATGTTTCTTATAAATTTCCAGTCACAGAGCAGGGACAACTTCATGTGTGTAATTACTCATCGTCTTTAATCAGGAAACTTTTGGCACATCACGGACCTCCACTTGGACCCATCATACACACTGAACAATAAGCCTGAATTGGTGTGTGAATCCAGCGGTAGACGACCTGCAGCCAATGCCGGGAGATTTGGAGACTACGCTTGTGACTCGCCATGGCACCTTATCAACTCCTCTATATATGCCATGAAGGATATTCTGCCAGATCCGGATTTCATTGTATGGACAGGGTATGTAGCCTGTTTTCTCCGTGCTCATAAGAACATTTTTTATGAATCCTGGTGCATGGCTTGTGTTAAGTCCCAAGTCCATCTCTGGGGAGACAAATGCTTGTCCAGTTTCATAATGATCGTGTTTATGTCTTTTTATGAGATGTGATCCACTTTTGGCACAGCTTGGAAACATAGGCCACCTGAAAGTATGTGGCTGTGGGCCCCCATTGTAAATTATATTACTACTCTACTTTATTGAACAGAATTGCGGGGAACTAAAAAAAACTTCACTATCTTCCTCCCACTCATCATTTATTCCTAAAACTAATTTACAAAAAAGCAGATTTTAACAGCCTGTCTTTTGCTTCTCAGAGATGACACACCACATATACCCAACGAGGATCTGGGAGAAGAGGCAGTGCTCAGCATTATCAGGAACCTCACCGACCTCATAAATCTTGTCTTTCCAAGTATGTGTGAAGTAAAGAGACATTATGTTAAGGAGAAAACATTGCAGATCAACATTAACTTCAGTGTTTTAATATTGACTAACTCTTAACTGGTGATGAATGTTCTCCATTATTGCCTTGCTTAGACAGTAAAGTGTACTCTGCCCTGGGAAACCATGACTACCACCCTAAGAGCCAGCATCCAGCAGTCCCAAACAACATCTATGACCGAACAGCAGATATGTGGCAGAAGTGGTTGGATCCAGATTCCCGAAAAACCTTTAAAAGAGGTGGATACGTATGACACATGGCACAAAACACAATTTACACTTTTCAAAGCACATGTCTAATTGTGTCATTAATTTTCTGCAATGTTTTGCCTCTTGTTCAGGTGGATATTATACAGAAAAGCTGCTGAATCGAACAGGTTTTCGGATGCTGGTCCTTAACACTAATTTCTACTATGACCAGAACAAGCTGACCAAGGACATGGATGACCCAGCGAGCCAGTTTAGCTGGGCCGATGAGGTTCTTACAAAGGCGGCCAACAACAAAGAGAAGGCAAATCATCTTGTCTATCTGTGCCTTGCAGCAGGGGTTTAAATTAGATTGAGGGGGGCGCCCTCATACTTGGAAGTTGGGTGTCTAGGGGACTTTCACTACTTTTAATTTGCTGTCATTTGTCACTTGAATTACCTCTTAGTGAGCACCAAAACATTTAGTGCTTGATGAATACCTCATTCCTCTTTTCTATGCTGGTCACTAGGGTAAACAGGAAGAATGTTTTGACTTAACATCCCTGTATGAGTACTTATATCTTGAAAAAGAAGTTAAATTCTACAACAAGACTCCAAAGTTCCTGTAGGGTGCTCCAGCCCAATTCCACTCCTGCCTTGCAAAAAGATAAATTCTAATAGTAAAACTCAAGCTTTTATCAGTGAAAATAGATGATTTTTGCTAACTGTACACTGGTTTGTCTATCAGGTTTACATCATTGGCCACGTTCCTCCAGGTTTCTTTGAGAAGAAGAGAAATAAATCATGGTACAGGTCGGAGTTCAACGAGAAATACTTGGAGTTAATTCAGAAGCATCATCCTGTCATACTCGGACAGTTCTTCGGCCATCATCATACTGATGCCTTCCGCATGTTCTACGATTCAGAGAATGAAGGTTGAACTGTTGTAGTACTGCTGCTACGACTTATCTTTTTTGAATTGTTTTGCATCACATGTGATTTATTGGTATTTTATTTGGTTTTTATTGACATGACATACATTTACATTTTACTTTAAAGTGTCCAGCTGTTACATGGCCTTGTTCCTTACAGAAAGTGGTAATATTAGTGTAATAAGTGAGGATAGTCTTTCTGTTTCAACAGACACTCCTCTCAGTACAATGTTCCTCAGCCCAGGGGTCTCACCGTGGAAAACATCATTGCCTGGAGTTGTGGACGGAGCCAACAACCCTGGAATTCGTGTCTTTGAATATGACACCCAAACACTCCTGGTCAAAGTAAGTCAAGGATGTTGGCAGGCTATACATTTGTATAATTTACATTCAAATATATTTGATTTTGAAGCCTTTCATACCTGCAACACACAGCCTATTTGTTTTATTTGACATTAACAGATGTGTCACTTCTATGAAACCTTTTTTATTTATGTTCACTGCTTTGTTTTTTTTTACCCACTTGTCTGAACAAACTCAGGATGTGGTGACCTACTATCTGAACCTGACTCGTGCTAATGCAGCCCGGGGACGCTGGGAGAAGGAGTACCGCCTCACAGAGAGTTTCGGAGTACCAGACGCCTCCCCAGCCTCCATGCACCAGGTTCTGAAGCGTATGGCTGAAGACCGCTGCTACCTACAGAAGTACTATAAGTTCAACTCTGTCAGCTATGACCTGAAAGAGTGTGACAGTGACTGCCGTGCTGACCACGTGTGTTCAGCCAGAGAGGTAGACTTTGAAAGTTATGAAAAATGTCTAGAAAAGGAAGGGGCAGCTTCAATCTCTGCTGGGTTGCTGCCACTACTGTCTGTGGCAGTAAGTCTGGTGTTGGCCAATAGGTAAATATCATCTATATCACAGATGATGTGTAAATTATTGATTTGTGAAATTATTGAAGCTTCAAAGAGTCATGCCATAGAAAAACTGATTTTAAGAACTTTGAATATTGTTGCCTTGTAAGACAATATTTAACATTTAACATGACAGGTTGTTTTCATATTTTAAATTCTATAACTTAAATGAGTCATGCACTAGATATAATTAAGCAAGAAAAAGCAACTTTTGGCTTCAGCGATCTTTAATGTGGCCTTTCTACCAAGGTTTATTGGTACTGCTTGAATGTTTTAATTTTACAGTAGATAGAAATTCTTTTGGCTGAAGAATATGAAGCTCATACTATGCAACTGTAAGGTTCAGGTTCAGATCCAGACTGGTACTTGTTTCACTTTACTGTTGTTACTGTCTATTTAATAAAGCCAGATATGGCTCAAGTTTTAAAAAGACTGTGTTGATGTCATTTCAACAGAGGAACAATGCACAGTGAATATCAGTAATATCACAACAATAAATCTGTTCGCTAATATTTATTGACAGCTTGTGTCTATATAACTTGAAAGGAATACAATATATTACTTATCAGATAACACTGAGTTATCTGCATCCTGAATGATTCCTGTCACCTCTTATCCCTATAAAAAACTTACAGGGTTATTAACTACTGGCAGTAAACCAAGGAGACCTCACAATGTCATTAAAGAACATGATGCTGGACCTTGAGCCTGCTGTGAAGACATATTTAATGAGTATGTGATTGAGCAACAGATCTGAGTGACACATCAACAATAACGCGACAGTCTTGGGGCTGCACTCAGTAGTTGATGAGACCAGCCAGTTCACATGATTAGGATCTGTTTAGCTGAGGTGAAAGGCTGCATAGCAGTGTCCAGAGCTCTGCAGTACTCTTGGAGTCCCACCTCGGTGCAGGCAGGAGCTGTCAGCTTTCCCTGCTGGATGAGGGAGCACAGTTCATCCAGCATGCTTCTAAATGCTCTGTCATCTAGGGAGGAAGTTAGTTGAATTTCTCATTAAAGAAATATGAAAAGACTCATGTGGTAATTTTTCATGTGACTTATATTATGAGTCAGGTAATTCCAGGCCTACTCACCATGTGCGTGATCTCTCTTCCATTGTGTGACCCAAAATCCTCGAACCTTCACATCCTTGAAAATAAGAGCACTCTGGAGAAGAGCAAGTGTAGTAAGACGTACTGAGAAAAAAAAGGGTATCTGTGGAATGTAATGTTAAATCTGGGAGGCCATTCAACCTACCACAGGGACAGTAACGGGCTGTTTGGCCATCCCTCCGTATGTCACCATGGATCCTCCAACCCTAGAATAAATAAGAAACATGTCACATTATGATCTGCTTTTTTCATCACTGTAACATCTCATGTCAACACAGATTATTCAGCATCCTCACCGTAGATGACGGAGCAGTTCTGTTGCACTCTTGCCTCCGACTCCATTTAATGCCAGTTTAGGCTTTGGATAAGTCTTAGAACGAAAGAAAAACATTACTACATCAGTACTGTGTTTATTCACAGATAAGAAAAAACACATAATCATATCTATAAAGCTGTCTTCAGTTGCACAGACCTTGAATAGTTCCTTAATCTCAGGCCGCCTGAGCGCCTCTTCTTTGATCACGTGACTGGCTCCGATGGCCTTCAGCCTATCGCTGAGCTGTGAGAACTCTGGCCTTTGAAAGGGAAGATACAATGAAGAAGTTCATTACAGTCATAAATTCTAGCACACAAAATAAAACTCTCTCTGACACCCTTGGACAAAAATACCCTATTATCTCACAGTCAGGTGAACCACAGCGACAGGCTGATAACCTGAACCAATGATTGTGACTGAAAAACAGCATCTAGAACAACTTTAACCCTGTGTGAAAAACACAAGTCTCCTGAGAAGACTTGATATACTTTATAGTGAATCAAGAAGCAGCTGGGGCAGTCGCAGGCACCACTACGCTCACTAATGTAAGCGTGGTCATTTATTTCCACACAATATTTTAAAAAACTGTGTAATTTAAGAGTTAATCCAGTATGACTGACTTTACCTGTCTCTGACAATGTTTATCGTGTTTATTCCCCTTGCAGCAGCAATCTGAATTACAGCCTGTCCAACTCCACTGTTGGCTGCATTCTGGATCACAGAATCACCTGGAAGGACAGGAGATAGAGGGGAACTGTGAGCTGTCACATGAAGGCTAAAACTACTGTACAGCTAGTCGTATTTTTAAGATAGATAAGTACAAGAATACTGCACCCTCAATTCCCCATTTAGATTTTGAATTTACCAGCACTTCAATTAGGCATCCTGTTTTCATCAGCTTGCCTGTTGCATAATGAACACTTAAGGAGGTTTGAAGGTGCAGGATCCCTTCCTATGTACAGTCACCCTGCAAATATCAGCACATAACCTTAATCAAGGCTGTGATGTGTGTTTATTAGTTTCTTTTGTACTGGTGATAACTACTTCTGTAAGTCAGGTAGTGTTACTTTTCGAGCGGCGTGTACAAATACAATTTGAAACAGTTAAAAAATATTTGTGACATTATGTCTGTGGGTTTCATCCATTTGGTTGCTGAAAATGTAATTCAACAAACATTTCCTTTTGGAAGTGGGCTGTTATGAAAATGAAAAGACTCCTTAAATTTCGACACCCGTATTTGTAGGAAATGTGTTTCAATTCCTGTAAAAGGGAACTACATTATGCATTTGGGTGCAGCGCTTTAAACTTTAAACTAAAACTTTGTAAAAGGTTACCTGGCTTGAGGTCTTCAAAGTCAGAGAGCATCCTGAAGGCAGTGCAGGGGTTCACCCCCAATGTGGCAGCAGACAACAGGGGAATGTCATTGGGCAGTGAGATGACATCATCCTCAGCTAGCACGGCTGCTGTCCTCCACGTCCCTGCTCACACACAAAAAACTCCTCAAAGATCTTACACAGAGAGACATGATAGTGACCCTGCAGACTCACCCGTATATGTTGAGCGGTAATTTACCTAGACCAGCATCTCTTGGGATGACCCAGTCTCCTGTTTTGAGGGACTTTACCTGGCTGCCCACCTCTAAGACCTGACCCACTCCTTCATTGCCCCCAACAGCTGGGAGGTCAGGCGTTATAGCATAAGTCCCTGAAAAAAAAAAGTTTTTCATAATTTACTATTTAAAAAATAGTTTGTTTTGCAATCTTGTTCTTGTTGGTAAAGCTGATTAATTACTGAAACAATTAACTACATTATACTCTTTTGGGAGTGCCGCTATCTAGTGTGAATGTAACTAACAAATTAATTACCTTGAATCATGTTGATGTCAGACGGGTTGATTGGAGCTGCTAGCATTTTGACCAGGACATCCTTTGCACCTATGGGGGGCAGATCCACATCCTCCAACCTGGCAATCAAAAAACATATGAAATTCTGCACATCACACAATTTGTAACCAAAGTTTGCCTTATATATTTATGGTTTGGTTTGGTTTATTGTCATTTCTAACATTAACTAAAATACACCATATCCAACTTTGTTAGGGACAGAAAAACAAATAAATAAACATCATTCCTCCTCTTCATACTGGCTCTTAGATGATCCCTTCATCATGCACTTACAATGTAAGTGATGGGGGACAAAATCTACAATCCCCATTCTGTGCAAAATGTATTTAAAAGTTTATCTGAAGCTAATATGAAGCTTCAGTCATCCAAATAAGTTAATTGTGTAACTATAGTTCCACCACAGCGAAACAGGGAAACACTGTCCAAGGAAACACGAGTGTAAATGTGGCAGATATCCACTTGATATGACTAACTCAGACTGCTTGAGCCTCATATAAGATTCAGATCAACTTTTAAATGCATTTTTCAGGAGAAATGATTACAAAGAGGTGTTCATATGGGCACCTGACTGTTTGTTTGTTTTTAAAAAACTTTATTTGTATTATTATTTTTGACAAAAACAGAACAAAGAGACTAAAAGACAACAGACAGGATCATCACAGGCAAAGTAAAATACTTAATATGAAAAAAGGGGTTACATTGCAGTATCAAGGTCTGTATGTCTTTTATGTCCATTGTCCTTTTACGTTGTCCTCATATGTTATATGAAATACTGTATGTTTCATTTAAGAAGTTGTCCTTTTAAGCCGTAGAGGTCCTTGACTTTGACTCGCACAAAGCTAAAATACTTTTGAGAGAGGAAGGATCTCCCACTCAGTTTTAACCTGCACCTGACTGAGCTGCCTCTCAACCTTCAGCAGAAACTGGAGCTAACGTTAGCTGCTGTTATCACACCCGCCTGGTCAGAGGAATGAAGAACAAAACGTGTGTTTGGACGGGCACTCTTACTGCACGACTTGAGAAGGGTCTCCGTGTTTTCTGAACCGAAGAGCCTTGCATGTTTGTGCACCAGGTCCAGCTGAATGACTGAGGTGAGAAACGTGAGTCTGATCTCTGCGCCTTGACAGTTTTAAAAGAGCAGCGGCGAAGCGTCTTCTGCAGGTTGTCTGGCTTCTTGAGCAAACTGTGTAAAGTGGTAGCCACATTGCGACACTGGACTTCACTTAAAAATACAAAAAAACAACACCGCTATTCAATAACATTTATCATTTAAAGAGGGAGTCTTGCTAGCATTCTTCACGCTGTACGGCCATATTGGATTTTACCGATAAAGTTGTGTCATTGAAAATATAAACAGAGAACAGCGCCCCTAGAGGACAAACACGGTAATGCACTGCGTTTAACCAGGATAATACTTTTGGTTTCAGGGGCTTACCAGACAGAAAAAAAGAGGAAATGAAAGTATTCGTCGACATTTCACATCGTGCACGATTGAATGACTCAATTAACCACTGTTAACGTCCTCAGATGACAGTCCAAATATGGACAAAAATGGCAGAAGCGGAGTGTTGTTAAAGGTTCGCAATTTTTCAAGTGTGTGTTAAAACAGCAGTCACCTGCCCATATGAAGACTGAAAGAGGTTTTCTTTGCTGTAACAGTTCTTCCTGTTCATACTGGCGATTAAAAGATCCCCTTCAAATGTGTTTTCATTGTATATGATGGGGGCCAAAATCCACAGTGTGTCCACACAATCATTTTGAGCAAAAATGCATTTTAAAGTTAATCTGAAGCTTATATGAGGCTTCAGCAGTCTGAGTTAGTCATATCAAGTGGATATCCACATTTACAGTCTTTTTAGCATAAAATTCCATGCAGTGGAAGTATAGCAGCAAAAAGAGGGGCTTCGGCACTAAAAAGACTGTAACATTAAAAAATATCTACATGATTTGACCAATTTGGATGACTAACAGCTTCAGCTAAACTTTTAAATACATTTTTGCACAGAAGGAGGCTTGTGGACATTGTAAATGCATTTTGAAGGGATCTTCTAATGGCCAGTATGAACAGGAGAAATGATAATGGCAATAAAAACCTTTTTCAATGTTCATTTGGGCACCTGACTATTGTTTTAAGACAGACTTGAGAAAATGTGAACCTGTCCTTGAAGCACATTTACTCAAAAGGGTATTTTACATAACTTTAAGTTTTTAAATTTTATGTTACTATATACTTCCACTCTACTACATTACAATCAAGATCCTAAACATGTTCTATCTAAAATGCATTTTTAGATAAATTGGCAGAGAAAATCCTCACATTTTAGAAACAAATTGTAATTGTTTATTTGTTTAATAAATTACTTCAGTCATTAATTTATTATCAGAATTGTTGGCAAATCAGTTTTAGTTTGTATTAACTAATGAACTTAACAACTATCACAGCTAAAATATACTTTTTATAGCAATAAATTTCTATGACAGCATAGTTATTTTGCATTGAAAACATACAATGAGCTTACAAAATATATTATTTTAAAATAAACCTTCCCAACAGTATATTAGAAATAGTTAAAATTTACTGCACCTCAAATAGCTGCATTAAAATTCTTGGTTTCATTTTCTAGTAAGCCATAAAGGGTTTACACAAGTTACAACAAATGGCTTTATTTTTATGAATCAAATTAGTTATTAAGGCTTTATAATTAATTATAAACCATTAAAAGGGAAATATTTGGGTTGTAAAAAAAATATTTGGCTGGTGTATCCTCCTTTGTTAGGAGCCATTCTGCATGATCAGTACTTTTGATACTACAGTTCATTTTTACATATGAATGTTACTTCAGTAAGACTTTTGGTTATAATGGGAGTGTTTTACAGTCTGGTATTACTACTTTTACTCAATACAGAATATGAGTAAGTGACTATGAGGATTATATCTGATATAAGTACTTCTTCTATGACTTATCAAATGCCTGTTGGTGGTATAATAAAGATCTTGTGGCTGAAATATTTTCTGATCTCTGGAAAGAGGAAAACATAAAAAAATACACATGAATATTGACATATTTATTAGGAAATGGAGCAGATCTTTACATATAGAAACATAATCACAGTAATACTTTGAAAAGCCTACATGCTGCTCATCATTTACAAACTAGCCATTAAATCACCTGAGATCAAGATAATTGTAGTTTTATGGCAGTAAACATTGATACATTCATCAGTAATAAATGCACATTTTTTTGGAAGTAGCTAGAGCCATTTACCCGATAAAATACAACACCACAAATGAAATGGCTGATGGTCACAAACAAGATGTACCATGAAAAGCACAGAGGCAGAATGCTTTTATTGTGCTTCAAATGTTACCCTGAGCACATAGTCTTACAGGTCCTTGGATTTTCAAGGTATATCTAACCCATCTAACACCCGACAATCAAATCACAATAACACACCACTGAGGGGTCAAACAGGTTTGTTGCAATTAGAATGTCTGTCATGGACTTTAGTTTTCAAATGATACTTTGAAAACATCACTAAGTACAGCAGGATATTGCAAACATTACAATACAACACTTTCATTCAACCTTTATCTGAATAAAGTGGGTGTCAGAATCACTGTAAGCCAGTTTGAGTGGTTTATTCCACATGAAAATGCAGAGAAAATAAACCTAATCAGAGCACTTATTTCAACAATCATTTCCATCTTTTCACATCATGAGTGGAATTTGCTTTTAACTTGAACAGCCAGTATAAGCACTACCTAACCAGTAAGTTTGAAAGAGTATGAAACAAGATCTGAGTGTGAAGTCATCCATGACACATTCTTTTTGTCATAAGCATTGATAGTCTGAAACACCAAGTTATCGGCCATGTGTTGAGATGAGACAAACCCGGATTATATACTACTAGCCCCAATCCCTTTACAATATTCTACTACATCCCCATCTACAACGATTATAGAGGAAAATACAATAATAGTGGAACATTTTCTTCATATCATATCATATCATATCATATATCATGGCATGTTATGTCAAAGAGGAGAAAATATAAAGATCATCATCACACTGGGTGCATGGAAAGTTGACGAGTCAAAAAGTTTGTAAATCTCAGTTTGAACGTTTTCACATCATTTGTAATCATTGCTTTTTTTGACCAAAATGTTTTTTTAATGAGTAAAAAAGAGAAACTGTTGCACCAAGACATTCAAAAGCAGACACTAGCAAGCCCATTTTACTTTGGCTCCCTTGTCCTACGGTTCACATCACAAGGATGAACATTTCATCCCTACTTTGTTGTGAATAAACACTCCTTGACTCCTTCCAATCAATCTGAAGTATTCCCTGAGTTTTCAGATTGGCGATTCCTGAGATGAGCCTAAGAGTGGAGGCATTTCTTTTTTTTCCCCCCAAAAGCAGTTGACTGTATGTGGTTTTTGAAAGTCTAAAAATATATATATAAATTATGGAACATATATTCAAAAGAGATTAAACTGAATATAAAAAAAAAGAAATTAATGCATCTTACACATGATTAGTGCAGAGTAACATTGCATTGGTTTTGGCATAGATAGATAGGTATCACAAAGGGTCTCTTTTCTGAGAGGCTCATTGTGCACATAACTAAAAAAACAGAAAAATCATACAAGGCAAAAGGAAATAAAATCACAGTTTACGTCAGTCCTCTTAAAACTATGTACCTGTACAGTATGTACTGTATATTGTTACTCATTGTGTTGCAATATCTTATTGTTACACTGTATTTATACGACATTGAAGGTTAAGGACAAGTTGTTATCAAGCACATATGTACAAAGTAATACGAGTACCTGGATGTTAGAAATGTGTTACCCAAATATATTCTCAAGTCATATGTAGCTTTGAATGACATTTGGCAGTTTTCTGATGTCTGGTCGAACATTCATTGCCGAGAGGCTTCAACAGGAGCATAAGGAGAAGCTGCAGCACTCTTTGATGAAAATAAATACGTAGTATGATTTTAAAAAAGGCTTTAGAATAATTTTACATATATATTAATTGGGTGTAAAAGTCTTGTCAGCTTCTCCTGTAAAACGGGAGTAAAATGCTGATTAGCTAGCTAGTTCTATATGCTCCTCCGTGCAGGCTTGGTGTTCCTGAACTATCACCCTACTAAGGGTTATAGGGAGGTAATGTCTTAAATAACTACCTAGAAATGGATCACTCTGGATATAAACAAAAACACCAGCCTTCCCACTGGCAACATCATGTCTGATTCTGCCTCATTTTATTCAAGTATCAAGAGGAGAGCTAGCTGGACCCCTCAGTAACTCAGTCCAGGTCAAGTATCTTATTAGAAGTGATGATGTACATGTGTTGAGTATAGTATCACATTTGTTGGAATTCTATCAAATCCAAATTGAGATAATTATAAAGCAGGAGTATTTGTCACAGCAGCCAATAACACAAGAATATACTGTGGATGTTTCTGGCTCCCAGAATTAATAAGGAAGTTATTGCTACTAATGACAAATCCTGCATCAATACTGTAGTGCAAAAAGGATTTGATTTAATCCCAATTCAAATCACAATCTCCAAAACTGTATTCCAAGCAGAGAATATTTGGTTTACCATCAGTGGTTAGGATGACAGTTTTAGTAGCAAGGCCAAGCATGCACCAATGAGGTAGACTGTGCACCTTTAAACAGCCAACAAAACGCTGGATGAAAAGAATGAAATGATTAAAAAAAACAAAAAAAAACCCAACTCTGACCAAAAGCTGGAAAACACTTCTGGTCTGACATTCATTTGGCCCCAGGAAAACTGGATGGTCAATTGCAATATTGGCAGGTGCCAATACATTGCCTATAGCTATACCCTAAAACCCGTCCCCTGTGTTTTCACAAACCCTCCCGTTCCCCATGCTATATGCACACTAACATTCATTACAGAGGTACCAACTGTCACTCCTCTGCCTCATCAGATAGTGAGGTGTAACAGTCAGGAAGGAGACAAAATGGTAAGGCAGCAAAAGTGTAGGTCTATACTAAACATACTGACTGACTGTTGCGCAAAAACAGAAGAGGTGTAATGCCCACAGCAGAGGCAAAGTATCACATAAAAGAAAACGCAGATTCTATGGGAACTCATCAAGATAATCCGTCACATGGCATTGCTCACTACAATCTCAAACCCCTCAAAGAACAGCAGTGATTTATATATTTAGAAAGCGTCCTGAGTGCAATAATACAGCAGTATTCCTGAGTGTTACACCAAATGAAAAACAACAACAAAAGAAAACTTCAGCAACATTCTTCATGAGAAATCATTTCAACCTGAGGTAGTTCCAAAAGCAGCTTCAACAGGTGGAAGGGGATCTGGCGTCCCATCTCTCCATCAAAGCAGTTTGATTGGCCTCTGTGCTTCCCCCAGCTTCAGTGTTGCCCGACTCCTCGTTTAATCAGAGGTCTCGGGAGGCAGTGCTGAGTGGCTGTGCTCCTCCTCGTCCCCTTTCAAGGACGATGGTTTTCCCTGAGAACCCGGTGAGGACTGTTGTGCTTTGATTGGGCAGTTGGCAACCATGTGGTCGATGCTCTGGCAGAAATGGCACTTCTTGGGCTGGGGTGGTAACTTGCACTCTTTGGCGTGGTGGTCCAGGCCTCCACAGTTGTAGCACCTACAAGAGCAGAGCGCATTTAATCAGGTATAATGTGTGTTTAAAGACATAAGACAAAAATATTCTGCTATGAATAATAATTTGTGATCTGATTTTTCAATGAGAAAATTCAACTGAGTGGAGACAAACTCCACTCAAACCTACCTCTGACTAAATTATTTAATTATAATTGGTGATAAGGGAAAACATGGTCAAATGTCTTACACCAGTTGTGCGGAACATGCACAATTTCTACTGAACTTTAAAGCAAGACTAGAAAAACAAACAAACAATCACCTAGGACATAGACAACCCGGTAGAGAGCCTGAGGCCAAAGGAGAAGCTGTGGTTTCCTGCACCTAGCAGAAATCCCTAAATTTTAAAGTCTGTCATGGAATTTTCCATCTTTAGGGGTTATAAAATGGGTTATAATTGGTCAAGCATGGGCCTTAGGGTCACACTAATATTCTTAAGCAGAAGGAGACATTTTCTCCTTTCCTTGAGACTCAGAGTAATTATCTGTGATGTTTGGGAAAGTGGGAGCCACTCTGATAAAGACTGAACCAGCATTGTCCCGGTAACCAGGGTCAGGGAGATGGCCCGAGACTCCCTAGCCAACACAGATGATAGGTGAATGCGTAAATTCGTGGGCATAATCAGACATTCAAAACAGAATACGCTGACGGTGACCTGAAGCTCCATGCAACGTGACCTGAACTGACACAGGTAAAATGCAGTTCCTTGTTTGAAACTAGTGAACCAATTAGACTAATTTTTCATATTGTATGCTGGTCTGTTGGGGTTAAAGACTAAAGGTTAGACCTTCAGAAGGCAGAATGGGAAGAGATAGCATCAGATGCAAACCATCTTGATGTTTACTGTTTCTGTTCTCTGCTTGGCCAACCAAGTGTTTCAATAAATATTCTCAGCATAAGACATCAGGCTCCTCAACGCTTTCTTCTACATGAGGTGTTGACCAATGCTCAGAATTTTTCCACAACAACCTCAAGTGTAAAAAAGTGGAAGTTACAACACATTCCGTGAACATGTGAAAGTGACCGCCAAAGAAGGGTCAATGTTATCTGCAAAGCTATAAAACATCAGCATGTAGCTGGTAGATGTCCTGGTGGAAGACCATATATGGATGTAGGAATGTAAGAAAGGGGAGATGTATTTATATAAAAAGAAAAGCCAAGAGAGTCTGGGGATCTCTCCTTTTGGCCTTCCTTTTTGGGTCGTCACTTGAGGTCCTTTTGCCAGTTCGCCTTTGTGCATCTTCAACTTTATACTCAAGTTTTTGCATTTTGCATTACTCATTTTTGAAAAAAACAAATACAACTGGTTTATGCATTAATGCAGCTAAAATGTTCATGAACACAATGATTTTCCCACACATTTCGTACTGTCTGACAAGTTGGGGACATGTCAATAAAACCATGCTAAAGCCAATATAATCTCTGCACAAACAAACAATAAAAACTCTAGACATGAAGCCACAAGGATACCATCATTGCAATATTTTGAAAAAACACAGCTTATCAAGCTGGGAAAACATGGTTAAATATAGTAGACTGTGTTTTGTCCTCAAGGTATCACACAATATGGCTCCTCCACCACTCTGTGCTTATATCACCTTAAAAACAAGCCAAACTACTAGAGCAACAACTAGAGGAGAGTGCCTTAATCCAAGAAGACAAAGTAGTTTTGGCCAATCTGCTTTTTCTGTCAGAGCATCACAAGATTGGAACAATTTACAACAATACATAAGAAACTGCCAACTACCATTCATTCACCACAACATTAAGAGCCTCGTTCATTAGAAATCAAACTTGTGAACATTAGAATAGTGAGGTGTTTTTCATGTTGTTTGTTGTCTTACTTGTCATTATTATGCTTGGTGTAAGAGCTGTTCTTGTTTATCATAAGCTTTGTATATAACATCCACACTTTACCAGTCCTGACATTGTGTTGTTGTGCTATTTGTCGAATGTGTTGTCGTGCTATTTGTTGAATGTGTTGTCGTACTATTTGTTGTATGTGTTGTCATGCTATTGTTGATTTTGTCTGTCTTAAGACCTGTGTTTCTTGTCTCTATGCAGTTCAGGCTTGTTTGTATCAGCATATTTTCACCACTTTTATTGTTGATGGTATTTTCAATGCTTTTATTCATAATATTTGTGCTTCAAACTTTTGCCTGCCCAGGGAAAACAGATGAAAATTAGCCTTTCTGCCTAACTCTGGCATATTTTCAGAAGTGTTATTAATATGCACTGTCCCTGTCAGTAATACAATTAAATTAAATTGTATTTACATACACTCCAACCAAAGTCCCTGACTTGTGCTCATCTCTAAGGTCTTCTGGTATCTTCTTCCAGGTGAGAAGGTGCCCCCCTGGGATATGGCTGACATGAAATTTACAAATTTATAATGAAATTTGCTAAGGATAAACTTGCAATGTTTATTAACAGAATTGTAAAGGTTTAGATTTAACGATTGAGATCAACCTGTTGCACATGTGATAGAGGTATAATTTCAGTACAGAATCAGGTTGAAAGGTTTAATATAGGTGTTTAATCGGCCAAACTGTTAAGGCCAGGGCATCGAAGCAACCCTATAAAACCGGGCGAGTGCCCTTGACCGTCAGAGTAGGCCTCCTCCAGTGAGGACCGGTTAGAAGGCCATCTTGGAGTACTTTCAAACCTCCAACACCTATTTGCACCAATACACTTCATTGCAACCTGGCTGTCAGGCATTCCTGACTAAAAAAGCCTGTTTAGAGCGGTTCAACAACAGCTGGTAATTATAGAAGCCAGGCTGAACCCTGGTTCCCTAAGCAAGGCTGGGATGGTCTTGCATGTAGATTTTGGGAACCCCTTCAATACCTAGGTCAGAGGTAGAGGACAGCCATCTGCTGGTGACTTATCCACACTGGCAGGGGGTATCAGTTATCTGAAGGCAGAAACCATTACACTATAGTAAAATGTTTGCAAGAGCAAGAGAGGACCTTTTAGCTTATCCTAATTTGTATTTAATGGAATTCTTCCCTAATGAGATTTATTGTATGATTGTATGACTTTTGTTTACTCAACAGGTCATAGAGTCCTAGCTTAGGAGTGATTTAGGAAAATTCTCAGGCAACTCTGAGCAAGGAAGGGACAGAAACTTTTATCTTACTGAGGAGGTGTGGTTGACCTGTTGCTGGGTATGACTCGTTTTTTAAAAAAATGTGTGATTGGTTGATCAAAAAAAACAAACAAAAAAAAAAAAACAGTCTTAGTGGTAATGGGAATATAATGGAGAGTGAAATTAATAGGCCTAATCATAGAACTTAGTCTCTATGAACACATGGTGTAATTGTAAATACTATTTTATGTAATGAACATTTCTGTTGAATAAATTGTATGTCTTACTTTAAAAGTAGCCTATGAAATATTTGAAAACACAGGTCTACTTGTGCAGTAGCCTATTCACATGCTGATAGTTGTTATATTTATTTTCTTATGTTTATTTACCATGCTGGTAATTTTAGTACTTAATCTATTTGATATTAACAGGGGGATAAATGGCTTAGCTTTCATCAATTTCTGTGATTGCTGTAAGTAGCAGCGTTGGTTGGCATGTAAATCTTTCTTTTTCCAGCTGCCAGCCAATTCCAAATTTTTCCAGTTGCCAAATATCTTAGTGTTGTGATCACTTTCATTTCTGGCATCATAGCATTATTGTGTTGGGTGGGAGATGTGAGTGTATCTCTAATGAGATCGACCACAAACATTATCCCTGCACGATTTAATCTGTAGCATTTCATTAACTCATTGTCATTCAGCGTTTGGAGAATATTTCTCCTGCCTCTTTGTCTTTCCACCATTTTCTCCTCTGCTTAAGAAACTCTGAAGCCTCTTAAAAGTCCTCCTACCTACACCTAACAGTTTTTCACTGTAGGAGCTCTCTTAAGCACCAAGATACTTTGTGAATAACTTTTGTCTTTACCAGGTTCTAGTCTTAACTGTAATTCTTAGAAATATAATTATTAAATAATAATTCTAAGAATTTTCTTAGAATTACATCACCAGCAGCAACTATTTGTACTAGGACGCTTTATGAATACGGCCCCACGGCTTTATCTACCTTGTTTAACTCTGATAGAAGGACCACTATGTCCAATCCCAAAACAGAATGAGATATTTGTTAAGATCACAATTGTTAACAATTGAATGTTGTCTCTCCAGAGAGTGCATAAACTACATTTAAACAGCTCACGTCGTCTCTTTATCTACATCCTCACAAAAAGCAGAAGTAAATAAATGTGTTAAAAGCCTTGCAAGTTTTTCAAGTTCATTAGAGGCCACAAAGCTGCAACCCTGGCCTGGTTCACTCATTCATCTGCTTTCCACCAGCAGATGAATGTGAAAACACTTTCTCTGCACATACATCATTCTGCATAGTGAAGCTCAAACATCCAAATGAAGTGACAATAAGCAGAACACATTTTTGAGTGCAAAGGGACTTTAAGTTGCACCTGTTTGCCACTAGATGGCAACATTTCACCTGGAATGACTTGAGTTTGTATTTGGTCATAAATCTTGCAAGGCCATTCCAGGTCACACCACGCTGCTCTACACAAAAGGTTGAACCACTTAAAAACATGTCTTAACTTTTCTTAGATAGTCAAAAATTACAACCAAAAGCTATAAAATCATCTTATTAGCAAGCTTTTAGGCAAGCAGGAGTGTTTCTAGGGTTTAGAAATTCATACAATGAGATTGAGAGAATTACAAGAATTATGTGGCAGAGCTCCTTTTTTGGAGTCAACTGAGTATGAGTAGAATGCAGCATCACATCTGAAGATATTGTGAACAGCTTGCCCTATTTGTCAGTTTGTCACTGCTCAAAATAGGCTTCCCATTGGATTCTATTGTATCAAAGTAAGACACCCGTTTCATCAGATTGAACTGGAGAACTGAACACCATGAGGGGTCAGCGCAAGCCATAAGGGTGCCATCAGCCACCTCTGTTTGGACATAATCTATAGAATGGCCACGCGTGCACGGGCAATAGACAGATGGATAGTAAGAGTGGGATGGTCAGTTTGTACCACTGCGGACCCCCTGTCGCCATTGTTGCAGCAGATGAGGTTTGGACAGGGCGGCTGCCGAGGGGTCAGTGTGGCTTTGTAGCAGTGGCCGTTGGGGTGGTGTCAAGGTCTATACCGTCACATCACAGAACCTCCCTACATCAGCATCGATCAGGAGGCAAGTGGAGGGAAGGGGAAGTGGTCCTTTGTCCTTTGAAAAGCTGCAGTAATGACCTCTGAACCCTGACCTGTGCCACCTTCCCCTCAGTTCTCTTACCCCCAAACCCATCCCTGCCCCCAGTCCTCTTGCATTTACTCATACACTGTTGCCATGACAACTGTGACCTTTCACCCTCTTGCTGGGCTCTTGCATCTGTTATCAATTAAATGGACAGGAGCTTTTTCCTCTCCCTCAGTCATGTATACACTCACAAAGGTGGTCTATGAAATGTGGACTGAAAAACAGGGGTTCACTTTGGTGGCAAAACTTGAACTCAGAACCGGTCTAAAACTATCCCAAGGATATCTGATTATCGGTTGTATATATGATCAATCAATCATAAATAAAACCATGCAACACCATTCAATGTTGCATAATGAAATATGCTAGACGGAAAGATATCTTGTCCATGGATCAGTGTGGTCCAGGGAGAGTTATTGAACCAAGCGAGCCTCCCAGGACTCTTTGAGGCGGTAATGATCTCTGCTCTCACACTGACTACTCTCTGCCTCTAATCACAACTGACAGTGGGGTGAAGTTGATACACCTCTAACCCCGCACCATACTGATATTCAAAGAATGACCCAAAAATCAAGGCCCCCTTAGCATTATTGCCTTTGCTTGAAATCCTTGGATTTTCAGAAGAAATATTTTAGGAAAAAAGATTTATTGTTAGGTTGAGCAGCAGTGAGTTTTTAGCTTTTTTTGGTGACTTTCACAAGACCTGGACTTGTGAAATTTGCTCTTACTTTTCAAGGATCATGTATATCTTCAGTTGAAATGAAAATACTGTATAGTTTTTCATACAGCATCAAAGACATTCTTATGGCTACTTGTATCATACCGAGATGACTACAACTGTCAAGCATCTGTAAAAATTCTTCATTCTCTAAAGAGGAAGAGGTCCTGGAAAAAACAAAAAACTCTGTACTTTTCTAGATTAATTTAGATTTTTGAGTTATTAGTTCAGTTTCAGAGCTTCAAATCTCATTGGTAGAGGAGGTTTAGGAAGAGAGAGAGTCATTGAGTGTGAATTCACTAGGGGCCTGCAGATTTAAACAGTTATTGATCCAGGTCACACGTCAAGCCTACTGGTGTGACCCTTGCTAGGGCTAGAGGTGGGGGTTGGGGTTGAGGGAGAGGAAGGAAAATAGGGAAAAACTAAAAACACTATTGTATATCTGATCCAAACTGAAAACAATGACTGTTTGTGGACTGCTGAGCTCTTGAGCTTCCAATGGTACCTAATATAAAAGGACCTGTTGTCGTTACATACAGTATACTGTAGTTTACATCTATTCTTTTTTTCATCTTAAATCAAGATCTAATCTGTATATTGTAATGAAATGAGTTCTATTGTAATGCTAGTGTGAATGAATGGCTGTTGTAGAACTATTTCATTATTTGGGAGTTCTCCAGCTTGATTTTCTGCAAAATATCCTCTGATATTTGATGAGTTATGCATCCAATGCAGCAAGGAGAAAACATAATGAGATGCACCATTATACAGCATCTCACAGAGGCAATGAAATTACACACTATACTCATTTTTGCAGTTTATGTGACATTGATGTATTTCAGAACACCCGTTTTATTTGCTTTTGGAAGGGAGCAATGTAAATGTCTTTCCTGTTTTCTCCCAGTTCATCCCTGCTTACCTATCACCTTTCGAGCGTCGCTTCTGGACCTTCTTGCCTTTGGGTCTCCGCTCGCTGCCCACACAGTGGATGCCACCTGGTCCTGTAACTCGCTGCGACTCCAGGCCCTTCGATGACTTTTTGAAGGTAAACTCCACTGCTTCGCCTTCCTTCAAGCTGCGGAAGCCTTCCATGTGCAACTTGCTCTGAAGGGCAGAAGGGGAGAGGAATTAATCATCAAAATTATTGCTTTGATGTTTAGGAACTCCCTTTGCTTCATGATAGCCAGAGTCAAATCACAATGGGATGAATGAAGGTTTTCTCTTATTACAGACATACAGCAGATAAATCTAAATGTGACATGTACAGTGATAATTTGATTTTTACACCACCAATGACCAAATCAACTCCACAGTGAGCCTGTGGAGACTTTGACCCTTGAGAACAACCCCCACCCATTCTTCTCTGTGTGGTACCATCAGAGCCAGATAGGACTTATCAGGTTTTTTGTTATTTTAAGGTGATCATTATGTCTCACCTGACAAATAAACACACTTTACAAAGCTTGCTGTTCCCACCATACCCTGCAGTTATAAGATACTGTTGCTTAATGCTGCTTTGTCTTTTTGCTGTGTTTGAGTAGTAAACCTGATGAGGATAACCTTCAACCCATCCCCCCTCTGGAGGAACAGCATTCCACACTGCCGCCCCCACCCCCATCTCTCTTCCCACCCACATCACAAAGCTCCACTAACACACTGACCACCACCACTAACCCTAAACTGCAGGATGCAGGGGTTAGCGCAAGGGTTGGGGGTGGGGTGAGAAGGCAGCATGGCTTCTCTGGGAGGTTGAGGATCAGGGTGACATTCCTTGGATAGTTGTTTGGCAGAAAGACATGCAAGATAAAGGTTGAGGGGAGGCACTGTTGGTCTAAATGATTGATATCTACCTTTGATATCACTGCCTCAATATGTAACATCTTGTTAATGAAAAAAAACACAAAAAAAACATGGGGATTTCATTTTGCAGCTTGTTTGATGAAGAGCAGTATTGCAGGGGCTGATTCGCTTAATTAATCAACAATGGGGACGGCAATGGAACTGGAGGTTCAAATGCTGAGAGTAAACAATATTTTGGCCTCCTGCGTATCTAAATACTCATTTAAACTATGTTCACCTGAAATGACCTTTGAGAAGACACCTTTCTCTGTAGTAGTGTCTTGCCAGAATCATTTCAAATTTCCAAAGAAAAAAAAAAGAGATGAAGGAAGGTGTGGTGCGGTTTTGAGGATCAAACCCAGCACCTTTCTAACACAACATGGGAAACCCCTCTCTAAAATTCCCTTGGTGGGATCGTGAGATTACATTGTCACAACTATAGCACACTGTTGAGAAAGATCAATGATGTAGCAGGTTTGTTTTGACAGACATTTAATCCCACTTTGTTTCTTTCAGTTTTGGATGAATTCACATCCGTCTTTTACAGTAATTACAAGTCTGCATTTTGCTTTTACCACAAGCATTCAAACTGATTCACAGAGCACAAGGTTTATTGTGAGGAAAGTCTGAGGCCCAATATTAAATCAAACCCAACATTACAGGACAATCCTTTCAGACTGGCTGCTCATTAAAAGATCTAAATCTCCAGGATACACAGTCAGAATAATAAACCGATAATCACGCCTGATAAAAAAACGCTTGAGCAAAACAAAAACAAACAAAAGAGCCATCTTCTCTAATCGCTAATCCTGTGATATTCACCAACAGTTGAGCATCTGCTGCAAAGTCCTATGCAGCGAGAAAACACGTTTGGTGAGCCATGACATTTGAGTGGTAACATGGACGTCTGCCGAGCCTCAATCCCATCAGGCTTCTCTGCCCTGGTGACCGTTAACCCACTTCGTCCCCCATGTGTGACCTTCCCCACCCCCATAACGGACCCTCAGCAGCCACATGCCCACATCAGGTCTAGCCGAGTTACCCACAGGCAGGTACAAGATCAGAGTGGGGCCTTTAACTTGAAGGACCTGATTATAAGTGGGGTCTACTGTAAACTTTCCAGAATTTGTCTGGAAGCCAAGTGAGGCAGAGAAAGACATCAGAGCTGTGAAGGACAAAAGCAGGACTGCTGCTGAGAGAGGGGCTCGGTCACGGCCGAGGGGTGCTTCATTCAGATGCATGGCTCTATTGTCCACCTGCACAAAGGCCAGTGGATCCTGGGAGTTAATTTTCCTTGACACGCGGCCACTAATTTTAGGGTAGAAGCCTTTTACATTGCCATAACCCCCTTACATCCATCATTGACACGTGTGCGTCTACCTTTTTTTCAGTGACAGAGAGGGAAGTTAGTCATTGGTTACGCATTTCTTGTGAATATAACATGAGAAATCCAAGTGTAAGTGTTGATAAAAGATGACAGGGAACGGTGTTAAATTCTGAGGTCTGAGGTGAAGATTATTACAACTTTGCTGTCTAAACTTGAGCTTCCTTTGAAGAATCTAAAGTGGAGCTGCAAAGATTAGACAATTTATCGATTGTTCAGTTGACAGAAATTTAATCATCTATTATTTTGATAATCGATTAATCATTTTGAGTCATTTTCTTAAGAAAAAAATGCTCAAATTATCTGGTTCAAGCTCCTTAAATGTGAATATTTTCTGGTTTCTTAAGTCTTCTGTGATTGTAAACTGAACATCTTTAGGTTTTAAGACTGTTGGTCCGGACAAAACAACACGTTTGAGGTTGCACCTCAAGCTTCGGGAAACATTCTTCACCATTTCCTGACTAACCCTAACAAATGACTAATCGAGAAAGTAAACACCAGACGAATATGACACAATAATTTAAATAATTGTTAGTTGCAGCCGTAATCTGAAGCAACAATCAACTTGAGACAAAGAGGCACCCGCTTCTAATTTCTTTTAAATCTCTAACCAGGGGAGTAGCTAACTGTAAGTCTATGTCTCTGTCAGTTGAACTCGTGTTTTGGTTTGCAATATGAGTAATCAAAATCCAACCAACTTCCTGTGCATGTAGTCAAACAATATTTCAGTTACAACTGTTCCACAGAATATTTAAATGTCTCTATATGCATCATCATAAATCAGACAGCAGGAAGAGAGCTGCTTGAGTCTCACAACAGAGTGTGTGAACGTGAAAGCTGAATAGAATAAAAGTACAACATTATGGATGATAAGCCTAAATGTATGGGTGCATTTATCACAAAAAGGGAAAAAAAGGAATTGTACTTTGGTAGGTAAATGTCTCCACAGCTGGAGGCCTTTAAATAAAATAAACCCTGGGATCTCCTGTCTTCTTTAAAGCTAATATAACACGCTACCGCACACACAGAGGAGGTTGAGCAGACAGAAAAGAGCCTTTAATCACTTTATGACAGGAACCTTGAGGTGAATGAGCAGCTAGTGGGGACTCCTCTCATTCACATGCTAACCCCTTTATCTTATCAGACAGCAATGGAGGCACACACTCACACGAGAACTGGGAGGGAAACGCACCCCCGCCTCCCATTTTACCACTTGTATTTCAAAAGGTGAATGAAGGTTTTGGTTGAACCTGGCTGAACTGGGTAATTTACTGTGTGTGCCTTCAGTCTAAATGAGAAACATTAAAACCAAGAGTGAAGAATGGAAAGACTGTCTAATACAAGACAAAAAAAAGATAAGATGAGTGTAAACTGTAACACTGCATCTGGTTACATTTATTCAACAAGTGTGACAATTTTAACAGCCCTCAGAGAAAAATACTTTAAAATATTGATGCATAAATATATAATTTCAGATCAGTTAAAATAAAAGTACCACAAAAGGCAAAATCTTATAATTGCCTGAAATGGTTCTGTGTAAAATGCATATTTGAACCTTATGATTAAGTTATTAATTTAGATGATGTGCCTTCTTCTTCTTGTTCAATCTGTAATTCCAAAATCACTCAAAAGTCATTTCAACAGCTTCCATTCCGTCAACAGACGCCATGATAAATGGCAAAATAACCCATTCACTCATCACATTGCAAACAAACCCAAACGTGACCAAATATCGACTTTTCAACGGCTTCTGAAGAGGATCAATTACATGCTCTCTCCTCCTTTTAAAAAGCCGTTTTCATGCAGCTCACACGCCACTCTGATGAACCAATCTTGTGTGCATTGCTGCCAACTTTAAAGCTGTTTTAAGCATTAAAGCTACAGTTACTCCTTCATCACATCATGTTATCCCCCCACCACGAGGGAGACCCCGCAACACGTGTTCCTCTGAGAGAGATACACCCACCACACTGTTAAAAAAAACAACAAGCATCCATGGAAAGCAGATAAAATTACCATTTATTATCTTATTTTCCATCAAACCTATTTAAACGCCCGCTGGAGTATTAGTTTTATTGTTTTGATTCACTTAATTTTTTTTCAGTATTTTTGATTCAGGTATCTTTTACTTGATGAGTCACTGCTTTAAAAAGGAAGACTAGTTTGGAGGGAAAAAAGTAAATTCATTAAACTGCATTGGAAACAGGTGGGATGATCTCACTCCTGCTGGTAAGAAATTTTACTTTCACTGGATTTTTTTGGCAGCAAATAACTGGATATTTCTGCAGCGCAAATGTGCACATGGTTCTTCAAGTTTCTACGTTATTAAACATTGGTCACAGTTTCAACCCCAGGGCAGATAGTCGTCCTACCTGATGGACAAATACATCAACCGGCTCGTCCAGTGGCACTCCCTCTCGGTTGGTCATGGACAGGAACCCGAAGCCCATGCGGACGTTGAACCATTTGCACACGCCGAGTCCGTGGAAAGACTGTGAATCTTCCTCGGTACTCGGTCCTTCATCTTCCTCGGTCTTACACACTCCTGCAATGAGAGGTGTGTGTAACGTTAGAAAAAAAAAAACTTTCACAAAAGAAAGTACGTTTTAAAAAAAGCACAAACTATATCCCCTCAAAAAAATGTTTAAAACCCGAAAACTTCTTTCTCTCGCTTTTCTGTATCATTAATCGATACGAATCAATAAATCGAACACAGTAACAAGCATCAGAGCAGAGCAGCATTAAGACTTCCACTCTCACTGAATGTGCCACGAGTTTGTACAAAATAAGTGATCTTGGAGGCTTCATGATGTCAGAATTTCTAAAGAGACTTTAATGCACTATTAGACACACGGATTGCACATCACGTGTGAGAATAATGCCTTTAAAATGTTCCACTTAAATCAGACAGACAGTTCTCCACAAAACGACTCAATCGACCCGTGAAAAAGCAAAATAAATGAATCAATTAAAAAAAATGCAGCTTATTTAGTTACTCAACCTGGGAATTCCTGGTTAGAAACGGAGCCCATGTCTTCAGTTCTGCCTTGAGTCAAAATTAGCACCCAAGCTACCGTATCCTTTTTTTTGTTTTTTAGCCCTCAAACTGGGTAATCCTCACAGATTGCCACTTTCATGCAAAATGCTGTGAAAAGCAGAAGCTGCGCAGCGAGAGGGAAAGCGGGAGAGGGAGGTAAACAAAGGGGGGCTGGCAACCTATTCCCCCTAAACAATGAGGGGTGGGGGGGTTAGAATTTGCTGAAGAATCCCCCCCTTTTAAAATTTTCAAAGACAATGCAAGGAAACCCAGCCCCTTCAGAAACCACTTTTATAACCCACCCTCCCACCCCCCCACACACAAAAAAAAGCTCCCAAAACTTACCTTCTGCCATGTTTGTGCGCCAGTGTTCACTACTGCCCTGTCTTTCTTTCTGTGGACGCGTTTTTTTCTTCCTCTCTGTCCTGCAGTGGTCAGTTGGTCAATACAAATGACCATTTCTCATCCAACAAACCCCCCACACACTCTCGGTCATGTCCACGTGATTCACAATTATTGTCCCCAAGGATAGATTGCATATATTGTGTGATGGAAAGGCCCAAATGTGGGAACTGACCAATCACTCCTAAGCAAAAATCCTCATAATATTCTTATAATATTTCAATCAGGGCGTCTATGTTTTTTTTATTTATTTAAGAGTTCAGAGCCTTTACTAATTTACAATTACTGCAGGACAATTTGTAGTATTAATGTGTCCTCCAATGGTAAGGGAAGAAATTTTATTTGCAGTGTTTCTCTAGAAAAAAAAGATATTTTTTCAGATATTTATCAAACAACCATCATCCTATCTAAAGAAGGGGGTTTGAATTTTGACACCATTAAACAGGGGAAATTAAATAAAATTCGTTTCAGCCTTAATAACCTTTTTAAAATATCATAGTCATATTTTCATCAGGAACAAAATGGAGTAAAATCTTTTAAAAAAGATCAAATTAGACGGGATTTTAAGTCAATTTAAGGGTTTTTACAAGGAAGAGAGTGTAATCAAGTGTATACTTTGATGAGACATTAAGCACTTTATCGTACTGCATCTCATATGTTGTCTTTAATGTGCACATTGGTTTCCATGTGATCAGTGAGTTGGTTAGCTGCTGTCCTAACATGCCAAAGAGCGGTTTGTGATCCACATGGAGGGGGAAGGGTTTCTCTCCGTGCAGAGGTGGAACAGCTAAATTGAGTCAAACAAACGAGGTAAGAGAGTAGAAGAAACAGACTTGATCTAAACAAAAGGATTAAAACGAAAATCAGTTTTCAGAAACAAGCCAAAGAAAAACAAGCCAAGCTGGTCAATTCATGGATCAATAGTGATTGATCACATCATGTTAAGATGTTGACTCTTGTCCTTGTGGAATGATGGATGAATCAAAAACAGGCAAGGAAAGTGATCTTTTAACCAAGCACAAAAAACCCATCTAAATCGTAAATAACGAAAAGATAACGTAATTAATTTGTAGCCTAATGCAGTGGTTCTCAAAGTGGGGTTCGGGGACCCCCAAGGGTCCTTGATGGGTTCGTAAGAAAAAAGGAGAATAATTTATTTTCACTGTATTTCTATTCTTAAGTAACGCAATGAGTGAATGTGTGACTAAAACATCTAAAAGCAAAAATCTTATCAGATGGGGGTCCGTGGTCTAGTAGTTTGGGGGTTCTTGACGTGAAAAAGTCTGAGAACCACTGGCCCATTGAATGGAAGAATCGAAATGAATAATAATGACTTAAAAAACAAGTAGCATGAGAACGAGCTACTGTTTGTAAAAGTATTTTATTGTAATGAGTCTATGTCATCCTAAAATAAAGAAAAATATACCTGAGGAAATTATTCGTTTAGATTATTCTATACCAACAGATATCAGCAAGATAAGTGCAATTAATTATTTAATTTTTATGTTTGTGTGTTTGGGTTTGTTTGTTTGTTAAATGAAGAAATGGGTCATCTTATTGGTCGGCCTTCCTGTGTGAGAGAGAAAGATTTTTTTAAACTTACTTTTTCAGTTTGATCAGTTACATTTATGGAAAACTCTGAAATTTAGTTTAATTTTTAGTTTTTTTTTTTCCTGTGGAAGGAAGGCAGCAGTCTCATCTCTGTCTAACTGATGGATGTTTCAGAGGTGACTTCATCACAACTACCACAACGACCCCTTGTGGACCCGTAAAACACGCGTTTTTATAGCCTTGAATATCACATAATTAGCGGCATTAAATATCCAAAGTTTGACAAAAAAGTAGAAAATACTGTTGTCCAAACCCTGCGTTGAAATGATACATTTTGGTATTTCAAGTTTTAGAAGTTTCTTATAAATAATATGCTGTAGAGGCAGTATATTAATTAAAAACAGTACACCCGCAGCATTTAGTCTAACTCTACACTTGCAAGATATAATATATGGGGAGGAATTCAAATAAGCATTTATGCCTATAAGAACCATTAATATCTCGTTTTAATGTTGGACAAAGCCATAACACACCAAATAGATTAGATGTATTAATTTCCATGTTTTTTCCTCCCTTATTTAGTTTATTCATTATCTAAGGACTTTGCAATCATTCGTTTATCTGTTTATTTTAGAAAATTTGTTTTTGATTAGTAAGATTTTGATATGGCGGAAGTACACGTGCAGCCTCTTTGGGGCTTTTCCCTACACAAGCAGGAGTTTTTAAAAGGAAAGTTTGAGTTAAACTTTTGTGTTTAGTAAGAGTTAGAGCGGTCATGACAGGTGGTATAATAATTATTTATTATTATTATTATTATTATTATTATTATTATTATCATTATTATTATTATTATTATTATTATTATTATTATTATTATTATTATTATTATTATTATTATAGCTGCAACAGACATTTCAGCTCCTCTGACTCCTTTAAGTTGTCCAGTCGCGTTTATAAGCTCGGGTCAGACTTTCAGAGCACAATCTTGGCAACTTCTAAAGGTGAAAATTCACATGACTGTTCGTAACAAAATTGGGTATTATAGTTTATTATAATACCCATGGACAGTAATACCCGACAGCAAATTTTGCTGTAACTGGTGGTGGAAGTTTGTTGTATCTGAAAAAGTTTATGTTAAACCGGATTTTATACAAAGCATCATCTAACTTAAAGCCCACGTTGCACGAGGACATTCCTGTCAGTCTCAGACTAAACCACGTGGGAACAATGTAATATAGAGTCAGCAAGTCAATCGCTTCCAGTGGAGAGGTCAGAACCTCTCAAGTGCAGGCTCACGTTGTCTTGGCCAGATGCCAAGGCGTTTACATCTCACTGCTGGATTCAAGCCAACGTGCAACAAGATAATGGACAGAGATGCAGAGAAGGCTGCGTCTTCTTCTGACGTCCAAGCTTGTGTCATGCAGTGCATCCGAAATTTATCCAGTAACCTTTACTACTTCTGATTGTTTTCCAAAAGAGAGCATGCCTTGTCCCCTTTTGTCGGGGTGACAGCAAACAGTAGAACATATTTTCTCTCTTTCTTTGAGTCCTGACAATAGTTTCTGATGGCTTAACTTTCTAAGGTTAACTTTCTTTCGAACGAAAATATGCCAATATTTATATATATATTAAAAAATCAGAAAGACAAAGAGAAAATTAGGTTTACAGTTTCTATCAGGCATAGGCTGTAATAATAATAATAATAATAATAATAATAATAATAATAATAACAATAATAATAATTAAAATAATAATAATAATGATCGACAATTCAGACAAACTTCTTTATCAACCTCTCTGGTCTCCATCCATTAAAGCCCATATCAGAACTTCTCAGGTGTCATAATTTCCGGCGGTACCTGAAGGCAGCATGTTGAAGTGGCCTGTGTGATATATGAGGTGTCCACTTGATGTCACTATAACTTTTAACTCACCATGCAGGACAAGTCAGAGAGTCAGACACTGAAGCCTAACTTTAAAAACAAAATCCTGAAAATTGATAATGTGTCTTGAAGTAAGAGATTAGATTCTTAGACTGTGATTGGCTGCGATCAGAGTAACTTTATTTTGTTGCTGATCTGCGGTTAGATAGCATTCATATGATGATTTAAAAAAAAAATGTCTGCGCAAGGATCTGCAGCCGCGCACTAACAGGCAACACAGAGATGAGTCCCGCCTCTTTGACATCCAAAACGGACTGTGTAAAGGACCAACCAACGAACCCACCCACCTAGGAGAATAGAAAATCCTTCGGACATCACCGGAGAGCATCATTCCTGCATCTGGACGGGTGTGGAGTGAAGCGTCTGGATGAGAACATCCGGCGATACCTCACAACGCAGCTCATAAGACTGCAAAACATGAGGCTGCTGAAGAAAGTTAAAAATCCCACATCCAGCTGCGCCAGGTAGTCTGCTGCGACTGGAACTGCAATCATGTAGCCACTTTTTTTGTGATGAATTCAGAAAGGTGTGTGATCAGTAGGTACCATACAAGACAGTTTGGAGAGTAGTTTATAGATTGAGGTGAACTCTCGGTGCGTAGAAGGCAGAAACAAGACAGAAAGAGGTTTATTTGCGCTCTTGGTCCCGTCCACTCCAGCCAAACATGGCAAGGCTGCGGAGGAAAGCTTGCATAGCTCTGTTTCTCTTTACACTGTTCATATTCGGGACTATGATGGGACTGAGGACCCTGAAGCCTAGTGACGGCTTCTCGGATTTGGCTCCGGGCTTGGAGCTCCTGCCGATGATAGGGGGGAAGATGGACCGGCGCTCGGTGTCCCGCGACACCACCACATCCCTGGGTCAAGCCCGCCCGGCTGGCAGCAACACCAAAGCAGTTTTGTCAAACTCAGGCCCCGAGGGGACAATATTTTATGATGTTCATATTTTTTACTACGTCTGGTACGGGAGCCCACATATGGACGGTAAATACATTCACTGGGACCACATCCTGGTTCCACACTGGGACCCTAAAATCGCATCCAGCTACCCGAGAGGGAGACACATGCCACCCGAGGACATCGGTGCCAGTTTCTACCCCGAACTTAACCCGTACAGCTCAAGAGACCCGGACGTGTTGGAATCCCACATGGAGCAGATCGGTGCATCTGCAGCAGGTACAGTTTAGAGATGTGGTTTTCTTGGATAGAGATCGACAAAAAGAGCTGAATATTGGTTTTTTTTTTTCAGCTCAGCAGCTGCACAGACATCCGGCTTTTATAGCTAAGATAGAAGCTGCCTCCTTTTCGCTTCAGGGGCAGAAAACATTTTCAGCACCACACATTCAGTGGACAGCTCCCTACAAGCTCAGCTGAAAGTCGTCAAATATCTGCTGCTGAGCTTTTTTTCTGCTGCAGAGACAAAGTTTATGACTGTGAAAACCCCAGTTATCAGGAGAACAACTTCTTAGCTCTACATTATAAGCAGACTAATTTCCTGACAGTTAAAATAACAAAATTTAGGCAGGAAATTTTTGAGTCTGGTCCAATTCAGTATGTTTTTTCCACACAGCATAGGTCTGGACTATATGGTTGAATGACCTGAATGTATTAATAGGCATAATATGGCAAATTTAGCCAAAGACCACATTGGAAATGAAAAAGTAAGTTAAATTCTAGGAATTGTTAAAAAAAAGTTAACAAATGTAAAACAAAAACTTCAGTAGCTAATTTTGGAAGTTTTTCATCACACTTTGGTTGAAATCGTTACTTTAAACAACAGAAATATAGGTTAAAAACACAATGTGTCCACATCATCCTCATGATACGATTCCACTGTAAGTCAATAGATGGTAATATTTTTGTAACTTTATTGAATCAAGTTGTCTCGTTGGGATCAAGAGAGTCTTGAGAACAAAATATTAATGACACACAACCATATAACCAGCATACAAGAACTGACACATAAAAACCAGAAAACCAGCAATCAAGTGACAAATAGAGTTTAAAAAAAGTCAAAAAACATCCTTTTATAGACTTTTGAAATCTCCAACGAGCTTGGGGGCTGTTTGCAGTTCATTGCATTTTTAAAAAAGTGCATGATTATGGGATATCTACAGTTAAGTTGGTGCACTGTAGTTGTGAGACTGAAATGAAAGAGGAGATGTAAGGTATTAAATTATCATCCAGCTCACCATTCTGGGAATTTCAGGGTTAGGTTGTTTTTTTTTGCTGTCTCATCAAATATTTATAGGCTACAGTATGTTGTTTAGTCTTTTCAAAAACTTGTATAGCTTCCCTAAAAGACAGCAGACGCCTTCCACAGCCTGGTGTCGAGTAACAGCCCCTGTGTGTCCAGCCTTCAGCACCCTACACATGATAGGCCCTGATGTTTCTGTCCTGCGGCTCAGGAGGTTATTGTACACCATCCAGAATGATGACCAGACCATCCGTCCCTCTGAAACTGCACCGCCTTGACAGATGGATGATGGAGGGGCTGGCTCACGACGCTTAGTTAAAACAATCCATTTAATTAGACACCACAGCCAGCCAAACTCTGAATAGTTCCACTTGGCCGGATGACTGATTCCCCGCCACTTCACAGAGGCCCGTAAATAAAACAAATAGCAGTGGCCATATTCTTAATATACACATAGACATAGTTTAGTATTGTAATCTAATAGTCCCCCACAGCTTCACAGCAAGTGGACATGACTTTAATGAATTAGCTCTGAGTGCATATTCAGATCATCTCTGGTGCCAGGCACCTCCATGGTTGATATGAAGCCATTTCTCAGCCAGCATCAGAGCATGAACAAGCTTTTCTCCACTGGAATTTACGAGCTGTCACACACTCGAGCTGCGCAGAGAGATTGCTACTAAATAAGACATAATAAATAGTTCTAAGATGACAAGTGCATGTTCATCAATCATGGGCAGGATACGCATGACGGGCAGGTGGGAATTTTAGATAAAACAATCAACCCTCCTCCATACAGCATCTACAAGCCACAAACCTCACCAGCATCTGTCTGAGCCTTGAAAAATAAGCATGGTAATTACCCTAATGGATTACCGGGGCATAAATTTTACAATGTGTTCAATAAAAGTGCAACTGACTGTGTTCGTTCAGCGGTCTCAAATGAGTCTATAAAACTGTGTGAAAAAAACTCAGTGTAGATTAATGAAAGCAGAAGTTTTTCGGCTCCTGTTTCTCCCACAAGGATTGTCAGCATTTCTTACAATCCGCATGAAATTCATACATAACTGTAACAATGCTTAGGATAACAGTTTCATATGCATTTTGGACATTTTCTCTCAGCAGACGCTCTCAGAGGTATTAATCAGTATCTTTGGTCCAGGTTGGATCATCAGACTCATGTGTTACTCGTGTGTCTCCAGGGGTTCTGGTGTTGTCCTGGTATCCTCCTGGCCTGGCTGATGACTATGGGGAACCCGCTGAGGATTTGGTGCCAGCTGTGCTGGATGCCGCATATAGACACAACCTCAAGGTACAAAGGCATCAGCACTTTCTGAGTCTGTGTGTGTGAGACCTGAAACAGAAAAGGGGAAAGAGTTCAAAGCTACGAAAGAGAGCAATGAATCAAATCTATTCTGACGCTTCTATGATTCATTCAATTTAAGTTGACAAATGTTGATTGAAGAGTTGCTTTTCCACCAATAATGCTGTATATAGGCTTTTACTATAGGCTATAACTGACATGGAAAATAAGGTAAAACTTCCAGCCTGCTGAACTCCTCAAGGTCAAGAATAAAAGCCTAAATTGATGTTTTGACGTATTATTTTATTTCTGAATAGTCACCAGAATGTGAATGAGGCTGAGGTAAATATGATTGTGTGTCCATTATCTCTCCATCCATTCATTCCATTAACAGCACAGTGACACAAGAGCTAGAAAAGGATTATTGATGCTTCACAGAGGTAAGCAGAGAGCTTAACACCACTCAGGGTAGTAATCTCAAACCGGGCATTATGCTGTGGTGTGTAACACACAGAAGTGTCATTTTGCTTTTGTCGCAGGAGAGTAAGATTGAGAGCTGTTGAAGCTCTACTTTCTCTGATTTGCCTCCTATAAAGCTGCCTCTGCTACTCAGGGATTTGACTCTGGATGTTTGCAGCTGCAGTGACATCTCCAGCATTAGAGCGAAAAACGGGTCAAAGAGCTTCTGCTGCTGCTGCTGCTGGATCAGTTAGTTGTTCAGTGGGGACTGAATGAGCTCGGTGTGGAGGTGGTGATGGGGGGAGTAAAGCCACATGACCAATTGGCAATTAGGTTGGAAAATGGCACATTGGAGGAAATAACTGCCGTCCATGTTGGTCCCACTGCCTCCTGTCACAGTATTGAAAGCTTATTAAAGTTTTACAGGGAGCACTCGCTTGTAATGTGATACAATTCATGTCAGATGCTCTCCCTATATAGGAAAAAAGGGACGGTAAGAACGAGAGACTGTCTTTGATGACATAGTAGTCAGTTTTCAGCTCCACAAAGTTTTTTGTCAGACTTCCCTTTTAAAGTTTCTGTGAATGAGTGTGCAAGAGCCATACATCATGTATGCATGTGTTTATGTGCATTTTAAAAGCTGCTCAAAGGCCATAATCATCCTTCTTTCTGTATGACTGAATTTGAAAAGACATAAAAGAGAGACAGACTTGTAAGAGTTTTCCTGTGTCAGAGCAGGTACCATTTAATAATGCATCAACAGCATTTGCTCAACATAATACATGCTAAAGTGAAAAAAAAAGCCAGCTTACATGCATAGAGGGCAGGAACCAGATAAATCCTTTGCTGCTCAAAAACAGTGTCTGCATTACTGTGAAGTTTCATTTGGTTAATATGATGTTCATAGGAAATAAAACAGTAAACTGAGGCTATAGTATTATGATATTTTTATGTTTTTGGAGTACTGCTATTCAAGTTCATAAGTTGTTGTCATAGCAGACCACCAAGTTCACTTAAAGGAAGCACACCTTCTTTAAATTCGAGAGATGATACAAATATGTCAAATTGTGGGAAAAAAAAACAGTTCTTCCAAAATAAGCTTCAAATTTCTGCACCAAAGTCAACATGTTAAGAATGTAATTGTATTTATATGAGCCTATTGAGGTATGTTCCTATATTTTAACATGTGTGACACCAAAAACGATCAGTCAGTCCCCTTTAAGTTAAACAAGTTGTATTCACAACACTACTCAAGGTGAAACACAAAGCAAATTGAAAGTTTTATTATTGTGACACAATTCATTATCACGGCTGTCGGTGTTCGTGAATGCTGATGTGAAGATAAAGATCATTTATTTTCCAGCAGCCATGTGACACATACTGGCCTCGTCCTCTTCACAAACAACTTTGACAAGATGGCAGTGGGTTTGTCAGGGCCGCCTGTCAGATTTGATATTACATTTGTTTCTTCTGCTGTTTGGCTGCAGGCAAAGAAATAATGTATCTCTGCGAGGGCAAGATGAGCACAGCGGGATTAGACATGCAACGCTGAGCTGATGAGGTTTTACACATAATGCTGTCAGGAGAAAAGCTAATAGATTGAATTTAACGCCACACTTTGTTGTCATCAGTGACCCAGCAAGCGTGACATTTTCGTAAAAAGCGTGGAGGAAGCGTGCGTGGTAAAACAGACTGTGACATGCTTTCTACAAATCAACTGAACATTTCAGTATCTCACTGAAATAAGAATGAGCTGCTTATCGTTAATGAAAGCACTTACAAGATCACAATCAGAGAGCAGAATAGCTTTAGAATACAATTATTCTGTGTATAGCTTGCAGTATTTCCAAGCGTCCTTTCCAGTTCTCCTTGTTTTTGATGAACTCCTCCCACTCCCTCTGCACAGAAGGACATTTATCTTTGGACTGCTTCTTCTTGCAAAATTTCAGCAAAAAACGCTGACAAGGTAAAGGTCTTTGGCTCTGATCATTTGGAACTCTAATGCAAATTTTCTAAAGCAACAACCTCAAATAGTTTCTTTGCTCTTTTCAACTGAAAGACAGGTTAAAAGGAGAGAGGAAAGCCCGAGTAAGGAGGACAGATGGTCCCACAGGAGCAGTGGCAACAGCCAAAAATGTATCAGATGAAAACAGACATATCTGTAGTCGGCTTTTAGTAGCAACATGGCTAACAGCTAATCTGAGAAATGTAGTTTGGAAGTGGAATCAGCAGGCCCTTTGAGAGTCTAGTGTATAATTTCAGGAAAAAAAATGGTTAGATTATTGAAAAGGATTAGCAAACAATACAGAGATAAGATGAGGAAAGAAAAGAAATTCATAGCACACTTCACACTGACCTGCCCGGACTCACAACCTGTCAATATGCACTCTGTATTCCATCCGATATCTCTGTCCTTTCTTGTCCTGTCTTGTCTTGTTTTGCTTTACTGCTTGACAGAGCAATCTAAGATACTATGACAGTCTTTGTGGTTTAATGTAGCTCAATGGGGCATGAATATAACATTAACCTTTTCCAAGATTTACGGCTGGATGAAGCTACTGGGGGTCCCCTGGGCAAAAATTCGCCGTTGACCTCATTGACCACCACAAATATTTAGCAATATGCACCAACAGATTCTGAAAACAAATTATACTAGGGCTGCGACTACTGATTTCTCTTTCATTATCGATTACTTGTGAGAGCGAAAAATGCTTCTTATAATTCCCGACAGCAAGAAAGCAAAAGTCATTCAGTTTTCTATCATATTGTATATAACAAAGAAAAGCATCAAATCCTCACATTTAAGAAGCTGGAAAGTGAGGAAAAATAAGTAAAACCATTAATTATCAAAATACTTGCATATGAATTTTCTCTTTATCAACTAATTGATTTAAATCTGGGGCCCATAGGGAAGTTTCCCATTTTGCTGGTTGGTAATGCAGCCATGCCAAAATCAGGGAAGTTAAGCATCCATGGTGGTATAGGGAGCTTCAAAGAACAGAAATACACTTAATGACATGATTAGCATATTGGTATGAGTGCATATTCACAAGATCATTTAGAGGTGAATGAAAATTTGATTCGCCTCTTTTGAGCAGAGCGAACTTACCAAAATACAAATCCTACCTCCATCTTACAGGCAATCCCACACCACACAGCTAAAAACACACTGACCCCTCTTTAGATAACGCTTCAAGAGAAAGCAATGTACTTTTTATTATATAAGTTGAGCAGTATTTCAGCAGCACCCACACACAGCTCATGTATCGTTTGGCGGAGTTGGAGAGCAGATCACAGCAGTGTTTCTGCTCGACCTCAGCTTGAACAGGAGCTGAAATAGTCCTCCTGCCCAGGGGAGGGTGGGGGCGGTTTGGTGGGGACAGGGTGGAGGGGATTAGAAGCTGGGTGCAGGAGGGAAGGAGCAGAGGGGAAATGTGCATCATGGGTCCCATGACTCAGTTTGCCTCTGTGAACAATCTGAACCCTGAGGGGCTGTAAAAGTTCTATCCAGTAAGTAGGCCATGTAGCTACATACACAAGGGAATATGACCCATGGGTGCCCAACGATGGCATCAGCCACACTTTCTTGTTTCTACACTGAGTAGCTATATTCAGTCTTACATGACCCATTGTTGTGTGGGTCCACTGGCTTTGACAACAGACTGAAACTGACAGTCTTGGATATAGAAATGTGCCCAACTTTGTTGAAATTGATCTAATTGTTTTAAAGGTCTGTGTGTTGGCTCACATCCGTCCCTTTGTGCTTTCTGCGGGCCATGGCACTAAATTTGACTCTGATCAGCATAAATCATGCTGGGGGTGTTTGAGGCTCATGCTGTCAATGTTTATGGGGTATTAAAATGCGTCGTCTCTGTCTCATTTACTTCTAAATTACCACAGAGTAATGGGCCAGTGTGTTTGGGAAAATGAGCTGAAGGAGTTTTCTAGTGGTGTCCGCTCTGCTGCAGTGAACAGGAGACCATAACAGCTTTTTTGTCTTTGTGGATGATATTTATGTGGCTTCACATCCTTAAATACCTCACCATTTTTTTTCAAAATAGGTTCGATATTTGATTACACTTTGCAGGGCTGTTACTTTACAAGAGGTCCAGAGAGTTATAGCTTCATAAACACTGATTCCTGGCTATGATTTACTCAGCTGGCCAGGATCTTTTTTCTATCCGCTGTACCTCTATCTTTCTCCAAATTGATATTTTGCAAGCAAAGTGCATCTGAAACTATTAAAATGTACATTTTTTACACATAAAAAGCACTTAGCATCTCCATTAAAGGCACAAGTGATTCTGCTTTTCTTGCCTCCAACTAGTTTATCTACACGTCTGCAGATTAAAACTATTTGCTCAGATATAACCTATTCCAAACATCACTTTAATCCATTAGTACACTTACGGTCAATGTCATAGTGACACACTTAGTGCTGCCAACAATCCCGTTTCCACATAAAAAATTTCAGTGTGAACCATTTACCTGCAATACAACTTCCCTATCATAACAGCACTGACAGGGAAACCATTACAAAATATATTTAACAAAATAAAATGCAGTGAACACAAAAAAAAAAACTTGCTAGATAAAGAAAAATGTTCTTTAATCCTGTGGATCCTCTCTCAGTATTCTGCTTTTTAGTCACACTAGCAGCATCACTCTATGGATGGCAGTGTCAATCTGTATGTTGGGCGATTAACCACTCCAGACTGAAACATCTTGACAACTATTGGATGGATACAATTTCGTACAGACATTCATTGTGCCCAGAGGATAAATCCTAATGACTTTGATGTTCCCCTCAGGATGAATTGTTTTGTACAGCACTGCATCACCACATCAACATTTCAATTTGTTCTGTACTTTGATTTACCTCTAAATAATTGAAAAACTAAAGACATTCCCATCAGGCTCATCTGTAAGCCTATTTTGTGCTAAGTTTAAATTAGCAAATGTTGTTGTGTCACGTGATAGCATGGCTATCAGTCTAAATTAAGATGGTGAACATGATAAACATTATACCAGCTAAACATCAGCATGTTAGCATCATCACTGTGAGCATTTTAACATGCTGACATTAGCATTTAGCTCAAAGCACCGCTGTGCCTGAGTGCAGCGCACAGAGCTGCTAGCTGGGCTGTAGAATCTTAGTCTTGTCCAACTACTGGACCAAATGAAGACTCACAAGGATAAGACAGGAATCATCCAGCATAGGCTAAGTCGGCCTTGTGTCAGTTCAGCTGTTGATGTCTTACATCCATTTAGTTACTGTTGGCCTCCATTATCTTAAAATGCCATTTTCATTCACATTGTTCCCCTTGGGTGTCCACTGCTTGAGAAGAAAAGTGTTTCACTTTGATCATGCATAATTTAAAGTCACTGAATTCTCTGGCCATGCCGTAAAATATTCAACTTAAGCACTTTTTGTGTATGTGTCACTTGAGGTCCCTTGTTCCACTACTGCTTTTGCTCATCAGTGTCAAATAGATGTTTCTAACAGAACCATTAACTGAGCATTACAAAAGTCTCCACAGGGGCACCACAAAGGGTGAAAAACAGCTCCTGTGTAGTGTGACAAATTTGTCATGAAAATGAAACACAGTGGTTGGCTCTTTACAGTCATGTCGTGTCCAAAAGGATTTCCTTAAGTGGTTAAGTGTTGTGCTGCACCGTTGGTGTTATACTCTTTTATTTGTAGGTCTTTAGAAAACCTGTAAACAACTGATCAAACTTTAATTAGCTAGAAACCAGAGGATCATGTTGTTGCATTTGTCAGCCCTTTATAAGAAGTCTCCCTGAGGAACTGACTGTAGCTTTTAACTCAATACATGCTCAGGTCATCTATAAGTGCTGACTGTGGCATCTTTCTTTAATGACAGTAAAATGATGAATGGAAACCAACAAGGTGTGTGGTTGTGTGTGTGTGTGTGTCTTTCTGCACATTTTCCTAGGTTGCATTTCACATCCAACCATACAGAGGACGAAATGACCAGAGTGTGCATGACAACATCAAGTATATCATTGACAGGTATGCACTGTGACTGCACATCTCCATCACCGAATCAATTTAAATAGAAAAGCATTAAGACTTCATGCATAGTTTAAAGAACAGTTGTTACAAAACTGAAATACTTTCAGAAAGCACATCTGATTATATAAGACAGTTTCGTTATTTATAGATGAGTCTCTGAAGCAAAAGGTACTTTCTAACCTTAGTACTGAGGTTACTCTTAAAAGCAGCACCTGTCAAGTACAGACAAACTCAAAACCCCAAAGCCCCGAAAGGTATTCAGTTTCCAATAGGGCTGCTACTAACAGTAATTCTTGATTAATTGCTTAATCATTTTGTCCATACAAATGTCAGAAAATATTGAAAAATGCCTGTTATAATTTCCCAGAGACAAATGTTATGTCTTTAAATGTCTTATTTTGTGTGATTAACAGAAAAAACCCCAAAGATATTCATTTTACCGTTATGTATTTAATCATCTCATTTTAGGAGCTGATATTTGGCATTTTTGCGTAAAAAAATGACTGAAACTATTATTTGATTATCAAAATGGTTGGCGATTAATTTTCCTCCAAAGATATAGCAAACAAATTTTCATTGTCCCAATAGTAATAGACAGTGATGACCATTGATGGTGTGTCTACCCAACACTAACGAATGCTGCAAGTAACAATTATTTTCATTTTCATATTTAATTGTTTAGTCTATAAAATATCAGAAAATAGTGAAAAATGTCACAGTTTTCAAATGTCTTGTTTTGTCAGACCAGTCAGAAAAGTCCAACCCAAAGATATTCAGATTACAATAATATCAAACAGAGAAAAGCAGCTAATCCTCACATCAGAGAGGCTGGAATCAGAGATTTTTCTGGTATTTTTGCTTGAAAAATGACGGAAACAATTGATTATCCAAATAGATGCAGATTAATTTTCTGCCGACCGACAAATTGATTACTTGACTAATCATTTCAGTTCTGATACATATCTTGACACCTAATAGTGAGGTTACCATTAAATGTGGTATGAATAGTCCATGATGTAGTTATAGTTTTCTCAAGCACCACCACGTGGTTAAAACTTGACCTTGACCAAGAGAGGCTGCTCCATGACAACTATTAGATGGATTTCCATTAAATTTGCTTTTGACATTCATGGTCCCCAGAGAATGAATCTTATGGTTATCGGTGCCATCGGGCCAAAAATATTCACTCAAGAAATATCAAAAAGATTATCAAGAAACTTACTGAGTACATTCTTGCTCCCAAGAAAATAAACCAGTTCGAGGCAGATCTCAATGATACTTGTTGATCGCATTAAAGCTCCTCAGGAGATAAACTCTTTTGAACGGATTTTAATGACTCCATTGTATTTTAGCTCCTGTAAAATACATTAATCAACTAATTATTTCAGCACTAACTCACTGTGTTATTATTTTACTGTGTTACTGTCTTTAAAGGTACGGTGACCATGGAGCCTTCTACAAGTTCACCTCCAGCACAGGGAAGAGTCTTCCTCTATTTTACATCTACGACTCCTACCTAACCCCTCCAGAGTCCTGGTCTGAATTTCTGTCTGCTACTGGCTCCCACAGTGTGCGTGGTTCAGATTATGACTCCATCTTCATCGCCCTGATTGTGGAGGAGCGCCATAAGCATGACATCCTCGCAGGTGGCTTTGACGGCATGTACACTTATTTTGCATCCAACGGCTTCTCATTTGGCTCTTCTCACCAGAACTGGAAGGCCATCAAGGCCTTCTGTGACGGCAACAATCTCATCTTCATCCCCAGCGTGGGACCCGGCTACATCGACACCAGCATCCGGCCGTGGAACAACCACAACACCCGCAACCGGGTCAACGGCCGTTACTACGAGACGGCCCTGCAGGCGGCGCTGAACGTGCGGCCAGAGATTGTCACCATAACATCGTTTAACGAATGGCACGAGGGGACACAGATAGAGAGGGCGATGCCCAAAAAAACTGTCACCCGTGTGTACTTGGACTATCAGCCACATGGACCTGATCACTACCTGGAGCTGACCCGGCGCTGGGTAGAGCAATTCAACAAAGAGAAGGAGCAGTGGCTCATGTGAGCTTTCATTGAGAGGACTTGAAACAGCTCTAGTAGATATTTGTGTGTGTGTGTGTGTGTACACATGAAAGACAAAGAACAAAAGAGACAGGGAGTGAATGTAGGGATTGATCAGTATAGATGTGAGTGCAAAATAAGATGCATTTACTTTTAACTTGACTTGATGTGTCAGTTTCTGCAAGTCTGTATTTGTGCACACATTGTGAACTTTAAGGACACAGAGATGAGGATGTGTCTGTCATGGTTCAGGTACAAGCAGCCCTCAGTTGTTAAGCTGGGGAATTTTCTTCAACTCCAATCGACAGCCCAGACTTTCAAAATGATCTGAAGGCCTGTTTCTGCTCCCTGTTCACCTGGAGCAACTTAATGGACAATTAGCTCAAACACTCCCACTATCTGAGAAACTACTGCCTGATATATCCATAGATACTATTTGTCATCAACTCAATGATCTCATTTCCCTTTCTGCGGTTAAAATAATGGAACTGATCATAATAGCCAGACGCTTGGAAATTTGTTTTCATCTACAACAGGCTCTCAAAGACAATGAGGCACTAATGCTGATTGAAGTTCAGAAGGCTTCATAAAAAGATGGTGTGGTGTTTAAAAGACATTGGTAGAGGTTAAGCAAGCAGGTGAAGAGAGGTTTAGTTGCTGCTGTCATGCAAAAAATCCCATATCTTCAACGTGATTAAAGGAATAGTTCAGCATTTTGGGAAATACTTAACTTTCTTGCCAGGAGTTGGATGAGTACATCCATACAACTATCATGTTGGTCCATCAAATATGATGCTAATGTTAGCTTAGTTTAGCATAAAGACCGGAAATCCACCTACTAGTTCCTAAAATGTCGAACTATTGCTTTAAGAGTTTTATCTCAAATACAAAATATTTCAAGAGGATTTAATATCATTTGGTAGATTTTTCAATCTCATAAAAAAGACTGCAACAGAGAACATCCTCCTGAAGGAACCAGAGGAATTAACTGATGAGCAAAATCAAATGCAAAGTATATATATGCTTATAGCATGTAGGTTAGCACTGCTCCTCTCACATATTTGGCACATATTACCTTCTTTCACTGATGTAAAAATCAACCAGATTAGACGTTAAGTGTTTTTAAGGAAATGGTCAGCATTTGTTTTGGATTTGTGAATAAAAATGTACCAGACAGGACACTCTGCTCTACAGATTTGTGTGTATTTAATTTAATTAAATTTGTCTGTTAAAGTAAAAGCTACTTTAAGTCAGTCATTTTTTAAAGAATCAAAGTATGCTTTCTGGTGTGTCTTTGGTTGATTTCCATGTGAAAGGCACTTCTGAATCTTACTCTGACTTTTGGTTTCACACTCCATTAAGAATCAATGATAAGTGAAATCCAGACACTAATGACAGAAATAAATAATGACAGAACAACTCAAATTGTTTCTTATGCATGAAGAAGTTTGAGGCATTTATTTTGGCTGTGCCGAGGACGTACAATCTTTCAATTAAGTTGACATGAGAAAAAAAAAGACCAATTTTTAACATGCAAGTGGGCAGATGACATTTAGTACATCCGCTTGGTCTACTGTGCTAATGACCCCTATAGAAATATTTAGTTTAAATAAGAAAGTCAAACCATTATATTCCCACTTAAACCACATTGGTATGACAATGAGAAAAAGTATAACGTTTTGTTTTTATGCAAAAAGAAAAAAAATCCTGTAACCATAGCTGACCTTGTTCCATGTTACTGAATAAAAACAAGATGTGGTCGAATAAGAAATCCAACAAAATCCCATGATAGCAATCACAGTAAGGCAGAAAAAAAAAAGGGTCTCAAGACCTCAATGCAGCCATGAGCGTTTTAAGACTCAAGTCATTCCTGAGTTCAAGGTAAACCCACCTCGACTATTCAGCATTTCCAGGGAAAACTAACCGGAACAAGAGTTAATTTTTTTTTTTCCTGGAGGAGCCCCGGGTTGAAGCTGGTTGTGCGTCTCAGCGTGTTGCGGAGTGTGGAGAGTTCGAAGGTCATTCTTTCCCCGAGTCCTCTGACAGTCCATATTTATGTTGCAGCACATTAACCGTAGAAGAAAGGGCACTGAAAAACAGAATTTCTCATTCTCATTTCATGTACAGACTTATGTTCGGATCAAGCGTGGGAGGTTTGGAGGGGAGGGATGTGACGTTCAGAGTCAGAAAGTAGAGTACAAACACAAAGGAATAAACCTTCTCCATGTGGTATTTTTATCACTGTCAGCACCCATTTGTGGCAGACTCACAAGTACATCTATGTGTTGTAATTTTCTGTGGTCAGAATATCTACATCTTGTTCACTAGTTTCTCTGATATTTATAATCATGGAAGGGGCGGCAGGTGTCTCATCCTCTCGTGTATAATAACTGCAGTAGTGAAGTACATTGTGATAATGCTGTTTAGGGCTGCAACTAACCATTATTGTCATTATTGATTAATCTGTTGATAATTTTCTCAATTAACCGATTAGTTGTTTGGTCTCTAAAATATCAGAAAATGGTGAAAAATGATAGAATCAATGTCTCTATAAGTCCAACCTCCTGATCAATAGTCCACAACCCAGAGATATTCAGTTTACTGTCATAGAGGAATATAGAAAAAATATTCACATTTAAGAACAAGAGACAACAAGAGAATTTTAGCATTTTTTTCTTAAAAAATAACTCAAAGCGATTAATTGATTATCGTATAGTTGTGGTAATTGTCTGTTGATTGACTAATCGATTAATTGACTAATTGTTGAAGCTCTAATGCTGTTCCTCCAGTAGAAAGAACGGCAGTAAACCAAAAACACTTGCAGGTTCTTGATGCAGGTGGATCTTTTTAACCCTCCTGTTGTCTTCCCGTCGACCATGCAACTTTTGTCCTCCCGGGTCAATTTTGACTCGGGAGGACAAAAGTCCACAGATGCTATAAATTTTAATAAAACACCCAAAATTCAGTGAAAGTAGTGATCATTAAGTGATCACTACTTTCACACAAGAAAGTGTGTGGTATGGAACCATCCATGTGATTTTCAGACAATTAGATGAAAGAAATCCATATTTCTGATATAAAAGCATTTGTAAATGGGTCAAATGTGACCCGAGGACAACAGGAGGGTTAAGACATTAACCTGTACAGGATATAAAGTGTAAAGGCAAAAAATATACATTTTTAATTGCTCAGTGCAAAAATAAAATAGATTGCGGATTAAATAATCTTTCTGTTCTGTTCTTGAATCAGGTTTTCCTCTGCTAAAGTTTTAACGCTCAAATAAATATGTTTGTGGCTATTAGTTTGATTTCATTCAAAGAGAAAAAATGCCAAGTATAACTACAGCAAGTGTAAGCTAACGGTCTCCTAGTAAGAGCTGAAACTTACCAGCCAGGTCTGATGATGCGATATTTGCCGTGTACTGATAGGTCGACCACTGTTGACCCGAGGCGGCTCTGGTCTCCTATTGGTCCACCATCCACCACCACTGCTACTTTGGGCCAGAGCTCCTTAAACTCCTGCATAGGAAAAACACAGCAGCGTTACAGAGAATATACGTACACCAGCACTAGGTACCAAATTTAATATAAAAATATATTTTTGTCAACTTAGATGACACAGTTGAAAAGGAGATAAATATCCCCATAATCTGATTTTAGATTCTGAAACAAATAATTTTTAAAAAAAGGGGTGAATAGTCCCTTTCTCACACGGTTTCACTTACATTTACGGCCACAGTGCTGGTTTGTGAGCTGATGTTGGCGCTGGTAAGTGCAAGAGGCTCCCTGCACATCTGGCAAAGACGCCTCATGAAGGCATGATCTGGGATACGGACGCCTACGAGCTGAGGGGCACAAGGACATGTAAACAACAGATGTTCTACATTCATTTATGACTCATTAAAAAAAATAATACATAGCTTATTATTTCTCCATGAGTCATAAGTGAACGAGTCTAGAGTTTTATCACTGGTGTGTACTTTTAGTAGTATTCAGTTTAAATAGTGGACTTACTGAAGTAAAAGGGTTGAAATCTGTGTTCAGTACTTCAGACCTTTCAAACACCAGAGTGACAGGACCAGGTAGCAGGTCACGCAACAGCTCCTTCTTCACCATCACCTTACAGTACCTGTCCATGGAAACAAAAACAATGATGCAACCACCATCCATCGGTCTGCATTTACTCTCCTGTTTAAGTCAGTGATGTATTATAATTTCCACAAATCCTGCAACAACTCAGAGAAATCAAACATGGCTGCAAAAACATACAGTGTAAAATATACATTATATATATTTCTGTGACAGCAGGTGCAGGTTTAACCCTGTGCCAGTCACTCAAAGTGTAAAAATGTGTCTAATTGCTGGGGGGGAATGATGATCTGAAGATGATCTTCGATGTGTGACTCCAGTGCAATACAGACAATCCAGTAAGAAATCATAAACACTTATTCAAAAGGGACTGATGCCAAAACACATTTACCACTGATATTTTAAATTATAAAACAATCCGCATTCAAGATGTAGCTCCAGTGGATATAAGAGCCCATCATGTTCAAGGCACGGCTGTTTATGTCTGCACTGTTTGAGTGATCAATGGTGGAATATTCTTTTTTAACTTTAGATCAAAGTTATCCCCTAATACTGGTAGCCTGTACACTTACTTATAGATATCCTGAATTTCTCCCACACAGATGGCCAGCGGTTTCTGCCCATTTCGTCCTTTGATGCCGTACGTCTTTCTGATGGCGTCAGAGTTCTGGGCCAGACATGCCAGGCCGTAGATGGTGTCTGTGGGCACAGCGACAACGTGGCCCTCCTTCAGAGCCTTCACGGTGCAACTCAGGATTTCAGCAGCATCTGCAGTTCCAAAACAGGGAGGGTCCGGAGGGATTTATCCACAGAAGCAAATGATACCAAAATACTGAGGGTAAAAACATGTGTATGCTATTTTTAATAATATTGTACAGTTGAGTTGAATATTGTGGATGGATTCGGGGGTATTGAAGGGCTGCAAAAGATAAACCAACAGAGGTGGAAAGTAACAAAGTGCATTTATTTCTCAAGAACTGTAGTTAAAGGGGCATTCCACTGATTTTACTTGTGATAGTCAAAGGAGCTTTGTCAAGTCAACACACATTTCTAACAGAAAGCCTGAGTTATAAACAGAGTGTGTGTAGTTTAGAAGACGTGTGTATTTACAAAGGCATGGGCCATCCAACTTAAACACAGCTATAGAGTTGTATTACGGGAAGTGTAGAAACCAATGTGTTTGAAGGTTGACCCACACTAGAGACTAAAGATCAGAACATCTTGACTTCTACTGTATCAATGATTTTTAAAATCTGTTTCTTGTGAGTCCCCTAACTTACAGAGGTACAATACTAAATCACTGAAAACTCATTTAAGTTGAGGACAAGCACATCAAAACTATACTTAATTATACTTACATATACACTAAATATCATTGTGTGCTACTTCATAACTCTACTTTTTAATCAAATACATGTAATGACTGTGGTTGGTCTTCTAGTTACTTTGCAGAATGATGTGAGTGAATTGACATAGTTTCTATTGACTACCAGTATACTTGACCTACCCACCACATCAAACTGATGCTTACATGTTAACGCATCAATGATGTAACACTCTGTACGGCAGTGGTTCTCAAAATGGGGTCACAGGACCCCCAGGGGTCCTTGAGGAGGTTCGAGGGGCCCCCAGCACAAAGTGGAATAATTTATTTTTTTTACTTTAATTCCATCCATAAGTAACACAATGACAGAATGTATGACTGACTATGTTGGTTATGGGTTTCGTATGCTTTCTGTAATAAAACATCAAAAAGCAAAATTCTTATCAGATGAGGGTCTGTGGTCTAATTTGTGTCAGTTTAGGGGTTCTTGACGTGAAAAAGTATGAGAGTCACTGCTGCAGGGAGTCACTGCTCATAGTGAGTCAATCGATCATCTTCATTTGCAGATTTATAGTCCATAAAGTATTTTACACAGCCATATCTTATTTAAGTTTAGGATCAAAATATTTCTCACCGTTTGAACCCATCAAACCATCTGATGCCACAGGCTAAAAAGGACATGATGATGACATCATCATCATCATCATCATCATTATGTTCTTATTTCCATCTTCTTTGGTTGCCTGTGTATGAAGTACATTAACTTGGTTGTCCAAAATCATTAAACTAGTATTAAATTCTGCAGTTGTATGGATTTCACCTTTGAAATTTGAAATATATTTCAGTCTGCGATAGATTAGGCAAGAAACTATAAAAATGTAACGATTACTCAAAGAGCACATTTGAAAACAACACAACACAAAGCCACAGGAACACATGCAGTCTGAGAAAGATGTAGGCTGAAGCTGCAGCTTAATGCCTACAACAACAACAACAACAGCCTTTTTACAACCCAAACCCCATCTGACATCATAATGAGTCTTTCTGAACATACATTTTCAAACTTGATCAGTACATTAAAAAAACTTATTAAGTCTGCTTCATGCTGTCAATTCCTCATTACAGCTTTCCCATAAATTCACCCAATTAACTGAAATACGTCATTTTTTTCCTTTTACATTGGTTCTCACAATTACTTTTTTTAAAACATGCAAATCTGTGAAATCATACGGCATTTCTCTCATACTTTTGGATACTTTCAGGGTTTAATTGACTTTTTAAAAAACTCTATACATTATTTGCACCGTTCAAATCTCTGAACTTCAGAGCCTTTCATTTAATAAACACACCTTTAAAGTCACATGTGGGCAAACGCAGGAACCTGATGTAACACTCATGTAACATGTTTACGTTACGTCCTGACAAACATCTTCAATAAATCTTTCCCGAGCAGCTTGAACCATCACATATTTTCAAAGCTATACAATGACCTGAGGCTTCTGCAGTGATTGACCGACCTGTGAGGCTCTCCTGCCGGATAGACGGTCCATTGGAGGTCGGCGACGACAAATGCAGCACTTTGGTTTTGAGCTCTTTACACATTTTTGCTTCGTGTCGACGAGCCGCTGCTGAACTTTGAGCTCCACTGGACTTTATTAACTGAACAGCGAGGTTACAGACGGACTTCATACAACAGTGTCAGTAAAACAGCTTATTTGTCGTTTCACAGACCAAGTCGCATGTTGTCGCCGGATAGAGATAAAGAAGAGTCTTCCGGGTTACGCCTCCAAAACAATGACGCTCACTTTCTTCAAGGGCCAGCAGCACATTTAATTCAAACATCCACAGAGAGGAGTCTTGCTTTATTATGAGACTTCATTACAAACTAATGCAGAGATGTCTCATCATTTGCAAAACAATAATAATAGTTGTTATTTCACTGGACCTAATGGTGGAAATAGTCCTGCTCTCTCCAGATATATTCGTTGTATAATTTCTCTTGATTTTTAAAAAAATCTCTATATATAGATATACTGTTTGTTTTTTGGGTGTCAGCAGTTCAAAGCAAATACTTAAATATCTTACCAATATTTGTATCAGTTTAGTTAAATCTCATGTCCATAAAAGTAAAATTCATAATAAAAAAGACAAATGTTTCAGATTGTCAAAAATGAAATGCAGTAAAGACTTGGAGAGAAAGAATTTGAATTTTATATTATTGTCCAAACTACTTAACTTTTTATTATATTCTAATTTAGTTCTTCTCTATTTCTTTATTACTCATGAACCATAGGATATTTGCTATTTCTTATCTGTTTGTTATTATTATTGTAGTTCTGCAAAAATAATTATAATTAATAAATTAAAATGATAGTAAAAAAAAGAAGAGTAAATACATAAGTTTTCTGGTATGGTGTAATCCTCCTCAAAGGCATTAATATAATGGTATCTGGAAAAGCATCTTCTGACATTTCTTCTAACTATCCAACAGATGTGCACCCACTAACGCAAATATTTATTTATTCAGTGTTACCTGCCAGGCCTTCTAATCACCTGCTCATTAGGAAAATGTGAATCACCTGTTTGCACCTGATTAAAAACACAAAGGCAAATAATTGAAATGCAGAGTTTACAAGACAAGTATGTCTGTAGTCATGGCCTCGGACACAGGTAACAAAACATTTACGCATTTTCTGCACATTTGCTGCATTTTCAGTATTTCTTATGGTGCTTATGTAAACCAGTTACAGATTGTACAACAGAAACAGTGGTCCAGCAGAAAGAGGAGGGTATTCCTCCAGTCCAACAGGTCAGCCAATGTTTCACTGATGTCTCTCTGCTCAAACTATCTTGTGACCAACACGTTCTGTCCTCCATAGGTCCTGCAGGATGTTGACGGCAGGCTGGTGACCCTGTCTGAGAAGATAACACTGTGTGATAGAGTCCTGGAGGACCTGAAGGATCTGAGTGATCTAGTGGTGAGCTCCCTTTCCCTTCCTCGGACACATGTGATGTGCTACAGATTTTGAAAATTCACCTTGCTTGTTTATGTCCCACAGAGGAAATCCTTCCAGGATGTGTCTTTACCACAGCAGAAGTGACCAGAAGTGGAACAGAGACTTTTTATTATCATTTTAAATGTCATGTTAAATAAATTTAATTAAGATTCACTCTTCTTTTTCTGTAAAAAGACTTAATTAAACAGAGGAAACATTTCAGTGACAAGGATAAGGTTTTATTAGTATTATATTGCTCTCATTTCAGAAAGTTATCATATTACTTTATACGAAACAAGCATAAGCAAACATTTTCACATTATACATTCTTTGAAAAAATACAAATCCTTAATTCCTCGCTCTTTGGGTGTCAAGACATCCCTTTGGAAGCATATAGTTTCCTCTTTTTCTTTTAAATATTGCCCATTTGGAAAAACGTCTCAATTTCCAAAACCACTCTACCTATACATTTTGCATTCAAACCATCTGCTTCCAAACAAATGTCACCATCAGTGATTCGCTGACGCTGCCGTTTCAGGTAAAACTTCAGAAAAAACAAACCAGGACCAGAAGTCAAAAACCATTTTCTCTGCTTATTGATTACAACAAATATCGGCAGCTGTTAAGTTTGACTTTCATTGGTGAAGATGAGCTGACAAATTATCCACATGTCAAATATGAATGTAAAAGGCTGAGATGATTAGATAAATGTAGCAAGCCCAAATGAAACCCATAAAGTGTAAAAATAAGGAAAAGCTGCGTACATTTGACCAAAAAAAATAATTCTTAAAACAGAATCATAAACTAAATACTCCTTCAAAACAAAATCCAGTTGGTTTTAAACCAGTTACCTCAGAGGCAAAACAGCATGTAAAAGGAAAGCTGTGGTGCAACATTCATGGGGAACAAGTACTTGAACACACTACAACAGCCCAGGTTCACACCACTCCAAATGTAAATGTTGAATATGATGGAGAACGCTTAATGTGTATGCATTGGAAAGACAACTTTTGCCACTTGAGTTCTGCGTGTAAGGTTGTAGCAGAATATCATGTCACGGAGGGAGGAGTAAATCTTTTATTTTTGGAGTACGTATGTATACTTGTGAATGCCACACTTAAAAATTGCATAGTTGTGTTCATTGACAGTATGCATGTATGAAGATGTTATGTTAATGGTTGTATGAGCGTGACTCCTGGCAGTAATCCCACCTAGTGCCTTAACAGGGAATTGGTGAGTAAATTATTACAAATAAAATTTTGTGATTCAATGGAGCCAATTTCAGATTTGGAGACACTCCTAATATCTGATACTGGATATCTGGAATGGTTTTTGAGCACAAAATGTGTGATTGGAGCCTTTCACAACATGACTAACTGCCTATATGGCACCTTTGAATTGAGGGAAAAGTTCCACTCCAGCAAATTATGGCAAAAAAACAAAACAAAAACAAAAAACGAGTTATGACATGCATGTTGTTTTGATCCTACACACTGGAACTACTATGTAAAATCACATCATCTGCATCAGTTATGTAGCTGATTATATATATATATTTTTTTTTAGCAGAGCTGCATATCCATTAATGACTTTCCATACGCTATAGCTGGAAAACAAAACCTATCTAGCAAAAAAAAAAAATTGTGTCAATGCTTTTGCCTCAGTGTGATCTGCTGCTGGAAGCGTTTGCCTGAGACTCAATGAAGATGAGTGTGTCGGCATGTCAACGGCATGTCTGAAGCAGAGACTGTCAAGGCAAGGAGGCTCATAGAACAGTTATGTTGTAAGGCCAAGTAGCTCTACACTCTAATATACGGGGCTAATGCCATCGCGCTATTGTCATTGCATTATGTCCCATGTGAAACAATACTGTTAAATTATACTCTGAGCAGGAGGCTATGTGTTACATATATTTTGTTATTATGGGGGACTGTACAGAAGCCCAGCTGCTTGTAGAACTATTCAACTAAACACAGCAAAAACTCAAAACTCTCCTGCATAAATGTGACTGCGGGAAGAAATGCGAGGATAGGTGCATTCGCTCCAAACTCTGCAAGTTAGTAATTCAATAGTCTATACAAAAATACAAATTCTAGAGTAATCTACAAGTTTCTCAAAGATGTTTACACTAAAATGTACTCTATTTACACTGTCGCCAGGACACCATCTTTTAAATGCTACTTTACAGCAGTTGTATACAAAAAGTCTGTAGTGGTGCTGCACCTCAGCTAACAAGCTGTCAGATTACTCACTTTACAAGTTTGTGTGCAATAAACGGGGAAGAGTGCAGCAAAACGTAGGGCCACTGCAAGTGTGGGGCATCTGGTAAGGAAACGCATGTCTGAGTAACAAATTAAGGGAACCAGGATCAGTTATGACTTGATGCATCCCTGAGAGGGTCACAACCCTATAAAACATGGGATGTTGACAGTAGTTCCTTACTGTTTAGTTGTGGACAATTTTTGCAAACAAGCAGATCCTAGAGGATAATTTGCTCAACTGTGCAGTCTTCTATAGGTGCCTCATTTCTCATACTTTAGCAAAACCCATTACGTTCTTAAAAGAAACGCAATTCAGTAACATAAAAACAGCTCAACTAAAAATACAACAAGTGATTGGAATAAATTAATAAAAGACTTTTTTTTCTGCTATCTTGAAGATAATAGTATTACTAGTATAATGAAAGGATCAAGCATTTAAATAAATTAACATGTACAATTTTAAATTAGTTTAAGTTATAGGCAAGTTATTTGATGATACTGACTTAATTTCACAGGCAGATTTGATCACGTTCTTTTCTCAATTAGTAAATAACTGTCAAAAAGAAGTAGAAAATAATCATCACATCACATTTTCTGGACTAAACTAGTCTTCCTAGAAACAAAAATATCGAGGAAATCATTTTATTTGACAGCTATACGAGGGGCTGGGTGGCCCACCCCTTTCAAATTTCTGCTGGGAGCTATATTTTAAGTTATAGCAAATTCCTCTCATATACAGTGCATTCTGGTCAGTTGCATACCAGCTTTAAGCGTTTGTTAGGACCTGTAGTACAGTACAAAGATATACAGACACGTTTTGTTTTCCTGCTCAGGTGTGTGTGACCTTCAAGCCAGGAAAATTAACTCTTGAAGTTTTCAGTGCTTGGACAACACTCACTTGTTTCATTCGATCAATTCAGAGTGGATATCATGGGATTTTATATACAGTTTGATTATGTTTTAACAAAAAGGTTCTATCGCCTTTTCCCTGCATTAATTAGCATTAACATTGCTAAACCTCAATAAGCAAACTAATCCTGTCTCTAAAAACTCAACTACTGCAAAGAGACTCAACAGCAAAAGTATTCATAGTTTGTGTATATATGTTGCACAATGCCACACGGAACAGAATGCACTGCAGGTACAGGGGGTTCGATGCACGCACGCACTATATAGGGAAAAAGAAGAGGCGTCACTGAGGAGAATGACTCGTGATGTGGGTGGAATTGATGCCTGTGGGTGAGTGGGTGCAACAGACTGACAGTGTGCCAGACTGGCAGCTCAGAAGGCAGCTCTTCTAAGGATTGCCATCAGTGGCCATGTTGAAGTCTTCAGCAACAAGCAGCAGAGCCTCGATGTTGGCAGCTGTCTCAGGGCTCTGCAGGGAGAGGAAGTCCGAGACGTCCATATTGGCTAACCCGTCAGATGAGGGGGGGTTGGTGGCAGTGCTGCTTACTATTGTGGAGAAAGTCTGAACTGAGGAGGAAGAGGAGGAAGAAGAAGGAGGAGGGGCCTCCTGTCTCACTTCACCCACCTTGGAGGAAGACTCGGGGAGGCAGCATGACGATGATGAGGTGGCGGGATGGTGTGGAGGCTCTGGGGGCTGCGGCCTTGGGGGAGGGGGAGGGACCTCTGGTGGTTGCTGCTGTGCTGGGGCTGAAACGGTGGAGGAGGCACTCTTTGAACTCTTATCTTTAGCAGAGTCCCTGCAGGCACACTGGCACTGGCAGGATTCCTCCTGTTTGATGATGATGACCGGCAGGCTGAGGCCGATTTGTTGGACTGAGTTGCCTGAAAACAGAATTTTCAATAAAACTTTCAAATTCACTGAAAAAACAACACAGACACAGCAAACTTGATGTGTTTATGCTGGTCACCTCTGTGTCTACTGCTAGCACAGCTGGAAAAACTAAACTCATCAATACTTGTTCTCTTCTTATAGCTCCTGAATGATTTGAATGTTATTGCTCCTACGCGGTTACTTGTCAATTCATTATTTAAAAAAATATAACGTGATACTGTTTAAAATACTACAGCACTTGCAGCAGTTACATTTATATAACAAAAGGTTGGCTGTTTGACAAAACAAATATATGATTTTGTTACAGCCTTTTGGCTTACGTCCACAATATGAAGAAATATAATATTTCACTACACATCAACTTACCAGCGTTTCCTCCCACTGGTATGGCTGTAGTGAAGAAAACCTTTTCCACTTTTGGAGCTCCTTGATGTTGCTGTGAGCAAACATTGAACATCACGAATCAAGCACGATAAAATCATATGGTTGGTGTATGTATGTTGTACTAAAAGTAATATTGATAAAATACTACTACAGTGAAATAAAAAAGAGTTTTTAGCATGAGTAGTAGTTTTTAGCAGGCTGTTGTTGGCTAATCCTCTGATATATACATACTAACAATTAGTTGACAAAACATAATGAAATCCCTATGTTCATGTATGTAGGAATGCATAAAATCTTTTTTTACAAACACATCACAAAAATAAGATCAATACACGATTAGCGCAGGTCATCAGGCTCCAGATGATTAAACTGTGGGAGCACTACTCACTGCTTGCTCTGGATTTTGCTGGCTGTTGGCGGCGCTGCTGAGGATCCACTGTAGGTTCTGGTCAGACATGACCAGGCTGGGCTGCAGCAGGTTCTGGGTTGGTGCTATGGTGATGGTGGCAGGGGCGGGAGGCAGACCAGGGCCAGAATTGGGAACAGGGTTGTTGGCCAAAGGCACAGGTTGAGCTACAGCTGCCAGAGCATCTGTTGTGGTGGCTGTAACAACAGACACAGCAGCCGAGCCTGGCGCTGTGGTGGTCAGTGTGGGAGCCACTGGAGGAGTAGCGGAGATAGGTGGTGGTAGAGGACTTGTCTGGGTGGCGTTATCCGGCTGCAGGAATGATGCTGATGGCAGTGCCACATAGTGCTGGGTGTTGGCATGGTTTGGCGCTTGGACAGAAGCCTGGGCAGGCACATCGGAGATCTGCTGGGGCCCTGTTAGTTGCATGAAAGGGGGTGGCTGTGTGGAGGTGACAGTAGCAGTGACAGAGGCGGGTGTGGAGGCCTGAGAGGAAGAGCTCTGACTGAGTTGGGAAGGAGCCTCCATGACTGAAGTCGTGTGGGAACAGGAAGAGGTACAGGAGGTAGGATTGAGAGAGAAAGAGATAAGAGACGAGGCATCAGTCACTCCGGGCTGGGTAGGGGTCTCTAGGCTGAAGGCTTCAGCAAGGCTCTCTGAGGAGGGAAATAAAACCTCCATCAGTGGACAAAAACATGATTCATAATTAAAAGGTGTCAGATTTTGAAATGTTCTTACCGTTGGGATGGGCGTCATCTTGGCTCACACTGTTTTCTGGACTCTGGAACATGAGCTCAAATATTTTCACAGGGGTCACATTGTTGAGGTCCAAATTCTGCGCCTGGAATAAGTTAAAAATTAACACAAAAAGCTTATTAGTACATCCAGAGACTCCTGTTTTGGCTCTAAATTCTTAATACAGTAGAGCTTTAGGTGTCAAAATAGCTGTTTGTTAAGTGACATATTTACTGACTATCTTGTCAGCTCTTTCACATCTTCAATCCAACGTCTGTTTGATGAATATGAAGCAAAGGCCGGACTTACATTATGGAGGCTCTCTCGTAGATCTGAGTCTGTAGAGATGAGGCTTAAGTCACTGAGGCACAGCGAGTGATTTGCATCCTGTAATTAAGAGAGGAATTGGACCTAATTAAACTTGCCACTGCTATGGGATCAGGTGCTGAGTCATGCAAATAAGACAGGCGAGCCAGATAGGAAAATAATGCGACACCTACTGTATATAAATGTGACAATCCAGGTTTTACTTAAAAGAACAGTTTACTACAAAGAATAAGCTGGTAGACGATTTATTTATAATTTAATTTCATTTAAGTTAGAATCATTCCTTGGAATAAGATGTGCAAAACATTTTTTTATTTTGGTAGTTTGATCTAAGGCTACTCTTTCTCTTTTTCTTATTAAAATTTTGCAAATGTTCCCATCATGCAGGTGTGCAGCTTTTGTTTTGGTTTAACATGTTCTTTATAATGCCTCTCATCTAGTACTAAAACTTGTAGTTTCCATTGTTTGGAGTGGCAAACAGTGAGAGTGGCTACTGTGTGCCATGATACATGCGTGAGAGCATAACATGAGTATTGTGTATGTGAAAATGTGTAAGTCACCAACACTGGTCGTGTGGCCACTAAAGTAAAGTGAACTGAAAGTGAACATGTCAGATAATTCTAGTAAATAATGTGAGGACCACGGTATCATGTTGCTCCCAGGCTGTAAATAGGGAACATGACCATTTTGCCAACAATGTGTGTCCAACATACTGACAAGTTGCTGAATTGTGACTCACTTCAGACAGCGGGTGGGTGAGGGTGACGCTGAAGGGCTGTCCTTTGTCGTGGCCCCGGATGTGACTCTTCAGACTGTACTGGCTGCTAAAAGTCTTCTCACAGCCGTCGCTGGGACAGTTGAATGGCTTCTCCCCTACAATACGATTAGAGACAGAGAGGGAAGTATACAGAAACAGACTGAAAGGTCCCAAGACAGGAGTATCTGTGTAATTTTAATCTTTGACGAAAAGGTAACACACAAAACAAAAAAGTATTTCTGACATGAAGGAAGCGAGTACCTGTTCTTATTCCCTAAAGCAATAACTGTAATACTACAACAATTCAAATTACAATTAAAGTGGATGGAGCATTTTCATTTGATTGATTTATAGCGTGCACACAATTGAAGAACAAGCAATCAGCTTCAGCAGAGAATCTTAACTTTCATCCAACAGGAGCTTCTACTGGATAAAATGCATTAAGAACAAAGCTCCATTCTCCTCCACTGCCACAGGAATAAGTATCGGAGATTGATGGCTCTCTCTGATGCTTGACTACATTCTTTAAGTACACAATGTAGGAGAATCACCTATTTATAAAACTACTAAAGAACCGAAACCACATGAAAAGGAGTGAGTGATGTGTTATTTGGCCAGCAGCTGTAACTCTGGCAAGACAATCTCTCCTTTCTGAACGAACACTCAAGTCGCCCTTGAGCAAAGAATTCTGGCTCCTGCTGTCCGACTGGGAACTTCCAATTAGAGAAGTTATTTGTCCAATCAATATGAGTGCACATGAACAAGAGCGTTCTGTTAGATTTTCAATTACTGCTGTTTTAACCACACTTCTACATAGACTTTTTAAAAGGAAGACACAGTGAATACAAACCACGGAAAAATGTTTTTGGCCGGAGGAAAAATCTATTTGGTCAGGCCATTCAAATTAACTCTGCATGTGTGGGAGGCACTGGTTAACAATGTAATCAGTGTTAAAATGCAAATCAGGCATACAGTTGCTGGAAAATAAACACATTCTAGATCAATTAAAATTACATAACACAAACTAGTACTATGTACCTGTATGTGTCCGTACATGGGTTTTTAGATGGTGACTTGCAGCAAAAGCTTTGCCACAGCCATCGTGGTCACACCTTGAGGCAAAGACAGAAAAATCATGTCAGATATGTATTTTCTAGAGGCAAATAGACACTGATGCATTTTCAAGACACTGGGTTTGATAAATCATCAACAATAAAGCCATGCTTCTGCAGCTGTCTGTAAGTATCTACTAGTATAACTGTCACTTAATTTTCTACTAAGGGTGGATTAAACCTAGTTTGATAATGTAAATGCTCACCGGAATGGCTTCTCCCCAGTATGTGTGCGAATGTGCTTCCTCAGGTCACTGAGTGTGGTAAAGTACTTTGTGCATCCCTCTGATTCACAGTTGAATGTCTTGCCTGTGTGAAGTCTCTGGTGTGCTTTTAGTCTGCAGAGACAATCAAGCGTGTTTCATTAAACCACAACGGGAGACTTGAAGAAAGAAACAAACTAAGCACAGTGGTATTAAACAGTATATGCCGATTCCCGTTACACTTAATAAGAATGCCTGCAAAAGGGTCCGCATTCACATGACAGCGCAATCAAGTAAATGACAACAATAATCTTGGCAAACAGAGAAAACAAATGAACCCAGTACACATACAGCATGTCTCAGTGGTGGTCTTATAAGATACAGTAGTTTGGGTACCATAGAATATGCAAGAGGAAAAGTAACCATATTAAAAAGGGAATCCACCCATGTGTGCCATTCATGTGTGGTATCGGTTGGCTGCCCTGAGTAACAACGTCTGACAGGGAGTTGAGGGTGATGGAACAGCTCCACCAAACCCAGGACATGTTGTCATAGCAACTGAACCAATATAGACCACACCAGGTCTCTGATATGGACTGCTTGAAAATCTAAATAGTGAAAGCACTACAAAGTAAAACCATGTCTGGGGTTTTAGAGTATGGTTATTATTATTTTCTTATGCATAACTGTAGTATATTTTAATGATAACAGCTCCCGTCAGAGTGGTTCATGGTCATTTGTCACAGCTGACATACTTTATCAAAACATCCACTGTGTCACTTCTTGCCTTCTCTGAAAATATAAAATTGTACAAATACAAATTTTCTGCAGTTTTGATGGGCTACAAGGAAAATACTTGGAAATACTAACTTTGGTTGGAGGAAATTTTACACACAAAACATAGTACACCTCCATATAAAGCAAAATGTTGTATTTTAATTCTGCTTAAACACTCATTTTGTGTCTGTTCTATGTATGTATAAAAGTCACGTCGTTGTACTTGCCAAATATCTGTTATATAATGACACAATCTAATCTTATTTACTTATACTACAGTTTCTCAACCATTCTAGGTGACCACACATGGGCTCTCAGTCTCAAGGACGACAAACGAGACACTGCTAACTCAACAGATCCCACAGTGATGATAAATGACTTGAACTTGCCTCATAGTGCCCACAGCTTTGTAACAACAGCACGATGAGGAGAAATAAAGCACAAAACAACAAAACTGGGTGTAGGCTCACCTGTATAGGGTGTTGAAGGCCTTCTCGCAGCCTTGCACATCACACTCAAACGGTTTCTCCTTCGTGTGTACACGGACATGGATCTTGAGACTGTAAGAGGTGAGGAAGGCCTTTCCACAGCCCTGCTGATTACACACAAATGTATATTCCCCCCGGTGGGTCTTCTGGTGTGTTCGCAGGTTTCCCGCCGTGCTGTACGTCCTTGTGCAGCCTTCGAACATGCACTGGTAGCGCTTCACCTGATAGAGGAACATTAAGAAGAGGAGGGGGAAGAAGAGGGGGTAAAAAGTGAGTGTCTGACAGATGGTGAATTGAATTCATCTGTACTGAGTGAAATCCTGAGGCTAAGGAAAAGATAAAATCACCTCTTGTTAAAATCAATTAACCAAAGTATTTAACCAGAATTTCAAAACCAGGGAGAGAGAGTAATTTTATTTAATTCAGCTCAGCAATAACCAGCCTTGACTGAGAAAGTGTGACCTTTCAGAGGGGACTTGAACTCAATGACTCAGCCACCCGTCAGCACATGAAGCGGGTGAGCACAAAGGACAACGATGATGACTAATGCAATACATCCCATCCAATTCTTTTTCACAGCACCGATCTCCATTGCAGGGTGGCAGTCTCCTGCTCTCTTCTCACACAAAAGCCCCAGGACAATGTGAATAAAAGCAGTCCGTTCTCTTCTCAGAAAAAATGCTATCCTGTATTGAACACAAAGCCAAGATGAGAGAGCTTGTGGTTGACCCCTTGACATGAGAATCTCCTCCCTCAGCTAATATTATTCCTCTAAGTTACTGCCCAGATCTTCTTACACATCTAGTAAGTACTAATTTCCTACATGACAATCAAGATAAAAAAAAAACTGCATGTTTAACCCTGACCTATTAGATCAAGCAGACATCCAAATTCCTCAGTGGTCACACAAATGGCAAAATTAGCAAGTGACAGAACTTTCTACTGTAATGTCATTTTACATAAAGTAATAAACTAACCTCTAATTTTTCAAAAGAGTCTTGGAAGCACAATTTACATGAAAGCAAGACAACTAAAATGATATATTTATAAAGAGCAAAATAGCTTGACTTGTAAAAACTGAGGTTGTGGACAATTAATTAAAAACTAAAAATGAATGGTAACAAAACAAAACCCATGTTTCCACATAATGATAACCATTCAACACAGTTCAAAACAATTGATGCATCAGTAAAAACCCTACAATGTTTCACAAAACACTGCAGTCTCTGTGCTTCATTTTAGTACACATGCTTCGACATGCTCTCGTAACGTTTTCAATAACCCATGAAAATGACAGCTGACATAAAGCTGATTACATTTCCTTTCAGTCTAACTGACAAACCCTAATTTGAGTGATGGGTAGTCTAAAGCCATTCATTTTGATTTTAAGCATGTGGGAGAGCTCATTTGTTAAACAAACATCCATGCAAAACCCCCCATGGGAAGCCTGCTAAAGCTTGTAGCTCTGTGCTGTATTCATCTCCCACACCCTCGTGACTCTTCTCCGCCATCAGTTCGATCATTGTGAGAGGGCATTGTATGCTTCGGTCTCCCACACGCATAGTGGAAAAAGACCACGACATTACAAATGAAATATTTAGGCAAGAGTATTTACAGCAAGATTGCAGAGTGCTCGATGTCACTTGTCCTTAGGTTTTTCCTGACACTTGTTGAACGGGAGTTTGGAATTTTTTTGTTTTGGTCACAGAAAACAGCCACTCTTGGGTGCTCTCTGCTCATCTCATGCTTTTCAAAGGCAGGGTGGCTCATCTTTTCTATGTGGATAGCAGTGCTTTTGTCTACCATTTTGGATGTGCACAACCTAATTTGCACCATGCAGCAGTGTACTCCTATCTACTGCAACAATCTACTAAACATACTGTGACTTCATTTAAAGGCTCTATTAAAAGGCAGTAAAGGTCTATATCCAATATTATTTAGATTTTTCACAACGTCTCCCATTTTCTAGTATGTGAACATAAATGGATGATTTAGTTTATTGTCCTCTTGGAAATTCATTCTGTGCATGTAGCTATCATGATAACAATGCCATAAAAATATCAGGTCATAATGTCACAATAATGACAAACAGACTAATGAAAATGACCAACCAGCACTGCAAACATAACAGTGTATGCAGCATCAACTGTATTTTGTTGTGTATTAATACAATGACAATAAAGAATCTATCTATCTATCTATCTATCTATCTATCTATCAGGGGTGCGCAAGATTCACATAATAATCGCGATTCTATCTCTGCCGATTCAGAATCAATTCAGAAATTCCAAAGATCGATTCACATTTTCCAGTCTTGCCACAACGCTGTTTTCCATTTTTTCCTGACATGAGTCAGCTTGCTAAATCCCATAGATGGCGCAATGTTGCCGCGCCAGTTTCCGCCCGGACCCAACTGGGGGGGGCAAGAAGGAAGTGAAGTGTGTGTCGAAGGAAAGAAGGAGCTTGACATGACTAATGCCATTGTCAGGCGCTGCAGCGCACTTCTGCAGGTTTGTGTGGTTGTGGGCATGTTTATTTGTAACCAGCATCAAACAATCAGAAAATAACGTTGTTTTCCTCTCATTAACCCGCTTTCTCACTACCAATGCTGCAGGGTTGAGCGGAGGTGTTTGGGGATGTTTCTGCTTTAGAACGTAACCATGGTGAAACAATCAGAAAATAACGTTTATTGATCTGATTCACCAGCTTCCTCACTAACGTTACCAACGCTCCCTCTCCTCATCCATTCTCTAGCTCGCTCGACCACTGCTTGTCTCTCTCTCTCTCTCTCTCTCGCGTCTTTTTTAAAATTAGTCAGGAAGCCATCAGCAAAGCCTAACTTTACTTTTTATGTTATCAAACGAAAAGAAATGTCCTCCCCAACTCCTAGTAATGTTTTTGTCATATGGCAGGTTGTACAGCATTACAGGTTGCGCTTCTCCAAAAGTTGATTCTGGTTCAATTTTCTCGCTGCAGCCCCCACCCCCACAGCTTAACGCACAACGCACAACCTGTCAGCCTGCCAGCTGGTTACCTGTGGACAAGAATGAGAGTCATTTTATCTCAGTGAAAAACGTCTCCTTGAAGCTTATGACAAACTGCCAAAAACGAACCAACGAGATGCAGCAGCGAAACAAGCGTTTAAACAGCTGTAATGCATTTCTGAAACAGTCAATAAAATTCAGTAAATAGCGAAACTGCCTGTTTCATTACTTTATATTCATGTAATAAATATACAAATGTCAATTAGATAGTTCTCTGCATGAGAAATTAAGAAAAAGAAACAAAATCGGTTAAAATAATCATCTGCTTATAGTGATCAATTTGACCAATTTGATCAACGTTCTTGTTTGCACTTTGCAGCTAAATGTAGCAGGCAGCTGTTGTTTGGTTGATTTTGTTATTTGAAGTATGAATTTAAGTTATTATTTGAAGTTTTGCACTTAATAGTTTATCTTTGCAATCATTTTTATTTTTGTATTAAGTATTCATTTTACCCTTTGTCTCAGGGCTGCCTTGGTTTCCTGAGGACTGAGTGAACTAAAGGAAAATAAATCTTACTCAGGGTTAACATTGAGTAGCAAATGTCTACATTTGATTCAGTGTGATTTTTTTTCTTTGAGACCTATAAAAATGTCCAGCACAGTCAAATGAAAAGAGTAACTCAACACATCAATCTAGAATCAAATCTATGAATGTATTGAATTGAGAATAGATTTTGAATTGCGAATCGAATCGATTTTGAACCGTTTCGAATCGCAAATCGATTGTGAATTGAATCGTGACCCCAAGAATCGGAATCAAATCGAATCGTGAGATTTCCTGAATCATGCAACCCTACTATCTATCATACACCAGTTACACAAATACAGCGGTCTGCTTACAGTTGTAATAGCAACAAATATGGCGTAACGGCCATACACACAGCCAGCATTATATTTCATAATTTGTTTGTTTAGTGAAACTATGCTGGTAGATCTAGAAAAAAAAAGACCTACAGGTACAATTACTTCTCAGAGGCAGTAACCCTGTACTCTCGCCTTCTGTTAAAAATTAACTCTCAACAAACAGATGATGTGAGTTTAACAGTAATTTAAGATCAAGTAAAGTTTGCTGTGCAACACAGAAATCAAAATGAATATTTTGAACCGCTTGAGCTCCAGGGGGCGCTGTTGTATAGAGAATAGCATTGTCTGCATACAGCTGAATTGTATTGTTCCTAAGGTTTTCTCCTAATTAATTTATGAATATTGTGAATAAAAGTGGTCCTAAAATAGAGCCCTGTGGTACACCTTTGTTCACATTTATAAAACTGGACTGATAGCCATCAACTACTACAGCTTGTGATCTATTACTGAAATAACTTGCAAACCAATTACATGACTTTTCATCACATCCAATCAATGTAAGGCACTTCAGAAGAATTTGATAATCAACTGTATCAAATGCCTTAATAAATGAAAATGGTGACACAATCCTACTTGTTATCTAATGCACTATCAACATCATTCAAATCTTTCGATGTAGCCATTACAGTATTATGCTCAGGTCTAAATCTATGTTTTCATGTCACTATAAGGTGATGTGAAAACACTGCAGGCCACGGATTGGTCAGAGATTATCGTCACTAGAATTATCAATTGCACAATACCGGACATCCTGCGGTGGAATAGTGGCATAGTAAGTCTGTTTCCATAGTAAATCATCTGTTGAGGGTTTCATAGTTATTTATTTGTGCTTTAGAACTTCAATGAAAACAATCAGAATGTTTTATTTTTCTCATTCACTGCCTTGTTCTCTCTACCACCCCTCCCTCTCTTTGCTCGACCATCACCGCGCTGAGTTGGGAAGCCAACAACAAAGCCTAATTTTACTTTTAACGTAATCAAAAGAAGACAAATGTCCTCCCCTTGTCCTAAATCGATACCAGAGGCTTTCCTTGTTTTATGAATAAAGCGGTACACAAGTGGAAGCAGCTGCACTGTGTGTGTTTGACCAATCAGCGTCGATCAACCCTGAAAACCTTGCCCCCGTTGTGGGGGTACTATCTTCAGTGGAAAACAAAATCCAGAAAAGTAAAGCGAGTAGAGTCGATCCGAGCCAAACTGGTACCATGTAGTGGCTTTAAGAACCTTTTGTGGAGCTCAGTTCCTCTGCCTCTGTTTCCGCTGAAGGGAACAGGGTCTAAATTTAGTTCCAGGGAGATTATTTTACCATCCAAAATGTCCCTGCTCAGGGGGTAGTGCTTTGCAAAAGTACAGGAACTTTGAGAGTGAATTTTTAGGGATGACTGTCACTGATTGGTCAAACACAGACACTGTGGCTGCTTCAACTTGTTCATTTGTTAAGATCCCCATTATCTGTGTCCTAAAGCATAGCTAGTCTTCCTGGGGTCCACATTTAAAAACATACATTAAACATTACAGTCAACACAAATGGCATACTTAAGACGTATTAGAGAATAACATAATATTTATTACAACAAGTGTTGTGTATTGTGTATACAAACACTTGGGGCGGTGTTGTGTACCACCGCTTCATTCATAGAAGAAGGAAGTATTCTAGTATGTATTTAGGACCAGTTTAGGACAAGGGAAGGACATTTCTATTCACTTGATAACATTAAAAGTAAAGTTAGGCTTTGTTGTCAGCTTCCCAACTCATTTTAAAAAAGACAAGAGAGAAAGAGACAGGGATAGCGTGATAGAGCTAAGGCACGAACAAGCAAGATAGAGAAAGAGAGAGCGTGAAAGTGGTCAAGTAAGAAGAGTGAGTGGTGATAGAGAGAACAAAGCCAGTGAATGACAGAAATAAAATGCTATTTTCTGACAGTGGCTAAATTCTAAAGCACAAATAAATAACCATCAGTCAACAGATGATTTACTGTGGAGACAGACACTGTTAGTTTCTGTTTCATTTTACTCCTCTGCATTCCTCCTTTTCAGTCATTCATTACATCCAACTAATGCAGCAGTAAATATAAAGAACAACTGGACAAATCTGTGTTGTTTTTTCCTCCTGTGTGAATGCTGTGTTTCAGGCACGGCTGTGATTTTTTAATTCCTCATGGGTCTAATTTGCATGATCTGCCTGGTTCCTCAGATGTGGTGGAAACGCAAACAGGACTGCACGAGAGAGACTTTAGGTTCCAAGTTTAGTTCCTGAGATTAGTTCCCCTGGGTCAGAAGTACCTGGAACTTTAGGTCGAAACGGGGCTTTTCTGAAAACACTGTAAATGCATGGTGACATCAACAACAGACATGAGCTGAACTATTAGCATTGAGGTGGTAACCTCTACTTCGAGGCAAAATGAGAGACCAGGACCAAGTTGCTAGAAAAATATGTCTCGAAAGACAAACCAAATCAAGCAATTACTTGCTTACCCACATTCTAGTGAAATGATGCCCATCTGCAGTAACTGGTGTGTGAAAGGATTTTAACACATTATATTCAACTGGGTAAAAGCACAAAGCCAAGATGCAGAGCGCTGATCATATAGAGCCTTCGAAATATATGGTATCTTTTTGGAGGTAGGCAAAAGAGATGCCTTTAGTACCCAACAAGCACATTTGCATTTCATCAGTATGTAGCTGCTGCTTTTACTAAGGCTTACCTCTCTTTGCTTGGTTTCTGGACACTCAGAATGCAGGGTGAGTGTGGCACCCTCGATGTTGCGTGGCATTGGGGTGGAGCCTGGATTTATTGTGAACTGGATCTGGTCTGGAGAAATGGTGTGGTGCACATAACCCTGTGACATGCCATCAGGGTCGGCAATAAAGGCCAGAGAGCCCTCCTCCTCATCTCCATCACCTTCCCCTTCCGTTAGGAAGGTAACTCCATCTTCGTCACCTCCGCAGTGACCCTCCTCCTCGCCCTCCTCATCCAACCGAATGGGGTCCCGCTCAATGAGCACTGTAGTGCGGTCGTACACCCGACCGGAGGATGACGAAGGCTCAGCGATCAGGCGATCGTCTTTGTCAAAGTGGATCTTGTCTTCTTCTTCTTCATCATCCCGCTCCAGGGGATCCACCTCTACCTCAAAGTACATGGACGCCTCCGTATGAGGGCCATTCTCGCTCATGGTCCCTGGTGCCTCTCCTTCCTTGGCAAGGAGGACTGCACACTCACACTGTTAGTAGTACAACCTGAAAAATAAGAAGCACATTCCATTTAAATAGTGCAAAATACTAGATGGCAGTCTTCCCAAGTTCAGTATTTACCAACGGGTTATCAAGAGCTAGCCAGTCCTGGGATCTGATAAACAAAATCATACTGTAGTGCTAATATTGCTTGTGAGGATCAGCCTACTTTTTCATACAAAAGTGATGAGTATGATATTTATCTCCTGTAATGAAATGCATCAAAATGAGTAGAATGAGCAGCATGGAAATAAGGGACACCTCCAAAATCTTACACAGACATGACTGCACAATGGATTTCATGTTCCCAAGAGAGAAACACGCTTTATTTGAAGAGACCATTTTTTATCTTTATTTTCTGTGCCAGCTGTTCCACGTGGTTTACAAGGTAAGACTGCTACTCAAGCAGATTCCAAGTATTCATAAGACTGAACAACTTAAATTTTGGTACCATTACAGTATGTGTATGACTGGCAGGAAGTAAAATATGTAAAATAGGATTATAGGTTCTTGAGAACAAAACACAATTCTTCTTATTGGCTTTCAGTACAAGGTTATGTTGATATGTCTGAAGAAGGTTAAAGGCGGACTATGATCTAAACGTAGATAATGAGTGAGTGAGTGAGTGATTGGCCAAAACAAACAGCCATATTGCCTAGTTAAAAGAGAAAACAGCAAAGACGTTAGAGATACATTTTAACACTTAATATGTTTGTAGAAAGCACCATTGTCATCTTTAAGGCCTATTCTGACAACAGGTACTTACGACTGGCTGGACAGAGCCTAAAATATGCCTAGAAAGGGGCTCTTTGACAATATTAAATGCCAATACAATAGGCCCGCTTTGTACTAAAGCAAACACGTGTATGACAACAAAAAGACAGTTCAATATTTTCAGCTATAAAACACGGAATTATCACCAGAAAGCCGCCGATAAATAGGACTAATTAGCTCTGCTTGGGGGGAAAATAACGCCTGATTTCAATGACAGAAGTCACGAGACAGCAGGAGCTAAACTCAACTGACACATTTTATGATTTCAAAACAACTACAAAAAATATCTAGCTATCTTCATAAAACGTTATGAATAACAAAGGAAAGATGTCACATTCACACGATAATCTCAGTTAACTTTTTTTTGATACTCGACATGGCTGGCTAGCTAGCGTTTACAAACACAGAGTGGCCTGGTAAACACGCTGTGATTGACTGCGAAATTAACCCCCATCCTACTGACAATGCAGTAACGTTAAACTAATGTCATGAGATTTTTAGCTGGCTTTGTAAAAAAAACGCTGGTTGATGAAATTACTGACCTGTTATTTCACAGAGTAACGTTAACTTACATATTGGTTATAGCGACACTAGCCTTAAAGATATGTCGCTAGCTAGCTGCTACAAATACATTAAAAAAACGTAATTTCAGTGTTTTTAAAAAAATGCTATTCACACTTCTTAACAGCTGTGCGACTTCCCTGTGAATACAACACCTAAGTAACCCTTTTGTCTTTAGCTTACTAGCTAAAGCCAATTGAACTACCACTTATTTCTCTGCACATGCATAGCTTTGCTAGCTGCCAACAATTTAGCTCATAGCTTAGCCTGGGTGCTAGCTAGTAACGTAGCCGGTTGACTGTCGACAGTTGACATTACCCACCATCCTTGCTAGAATAATAACAAGTGTCATTTAACCTAATGATGAACTGGCATACTAACTCTTAAGGTAATCGACTAAAAGTAGATGACATTAAAATATATTTACCTGTGTAAAATGTTTAGTGCTGTCTCTCAGGCACTTTCTTCCTATCCCCTCCCTAGTACACAACGTCACAGCCCTTAGTGATGAATTATGGGAAATTAAGTATCATAACTAATCCCCAATTAAAAGATAAAAATACTATTCTTTTTAAATATATAACTTCTTTTGAAACTTGGATTATTTAAGCAGCAAATGTGATTCAATAAGATGAATGTAGGGAAGGTTATGTTCACACATGAGAAACCTATACATATTCATTTAGCTGCTTATGACTGGCAACATGAACCACGATGAATACAATTTAATTTAAAAATCACCAGAGACACACACCTTTTTTCCCAACAGTTTATATATATATAAAAACAATATGATGCTGAGATCAGAAACAATAAAATACAAATTATTTCTTAAATAAAATATACATACATTAAAAATTGTTAGCTCTCTCTTGATGCTCAATGATACACAATAAACTCTGTGACTCAACAGATCATAAACATTGTTTTGAAACAAATTAATATCAGGTAAGAACGGTCACTTATAGTAATTATTCTATATAGCTATACAAAGAACGATCTAGGAATATAAGAAATCATTACAGTTTATTTCAATACTGGACTATACAGTTTTTAGTGTTCAGCTTCAGCACTAAGGACAAAGGGGGGAGAAGTCCTCCATCTAGGAGGATCCTTGGGTCAGGAAGTGCTGAAAGAACTCCTGAGTCTTCCTCTTTTCTGCAAGGTCCTGCTTCTTAGGTGACTTCAGGAGCAAGGAGGCAAAAATGGTGACTATGCAGAAGAAAGAAAACAGATTATTCCCACTACACAGTACCAATGCCCTAATGTTATGCTGTGATTAGTTGAGTTTCTTTTTTTTTTTTGCATATTTCAAAGAATGTGTGTGAAAAAATTACAGTCATGATCATATTCAGATCTTACCACAATTTCTTTTTGTGGTTTATATTAACCCTTTATTTATACAGGTTGGTTGAGCATATGTGCTTTTACACAAAGCTGGAAAATAACTTGAGCAAACAGATTCATAAGCGAAACAGAAAATAAACTGGATCTTCCTTTATTTTCACTTTCTTTACTTGTCAGTTCCTCTTCATTCACTAAATATACTGACATAAGCATAAAGCATCAGCTAATAATAACATATTCACAAATGAAAGATTGTTCTTACCCAAGATGTTGACATCTAATCGATTGCTTGCAGAATTCTTCAACAGCTCACGAAGAAAGGCAGCTAAATAGTTGAACACATTTTGATGGCACTGAGGTAGCATGGAAATAACCTTAAAAAAAACAAAAAAAACAACATTACATCAGATTCACTTTTATGATTTAAAACATGTTGAAATAAATCAATAGTGATATTTAATTTACTGTAGGCTGCCTATTTTACCTTCTCACACTGATAGGCATTGGAGCAGTATTCTAGGCACTGCTGGTAAAAGGAGTAGGGGACCACAGGCTCTGGAAGGGCATCTAGGAAGAGAAGCAAGGCCTCGGCGACTGAGTGGTTACTGCCCACTACAGGTCAATATAAGGTTAAGGACAATTCTTGAGCACAATTTGCATATTTTGATACATAGTAGCTGTAACATAACAATTAAATATGTTATGTAGCAGGATTCATTCGAGGCAGCAAGTTAAGCATTCACTTTATTTGGACAGAAATACAGAGAAGTGTGTAAGTACTTCTCAAGTTTTTTTTTCTTGTTTTGCATCACCCCACACACTGGATATGAAATGAAACTTGCTATGACGGTAAAGTGCTGACTTTCAACTTTAGTTTGAGGGTGTTTACTCAGCAGTTGTATCTAATATTGCACCGGTTTATGCAACATGGATGTCAACACCCTAAAAAATGTAATGCTTAAACTATAGAAAATGTGTCAGTTCAAATACTTTCAAATGCTTATTGAAGACAATTTTACACAAACGGTTAAACTGCAATAGTTTTGAAGGATACGGAGAGAATCTGGCATGCCAGTGTCAAGGCAATCCCTTATTTCTGAAAATTCACTCCGGAGTCCAGGTTGCTGAAATATGTCTTCCTGCAAATAGAGGAGAGTGACAATGAGGACAATTTACTTTGGCTGGGAAATGCGTATGAAGTATTATGGAGCTGCAATGGACTCAATTAAAATCAAAAGCAAACTCTTATGTTTACTTGAATCAAGGCTTTTAAAATCAAGTTTAAATCCCTTCGCCAAATCAATGCAGAGGCTCTACAAAGCTACTTGGCTGATAGGCACAGCTATAGAGTTATTCCAGTGTCTTTAGCCTCAAGACACTAAACATTGAAAGTTTTTTTTTTTTTTTTTGCTCAATTGCTGTGAAGTGCAGTAACTTTCAAGTACAAACTAAATAGGAGTTAGTGTTCTATGATTTTATTGCAGCATCAAAACAGAAGCATCATCATTATATTTTCTGACCTGTTTGATTGCATAGCGAAACAAGTGATCCACCATCATCCAAAGTTCTTTAGGAATGTCTAGAGGCTTTTCAATGCTTGCTGCGTTGTCTTTTCCAGACATTTCCGCCTCTTGCTGAGACCAAACAGAGCAAAAAAATAAGCAGTTTAGTCAAAATGGATTCAAATGTGTTTAATTGAATATATGCAAAGGTTATTAAAAAAAAACAAACCCCATCATCTTGTGGCCTATGAGACAACCTTGACTGGAGAAGAGGTACTTTAAGCACACTGTCCCTACTCTGCATGTGGGAGCACTTACCAGTTCACGGAGGGTCCTTTGAGGCATCTCTTGGATGGGTTCCCTCAGCTGACACAGTGAACGGATAGATGTGCCGTAGCAGCTGGGCAGGTAGTTTCCTGTCACAGAGATGAAGTAGTCCTTGCCACGCTCTAGGTGGAGCACCAGGATGTCTTCGATCTGCTGCTTGCCAGAGTTAAGATCAGGCGCTGTTGAGCGGTTCACAAAAACTTCAAGCTCTACGTCCATAGAAGCACCTAGATGATTAAGAAAATAGGACACAAAAGTAACAAAGGATGACAAAACTGTCAGGAAATGATGCCTGCTGCCTCAGTGAGTAATACATTGTGCTAGGGTCACTAAAAAGCAGTCACAAAAGGTAGTGTTCATATTTCTTTCTCCTGAGCCTTAAGATCACTCCATTATTTAAAGAATGACATATCTGCCTCACTACCTTTAAACATTGTGATTGGCTCCCTCACTGACAAAATAACTGTCTAAATCAAAGAGGTCAATCTTTCTAAGCTATCTGGACTCATAGCTCAGAATTATTTCACAATTTGTAAAACCTAAAGGCTGGACATTGATGCTTTATTACAATGAAATCTGTGACTGTATGTGCTATTCACCCTGAGCGATGAAGCCTTTTGGTGGGTTGGCTGTGAGCCAGGGCTTGCAGTATGTGGACTCATTTGGCTTCTGGATAAACTCAAACTGACATGGGACCTGCCCGTCGTTGAAGAGGCTCAACTTCTCTGCCTGGTGCTGCATGAACTTCACGTCCTTAAAGTGGACCTGAAAGAAAGGATTCATAAGGAAGGATTTGTAAGGCATAGTGGATTCTACTCTCTGTCATGTAAATGTATCCTTTAAATATCTGCATTAGGCTGAAAGCCCAAGATCAATACACAGTTTCATTAGTGGAAGGTTTATCAAAAAAAAAAAAGAAAAAAAAAGAGAGGTCATATCAGGAATGTATTAAAGCTCCCATTACACCATATTAAGCCTGAAAGTGATAGGAAACTTTACCTCTCGCTTCATCAAGGTGACAGATGGAATACATTCATTCTCCATTTTGTCTATATTGCGAACAATCTCTTCAAAAGTCTTCTTATAGGACTCACTATTTACTCTCTTGATCTGTAGGAACAGACAGAACGAAAAGGCAAAGAATCAATGCAGCATTTACATGTGTTTAATATGTATATATTACATATATTAATACAGTACAATCACTGCAATAAGATGGAAAAAGCACTTTTTATTGATTTATCATCTCATCTCACCTCCCATACTTTTCAAAACTATGTATGAATTTCAATTTCAAAGGGAGGACCCACTGTATCTTCTTTCAAACAAAAAAGAAACCCAATTAATGAAATTCAAAATGAAACCATTTAGAAGACTGAATCATTTACCCCAACGGCAAGCAGGGAACTGACTGGTTTGTGGTCACTGGTCTTAAGATCCATGTGACCCTGGTAATGCTGTTGCTTGATGTGCTTCCCTCTCCATAGGATACGGTCACACCAGGCAGGAACACGACATTTTTCACTAAATGCAGAAGAAATAAACAGATATTAATTCATAAGTATTTTTATTGTATATTTTACTATGACATTTTTACATATTTACATCTGTATCACGGTGTATGTGTATTTTATCAAAGTTAATGAGGGCATAGTGTTGTGTTGTGAACCCTGTAGGGAAATTCTCTTATCGGGAGCTGAGAACAGAAAATACCACACAACGCTGCCTTGTGATTTATGGCCACATTAATTCAGCAGGATGTCTATTAATGACATTAATTTAGAGCACAAAAACTGGATCTGAAAGTTCATTGATTTATTAAGACCACAAATTCAATACAAGGTTGTTTCAGTTTTTTGATTTAAATACCTCTGGTGCAATGTGAGTATCCTCTACATGTTTATCAGGTAAAATATGTAAGCAGCACAGTCTGATTAATGGCTGATGACGTCCACTTTGCATTACATTACAATATCAGTTTTCCTCCTTGAACCCGATATGTCTATCGGGATGCCAATGTGGTATACTTGTGGACATATTTATGTGAATGCTCAAAAAAAAACAACAAAACAACTGTGCTCCGGGTATCTTATTTATGTTATAAATCCATTTTAATTTTGTTATCCTGTTTCTATGCTGTATTTCTGTAATTACTGTTTATTGTTTTATTCTGTACACACAACATCTATTGCATGTCTGTCTGTCCCGGGAGATGGATCCCTCCTCTGTTGCTCTTACTACTTCTTCCATTTTTCCTCCACATTTTTTTTTAGGGAATTTTCTCCTTATTTGAATCGAGGGTCTGAGGATAGAGGATGTTGTATTGCTGTACAGATTGTAAAGCCCCCTGAGGCAAATTTGTGATTTGTAGTATCAGGCTATACAAATTAAATTGACTTGACTTGAAAAGCGGTTCCATTAATCATCAAACAATGGAAACAAAATGAGGTGTCTTAACGCTGAAAAATTTCTCTGATGAAGGATCCAGCAGTTGGATTGTTTTGTGTGTTGCAAAATGCGATGACAACACAATTTCTCTGCTGTTTTACAAGGCTGAAAAGCTCTTCGATATGCAACTAGAGCTGGAGTATTTCACATATCTTTCTGAAATTATGCTCACTTTCACTATGAACATGATTGCATTGTTGAAGAATGACTAAAAATGGTTCACTTTTAGCTCCCTGCAGACAAGACTTTATAGGAGATTACCTTGTATCCCACTTGTCAGAGCCGGTGTCGTATTTGTAGGTGGGCTGGAAATCAATCTCTCCTTCGACAAAGCCAACAAACACGGCCTCTTCATCGATCTGCCTCTTGAGCTGAGGACCATATGCAGCTCTTAAAGGAAAATTCCGGTTTATTTGAACCTGATGTATTTCCCATAAATGTGGCAGTTGTGACTCTATGTGTCCTGCTAACTTTGCTCTCTTGAGCTGCATTATTGAGATTCAGGTGAGCAAGGCCTTGCATATAACAACGGTTATCTGAGCAACCTCCGTCAGCCTCCTACTGCTTTAGAAATAAACAAGATTTTTACGCAAATTGCTTCAAAAGTTTATTTGTGAGTCTGAACGAAAGTAAATACAGGAACTAGCCGCTTGTAGCAGCATTATGGTTAATTGCATAGGGAACTACATCACAGGATGTTCGCATGTCAGTTTGTTTATGGGTGAGTCTGTGGATAGCTCTGTTCATGCTAGAGAAGTAGTGACTTAGTAGATGAAATAAAATGGTTCATGCCTCCAAGTTTCAAAGACAAAATGACAAGATCTACACTGTGCAGTTTTCATGGATTACTGCTGGATGATAGTGACTTGCATACCATAAGTTCTCACACAGTTACATGTTGTTATTGCATTTTTTTCTTACTGTGTGGAGCTGAACGTTTGGTGCAGCCAGCCTCGCTCTTTTCATCCAGTTGATTATGTTCAGGTGAAACGGTGTCCAGGATGACAATGTTAATAAACACTGTAAATCCATATGTAGTAGTTGCACAGAGGGATTACTCTCATCCATGGACACTTCTCAATTTTCTGAGTCTGACAGCAACAGGTTTGACAGCAGAAAAAATTTTCCTCTTCACTCGTCAGAAGAGGAGAGTAGTGACTGCAGGAACAGCAGCAGTTTCTCTGAGGTAATCGTTACTGAAAGTTGACTTTCCTGACGGTCCTGTTGCCTTTCTACCTCCATTCTTCTTTTTTCTTCTTTCAGTTTTATCTACTCTCTGTGTACTCCAGCTCAAATAAATACGCTTGGCCATTCAAAGTAAAATGATTCACTATCGTCTTCATAATAGTCCACGTGATGATCTATCATTGCACTTAACCTTTTTAGTTTCCTTACAGTCTAACCAAAGTGAAAGTCAGCCTCATGCATATAAACAAACTGGCATGCGTGGATGAATATGTGGGTGGCTCGGTTAGCTGGCAAACTTCCCTGGATGTAGTTCCCTATGCAGTCAGCCGTAATGCTACTATAGGTGGCTAATTCCTGTGTTTACTTTCATTCAGACTCAGACAAACTTTTGAAGTGTTTCATGTAAAAATCATGTTTATTTCTAAAGCAGTAGGAGGCTGGTGTAGGATGCCCTGATAACCGTCGTTATATGTGAGGCCTTGTTCGCCTGAATCTCAATCTGAATCTCCGGAATCTCAATAACGGAGCTGCAAAAAGAAAAGTTAGCGGGAAACATAGAGTCCTAACTGCCACATTTATGGGAAATACACCAGTTTCAAATAAACTGGAATTTTCCTTTAAGTATCACCACTCATAGTAACAGTAATGATGAATACAGACATATTTGAAAAGCATAAAGACAAGGACATTATTGGGATTACCTGATCATAAGTGTGCAATGTTTCAAAGTCCTTCTTGCTGATTAGCTCCTTCACACTGTCGACATCAAGGTCACTGATCCTGTAGTTGAGGTCCCCAATCCATAAAACCACACTGGTGAGGGAGTCGGAGGAGATAATACGGCTCAGATGTTATCACAGTTTGATAATGGATGAGACTATGCAAGTCATATTCAGCCACTACAAACATAAAAAATTAACTCTAAACACTGGATTTGAAGAAAAAAGGCAGCAAAGATGTTTAATGATTAAAAGGTTTGCCTGACATGTTCATGAGAATTATGTTTGTTCTTGATGTAGTGCTTTAATATCTACATAAATAGTTCAAACAGAAATTTTTAAATCTTTGTGTTCTATAATTCATTAACAGTTTCATACTCATGCTTCATGATAGTGAGTGGGGGCTGGGTAGGGTCAAGCTGGCGAAACTGGAGACGGCTGCAAATGTCTTTATAATCTTGATTACGTCTCTCGTATTCTTCGATGTGGGCAGCCAGGTGAGAGTTGACCACACAGATATCAGAGTTGTGGAAGCGGAAACGGACGGCCACAGCGCCCTTGTTTCCCTGCAAATTGATGAGTGATTAACACAAAGAGAGACAGAGAGAGAGAAATTCAGCAATTCAGTCAGAATAATGACACTTAATTCTCCTGCAAAAAGATTTGGAAAAATAAAAATGGTTTAGATAATATGGGGTTATACTGGCTCTTTTACTTGACAGTAATCCAATATTATGCTAACACTTTGGTGTTGTAATTTTTCAGATGGTTCCTTGTGCAGAACACAAACTGGTCTCATTACTGCAGGAAAGGATGGAGCAAAGGCTCCCAATGATCACCAGCCAACCATCTGCTCTACACTGCAGGCACTGCTAAGTAAGCACAAGTGCATAAAAGACAAGAATAACCTACACTGCAACATAGCATGGGGAATAAAGTTTGAGCTGCTGGACTTAACACATCACGGGAGAATGAGCATTAAAGAGAAACAGTTCAAAGGAGGATTCAGACGAGGCTTGGAGGCACAACACTGGTTCAGCTTGTTTACTCGTTTTCAATGTATTTCATTGCTTCTATTACATTCACTTACGGGTGGCGGTCCAGCCAGAATTTTCAGCATCACAGCAAAACCCTTAAGCACAACATTGCCTAATTTATTGCTATTTGCCTGCAGTTGTTTTGTCTGATAACTTGCACTGACATTGTTTATAGAAGCCTGATTGTTTTCAGTTATGTCTAAAGCTACCATTGATATGAACTCAACACTTCCTGTTAGTTCCTCACAATAAATGTGTTTTAATATGATGGCAACAATGCAAATGACGTTGGCTAAGTTTATAAAATTCAACAAAGTCGGTCTAAAAATCAGTTCAGACGTTTTTGGCACTTGATGCCTGAAAGTTGGTTTGACAAAATACATTTTATTACATCTATGACAAAGCAAGCTAAATGTGAGGGAATAACAAAACAAAGAGGATTGATGTTATTTATCAATAGTAATTTTAAAATCAAACAGGAGTTGTGTAACTGCTTGTTTTTGGTTTGTAAGGAAAAAGATAAAGATGAGCGACACTTTATCACTTATGTTCTTGTCCTGCTACAGCTTGCCAGAAGCATAGGCTCTATACCAGCTGTTCAGCTCCAGCTAGCTCCTTTCATGCTCCTTGTAACACGCTCTTTACAAAATACCAGTAAACCTGCATGAGGACCTGTGCATGAGAGTGCATGAATGTTAGAATCAGTCCTCACCATCCTTCCCATGATGCCAGTGCCCACGGTCTCAGTCTCCACATCAGAGATAAACTCTGCATGCTCCTTCTTCACATAGAAGAGCAGCATGATGCCCACCAGACGCACCAACTTTACCTGTAGCAAAACATGGATAGATTTAAAACATGAGTTCATAGAGTAAAGGGGAAAAGATGCACACAAACTCCTAGAGTAACATGAAACATGCTATTTGCATACAAAAAACAATATCTACAGTTGAAGAAATTCAGTGTCATTATCCTGTGTTTTAACCTTGAGGACGAATGGACGCAGAAAGCTACATCACAGAATATAAAGCAGTTGCCCATGAGAGGAAGCAAAATAGTTTTTAAGTCTCCCTGTCAATCTCATATGACACAACATTCAGATATTTATGTAAAAAACATTTATTTTTCAGCTTGTGTGTCAACTACAGAGCGGCCAACTGTGCTTTAGTCTGAGAACTGACAGTGGATGAAGAAATGACATGTCATTGTAGTGGCTGCATGACACATAGACATCCTGTAAGCCCCGAGATAACTAGAAGAAAACGGTCCAGCCAAGAAAAGAGGAAGTTAATATGCTAGCATCAGCACTCTGAGAAAGGGGAAATAAGGGGAAGGGAAAAAGAGAAAGACCAAAAAGTAACTTAAAATATAAGGCCTGACTAAGCCCATCAAACTATCAAGCTCATATAAATGTTGCTGGCATCATCCTGTGTAATTTACTGTGGCTGGATGACATTACCATGGCCACAAATAGGAATTGCATGAGGATCTTGACACTTAGCTGTTACACAAAATATTTCAAACAATCAAAGTAGCATGAAAATATAATACAAAAAACAGACAGACAATATATTGGCAAATAACATTCTCAGGCCCAGAAAAAGAAGATTAAAGGAAAGGAAAAAAAAAAGAAAGACTTCCTTACTAAGGCATACTTGGCTTCTGGATGCAAGGCCTCTGACACAGCCTTTGTCCACTCCAGCTCCTTGGGGGTGTCATTGAAGAAGAAAGCCTCTTTGCTGAGGTCAAGCTCCTGGAAACTATCAAGAAGGACAAAGAGTAATTCTTTAGAGTTTGACTACCATGTCTGAGCTTTACCCAGTACTTTTCAAGGCTTTCTAAAAACTTTTCCACTCCTCAACACCAAAGTAATAAACTGAAACGTAGGCTGGATTTTGTGGACACATAGTGGTGAAATCTGTGGGTGGGCATGTTCTCATACTTAAAACAGGATCAATGGCCGCTTACATCTGTCAGAGGTTTGAGCAGTATATGTCTGTCTGTGTAATGGGATTAAAGTGGAGAATTGCAAAGCTATTTTGCAGCAGGGTTGATGTGACTTACCCCACGCAGTATATGTCAGGGGGGTTGAGAGTGCAGCTCAGCCAAGGACGGAGGCTTTCCTTCGGTGTCTGTCCGTTTACATTGTATGTGCCGAGGAAAAAGCTGAAACGGAGTAGGGAGAGATGAGGAGTGGGCACAAAAGGAGAAGAATACAGAGTCACAGTTTGTTTGAACAAGTGCTACTGATTATGAGTTTATCCTGCTGACTGTGAGTGATTTCCAATTTATATCACAGGGAGATTAAAATAGTGTATAGTCTATATTAATCTGATGTTTTGTTTTACTGCAGCACTCCTTTAGTCTCAAACTTTTATGTCAGTTACAAATAGGAGTTGCCGTGTAAACAGTAACACTCTGTAAACCGTTGAGAAGCCCCACTGGAACTTGATTGCCTTGGTAAGAGCGCCAAGATATTGTCATTTACATCCCCACTGAGATGTACTCTGCCGGCTCACATTTTAAACCGTTTCCTTTCCATTCACAAACTTGCTTATCTGACCTTCAAACAACTGCTGCACAGGAGCAGCACAGAGTTCTTTACTTTGTGCTGACTGCCATCGTGCTGACCGGTTTCTGCTCAAATGGCACAAGCCTCAGCTAACTAGAAAGATGCTGAAGCCATCTTTATACATAAGTCTTGCACTGCTGCTTTCCCAAGCTTTTTGCCTGATCTGGTACATCAACATGGATATTCAGTACATTTTCAGGATGTACTGTAACATGAGCTGAGAGTAGACTATGCTCTGTTTGGTCTATAAAATGTCAGAAAAAAATAGTGAAAAATGACAGTGACTGTTTCCCAAAGCCCAAGATGACATCCTCAAATGTCTTCTTTTGTCCAGACCAACAGTCCACAACTCAGTGATTTTCAGTTTACTACTAAGACTTAAGAAAACAGAAAATATTCACATTTGAGAAGCTGGAATCAGAGAATTTGGACATTTTTTCTTAAAGAATAACTAATGTCTTAGCACAACATAACCTATTTTATTATCTGGTATTTCTGACAAGGGTAAAAACTTAAGCATGTAAACCAATCAGCATGTCCTATGAATAAGTTATCTATATACGCATATTGAAAATACTGATTTGAACACAAAGCATGAATGCAATGCTTTGTGGCAGCTGAATAGAGAAGCTCTGTTCTTCAGCATCTCAATGCACAGATCCCAGATCATGCAGCCATTGTAAAACTCTAAAATTAAGTAACTTTAAGAGAAACCAGTGCTGACATGTGTTTCATTATGATGCATTAGCTATGTTGAGAGAGTTTCAGGTCTCTGTGAGTTGACTTTGACGGCACACTGAAATGAACTGAAACCATGTAACTATGTATCCCTATTCAGGGTCATGCAGGGACGGAAAAATTCCCAGAAAAAACTAGGTAAATGAAAAACAAAGCTCTGCTAATTTAGTGAGGAACATGTTTTATTTCCTGTAAATTCTTCACAATAAAAGTCTCCTGTTGTTTAGTCATTTGAAAGCTTTTAAGATGAAGCAGTAACACAGGAAATGTTGGGTTTGCATCAGCAGTGATTTAACACAACTCTGATATGGCTGCCCCTCGGCAGGCTTCAGAAAAGCTGGCCAACGAGAACAGAGTGGGCTCATGGGGAGCAGGGCCTTAAAGAGACAGGAGCTAAAACTGCCTGTTAAGAGACAGAGGCTGAACTGAGGGGCTGCATAAAGGGCCAGTATAAGATAAATGAGGAGTTTTTTGAACTGTGAATCATGCAAAGCCACTCTAGTGGAGTCCCAGAACAAAATATAGAGCTGGAAATGAACATAATAGGTTCCCTTTAACCTTAATTCCTGAGAAGTCTGGTGTGTGGGAGAAAATCAGAGCCCTCAGGGGAAACCTGTACCAACATGCAAATTCCACACAGAGAGGAATGGAAATTAGACTTAACACAGGTCTTTCTAGGTGGGAGGAAAGAGTGCAATCCACTGACCCGACGCGCTGCCAATGCTACATATAGGGCTTCACTGTATACACTTCCTTTTTGGCATGTTTTCATACAGTACCCAGAATATTTCCCTTTTCATGTCATGCTGTTTAATTTGAAACACCCATTGTCTTTATATTCTTTTTCATTCTTTGCTAGATTTTTCTATATGAGTGTAAACATTAAAGGGAAAGATCTACCAGCAGGAGGCAATATGGTTGATAACTAAAACATGATACTGAATTCTTACTTTTCAATCATCTGACCACCCTTAATAAACGTCTGAGCCCCTATAGAACGATTAATTTCTACAACAAATACTAAATGAGATGAAGAGCTACAAGCAGAAATACAGTATGTTAACCCACTAGGTTGGTGCATTTCTAGACAGTGGTGCTTAATTTAGCAAAGAACTAAGTACACAGAAATACAAACCCACAGATGTTGACTCATTCTTTTTACATAACACTTCTAGGATCCAAGCTGTGCTCACAGTTACGCTAAGGGCTCGCAATGCTCCTGCCCAAAATGTCCTTCCAAAGTTTTTAAAAACTATCTTATATTTATAACTGGCCAGCAGAGTACAGCTCAACACAAATGTATAGTGTAAATATCCTTGACTTGTCTCCTAATTCGAAGCTTTAAATATTAATTCTATATATAGAAACGGGGTGTTATATATACGCTAGTCTTGCAATGTCTCTTTGCACTGCAATGATATGAGGCTTAAAAAAAAATCTGTGAATTTAGTTATGGTAATGTGTTATAGTTAAAATGTGTATTCCTGGTTCTAAATGCTGTATTACACTAAGCGATACAACTTTCTTAACTGTTCTGTCTGAGCAAAATTAACAGCCAATCAGAGACCAATCATATCTCTCTAGATTAGATTAAATAGTGTAAGCCCCACACAAAGCATCAACACATTATTGATACTGAGGAAATCTGTAAAAATGTTTATTTGATATTTGATATGACAAAATTGATACTGTTGTGATGTGTTGTGTCACTGTACCACAATCACTTGTGCCAATCTCCCGAACACATGACTAAACACAGACACAACAAACAATTAAAAGTAACATACCTGAAGTGCTCTTGGTAAGTGTAAAGTTCTTCGCTCTTCAGCAGCTCACACCTGATGAGGTTGTCTCGCAGGCCGAACTGCGGCATGGCCAATATCTGAGCTTTGTTAGACGGGGTGTGGCTGGAGGAACGCACCAGGTCATCCCGGTCTTCACGACTGGAGATGCCCTGACTGCACACCAGGAGAGGAAAAATAACAGTTAGGTGTGGGGTGAGTGGAGACAGACCAAGATAGAAATGAGATCATTTCATCATGCTGGTGTGATTTCAGAGGGGATGAGTATCAGGGTGATCATAAACGTAAAATTTTCCTTTCTAATGCTTATGCACAGTTGCCATTTTGATCCTCTCTAACCTAAATGCATCAAACCTTTCCTCTCCTAAAAGCTAGGAATAAAATTATGGCATGAGAGACACATTACACTCCACTCCAGTGTAACAGCCTAATGTACAGTAGATCACCACAGCGACAACAGGAACCCTGGTTATGCAGACAAGCTCTATTTCCATGCCGTCAATATGGAATGGAGCTGAGAGGAGAGGAAGAAATATAATATGGCTGGACCATGTATTCTTCCAGGAATATGCTGCAACTTAACTCCATCTTACAGTAGGCAGCAGTGGCCTCCAGGTTAAACAACACATTTGCATTTCACAGCAACTTTAATTAAAACACCCATCACCAAGCTGCTGCCATGCACGTACACAGTACCTTATGCAACTGTGGAATTTTGAGCACACTCAGTAATTCTACATTTTTGTCAGAAGGCACATTCAGATATCGTCAAATCTAGTAACTTTTAATAAAACTAAAGCATAGTCCACCTTGTAAAACATCACTGCTAGAATAAACATTTTGGTAGAATGTATCCATATTGAAATGGTCACATTTAAGGATATGGCTGGCGATTTTCTATATTTTTCTTGTTGTCACATGCAGAGCCTACTTACAAGTATTATGTGCGTATCCAATGCCTGATATTTCTTATTCCTCCCCTCCATCCTATTCATTTTTATGGCTGCCCTGTTTACTTGAAGTCTCTTGCTGTGTGTCTCCCTTTAGCACTCCATAGTGACTCTGTGTTCGCATCCTCATAATAATATATCTTTTATACTTAAAATACATAATATTTAAGGTATCCCCTTGGTGTTTCTTACTAGTAGTGCTATGGAGCAATGTTTTTTATGAGTGTGTTCCCGTTTTGTTTGTGTGTTCTACACACATGCGAGTGATACACATTACTGCCAATGGTTTCACACTATTCCACTGATTTACAAGTGGCCGTAACACGCCAACAAATGCAGCAATGCTCGAACAAAAGGCCCGCAGAGAAAAAAACTGCCAGGAAGTGAACATGGTTTCAAGTTTCAAAAATTTCAAACAAACGATTTTGCAAATCTCACGTTTTGGTGAGTAACACTGGATGTAAACAGAAACTTTGTTTACAAGAGAACTCCATACAATACAAATTCTAGGACTCTTTCTACCACTATATAAAAACACAATCATGTAAAGTGTATTAGTTTTGACAGCTTCCACATGTGAATTAATAAAAAGGCCTTACCTTTCTGGAACGGAAGATGCTCTGGACGTCTGTATGCCACTGTTCGAACCTTTCTGCCCTTCTGAACTTCCCTTTTTGTCTGATGATTTCTCTGTTTGGAGAGAGCAGGAGAAAAGTAGAAGTATTAATAGTGTTTTAGTTTACAATGATAAAAATGATAAAAGACAGAGTATAAAGATAAACTGCAGCAATACAGCACAGTTATGCGTGATGTCCATCAGAACTGCCTGCATCTTTAAGATGTTATCATAAATTAATAATATCTTGTTTACAGTGGTACAATATGAGCCACTGTGTCTAGCAGGCTGCTGGGAGAACTTTTCCTCTATATTATGTTAAATGAGCTCATTCTAATGACAGAACCCAGTCCTGAGCAAACCCATATGACAAACCTGAAGTAACTAATATGGAGAATAAATTGAAAATAATTATGACTAAGAACAAAAACAAACATGCACGGTAACACACAAGTCAATCATAAAAGTGCGGTGTCAGTGCTCAGTTGTTGGGTTCAATCCACTGAGGCCATCTTTGGCAGTTGGTTACAGTTACTGCATCCTAAGTAGCTGGATTTAATGGGCGAGTGTGAAGTATGAGACAGCATGGCCCCTGTCTCCTGCAGCTTGGCAGGGAACACAGCTGGCTCTTCTGAAAGGAAAAGCCAGCTTCTTTGTGCAGGAAATTAAACTCTACAAATTTAAGCAGGCTATGTTAAGAGCACACCTGACCAAAAGCATCATTTAGTTACCCAGAGGATGAGATATATTCGACAAGACCACTAAAGAGGCCTCAATGTTCTTGATCTTTCATTCTATTTGGCAAACTGGAAGCCAAATTCATCTCTTAAAATGGGATCACAATCTGTGATACAGTTGTTTTTCAATCTGTTTGTATGAACATAGCTCAGATACACTGACATTAACTGACTGGATATAGATATCAACAGTTCTTCTACTAATATTATGTAATCATTTTTAAAACAAGGTCACGTAGGCTAGGAAATAAAACAGAGAGGTAATAAACCTGTGAAGCAAAAAGTGGAACTAAAAACCAATCAAGCAATCCAAATTAAGTCAATAAGAGAATTGACAAAGCGTTGACAAACACAACACACATTTTCTTTTAGAAAGGAATGTCTTTTGTGTCTAAAGCAGCACTAAAACTTGACATATAAATGATAAAAACAGACTACTGCTCTTATCAACTAAATATTACCACAGTTGACAGGATTTTTTTTTTTTTTTGCTGCATCTTTGTTTCACAATGGAAATATTCTCATCACTACAGTTTTACTGAGAAAATAATAAATTGGCTGTGACCTATCCCCATATCCATGCGGAAAAGGTCAACATGTCACAAATGCTTACACTGCATCTTTCATTTTGTATACACTTTGTATAAAACTTAAACAAGAACAAAAAGAAAGGTTAGGCAACGCAAGGTCAGCCACAAACACCATTTTAAAAATTCCCAGTAGGATCAATGACATTTCAAGCCAAGCGACTCTGTTGTTTGTGTGAACAGGAAAAGGAAAAGAAGACTGCCCTTTTGTTTAACTGAGAAAACCCCCAGCAAACTGTGAAATGCTTCTGAAAGTGTGTGTTTAAGAGTGGTACCATCTGAGGTGAAAATCGTCTTGTGCACACAAAGCAAACCCACATGAAACTCTTTGCAGAGTTAACCTGTAGGCTAAAAAAAAAAAGAGTCTTGCAAGGACAACGCATAGTAAAGAATTGCCATTATAGATGGGTTTAAACTAACTAACTTTAAAGAAATGTAACTTCACAGTGTTGACTCTAAACTACCAAACGGGGAGGGAGATCAAAAATGATAAGTTTCTCAGTGACTACACTGTATCTGGAAAAAGGTTTGTTTTAAAAACTGTAAGGCACAGTATAACACCATGATTTTTATTGTAAAAATAAGATGAATGTACAAAAAAAGATTTTAAAAGATCCTTGGGGCTTGGTTAATATACACAGATGGTGGTTACTATCAGAAAAATGTCTGTTAACATATTTACAATCTTAGATCACCAATCAGTTGTAGTATCATTTAACACACCAGAGACTTCTGCTTACACACTCTTACTACAATGACTTGTTCTTGCTGGAAAATGAAGCAGTTTGGTTTTTTTGCATTGCATGATTCACTTTGAAGCTGCTTACTAAATATTTATTATCTTAGCATATCCAACATTTGGTGAACTACACATATCTATTACTGCAGACACCTATTTACATGTGGTACATGAAATCAGATACTGACCCTATGAGGTTCCTGTGAGTTATTATGTGGCATATTTTACATTCCTGCACATGCTTAAGTATTCTCAACCAACTAATGAGCTTAACTAAACTTTCAATCACCGAGGAGAGAGTTGCATGAAGTCTGACTAACTGCAATTTCACAGGCGTGATACGCTTCACTATCTGCGGTTGATCACAAGTCAGCATAAATGTCAAGCTGTTTTATCACGTCTGACTCTTCCGTCTTATAACAACTAAAGTTAGTTATGCTTTTAAAAATTTGCACAAAGTTCAACATGACAACTTCCCTCCATTATCTCATAAGTTAGTTGATGAAATGCAGAGGAACAAATTGTGTTATTTATTTTAACCACAATTATAGATATGGTTCCTCTTGTCATAATGAATCGATTGGCAATCATATTGACAATAAATGACAAAAAGGCTTTTCTCACAGACGATCAGAAGACAGTCAAAACACCTTCACTGAGAGGCGTCGGAGGAAAGTTAAGACAACTGATTCAAAGCTAACAGGCTAAGTTAGCAAGTCAAAGTCCCGCACAGACAAAAAAGCCATTTGCCAACGACGGGAGGCAAAAACAATGTCTCAATGAATGACACAACGATGTGCCATTACATACCTTATCGCAACACCAGCCACCACAACAGGTGTCATTTTCTGTCACATAGCGACCACTAACATCATAGTATGTAGCGAAGCGCAACGTTAGCATTCACTGGTGTATCAACGGTGTTCATGATACATTTACAGCAGTTTGATATTGTGGCAACAGTTGATAAAATTAGTACTGTAATACTGCGAAGGTTTAAAGATATCTATAATCATTATTCCACCTGACAAATACTGGCCCTTTAGCAAATCTGGCTAAAGTTAGCTTGCTTGAAAGAGATGACAACTAGTAGCTACTACGCGCTAACATTAGCTAGGAAGCTAGCTAATCAGGGTAGACTGACTGCCACAGAGTGATGCTACAACATCCACCGCTCAACAACAACAAATATAGGAATATCGTCTCATACCAGAGTCTCTCATCACCCTTGACATCTCTCTGCACTGCTCCCACACATTATGTGCAGAAGTGCAATGTCCAATTTGCTTCAGAGTGAGACCTGCCCATGCTAACGTTAATGAAGGAGGAGTTTACCTTCCTCTGCTGCAGAGACAGGAGGCTGTACTAACCGCAATCTACCATGCTGAAAATGCAACCGGAAAAGTGCTATATTGCATTAGCATTGCATAAAGATGATAGGTTCACAATTGTTCGAGTGTGTCTTAAAACAAAAGTCAGGTGCCCATATGAACACTACGAGAGGTTTTCCTCGTTGTAATTATTCCTCCTGTTCACACTGGCTGTTAAAAGATCCCCTTCAAATGTGCTTTCAATTTAAGTGATGGGGGCCAAAATCCATAGTGTGTCCACACAGTCATTTCGTGTAAAAATGCATTTAAAAGTTTATCTGAAGCTCATATGAAGCTTCAGCAGTCTGAGTTAGTCATATCAAGAGGATATTTGCCACATTTACAGTCCCCTTGGCATAAAAGTCTCTCTATGTGTTTCTTCAGACACTGTTTCCCTGTTGAGCTGCGGTGGAAAGAGGGGTGTTGGCTCTAAAAAGACTAAAGTTGAAAGATAACTACTTGTTTTGACTAATTTGGATGACTAAAGCCTCATTTTAGCTACAGATGACTCCATCTGCGTTTTTTCTGGGTTGTTCAAATGGAAACACCCAGATAACCTTCAGATAAACTTAAATTATTGCACAGAAGGAGGCTTGTGCATTTTGGCCCCCATCACTTACATTGTAAGTGCATTATGAAGGGATCTTCCAATGGCCAGTATGCACAAGAGGAATGATTATGGAAAGAAAAACATATTTCATATGTTCATTTGGGTTCCTGACTATTCTTGTCAGAAAAATTGTGAACCCGTCCTTTAAGCACATGGAGTTCGAGATGACGAATCAACTGTGTAAACTCTTTTTTGAGAAAAATATGGCCACCATTTCGCTTATAAAGACTGTGTGCTTTGTATGCAAACATTAGGTTTTTGTTTGTTTTGTTTTACATGAATAACCTACTTGCAGTATTATAATATATGATTTGTATATGACATGCCTGTCATGAACAGCATGGATCTTATCTAGCATGCAAAACATATGAAATCTGCATGAAATGAACAATCATGTAAGACAAATTGCACAAACTTTTACATTTACATACACAGTTTACAGCATGATTATAAGAAATCTAATGTGGATTATTGTTGCACATTAAAAAATGTGGTAATATACTCTGTATATTGTTTTATTAATAGTAATAGTAGGTACTTTACTTTTAAAGCCCTCCATGTTTTGGTTCAATTCTATACTCAGTTATATATGTCTTCTTTCATCTTTTAACTCCATATAAGGACTGGCAACCAAACATTGTTAAAGGCTTTACAGTACAGGTTTAACACAAAGGGGATCATGCTTTTGCTGCTTTATCAGATCAGCTGAGTCTGTGCCACATTTTTAAAAATCCTTTAAAGACATACCTGTATAGGTATTTTTGTAAATTTCAGGCATTTAAAAAAATGTTTTACCTAAATGGTTTTATGTTGCTGTTATTCATTTTGTTTTATCATTCTCTGAAATTATTGTCGTATTTCATAGTATTGTATTTTATGTGCACCTGTGAATCACCTTGTAACAAATGATGCTAAAGAAAAAAGTTCAATTGCATTTCGACACATCATAGCAGGAAAACAACGGGTGGTATTGATGACTTTAATAAAGGTTGCATTCCATTTCCATTACCTGGCTGTTGTGCATGCTGGCTGGTTGCTATGGCTTACTGGGAAACTTAAATGGAATGTAGCCATAATTAATGTCACTAGTTACACCTGTGTTTTGGCTTGTAAGACACATGAAAATATCCGTCATGAAAAAGGAGGCCTATTGTGTGAGTGGTGTACTTCCCTACATGGCTCTCTCTTTGAGTTACGAGTAAATTCAGTGCAACTTGTACACCGGTTGGACGAGTTGTATTCAAAGGAAGTGGTAATTGCAAAACCACTGAGTTTTATGATGAAACCCTTTGATGTAGACCGTTATCTGTGTTACACTTGCAATGGTGAAAAAGAGCAAACTCTAAAGAGATAAAAGAGGAACAACCCCTTTCACCCACTGAATGAAAGCTGAGGGACGCTTACTGTATGTGAAGAAGCTGGCTGTGAATGTCAACAAATGGAAATAGGATGACAAACCTGTTTTCCGGTGCTGGTTGAGTTTATTGAGTGTTGTGCCGAGGGGTGCAAGGGCCTGTTTGACAGCTCCCTGGCCTTTGGTGGATTTGCGATACTTGCTGATCCACTCAAATTTGGGTACCTGTGAGGGAGACTTGCAAACATCTGAAGAAGGCAGACAGAGGAGAAAGCCAGAGAATTAGAATAATTTAGGATGATTGCAAAATTACACAAGAGTGAAGCCAGAAAACAGCAAGAGCCTGGTCTGACATTTGCATTTTTTGCTTATTTGTCTTCAGGAAAAAGTGATCTAGAGCAACAGCAATGGTGAGATTCATGTTATAAATAAAAATGCTTATTTATCAACCCCGCTGGTGTTAAAGAACTGCAAGAACAGTAGTTTTCAAGGCATTTGTCACCAACAGCTTTTTCATTTCTTGCTCTTACATATGGGTCTTGTACTTTAAATTCCCTTTAATCAGCTTACCTTTATCATTTCTCACATTCTTCAGTTTAACAACAACAGGTGCAAGGTCATTTAAACTTTCCATCACTGGTATCCCTCACCAGGTTAACAGCCTTTGTGGCTCATCTTAGAATACCACAAAAAAAGTGTAACACAAACAACACATAAGTCTTCATCCATGCTCATGTGGGGTTTCCGCTGTGTAAAATAGTGAGCCAGTGGAGAAAGTGACACATTCCTAACAAAGCGGACTGTCTGCCATCCTTTCAACAGCCCATTCCATTCAGATGAACAGGATGCAGCAGGTAAAAAGTAGTTCAAAAGAAGTATTGAAGAGGAAGTAACACGTCCTTTTTAAACTGTTTTCATCTTGTCCTCTCTGCGAATGTTTGCTGTGACAGAAACAAATTACACAGAGTACACTATCAAAACTCCACCCCTTCTCTCTCAATCTGTCTGTGTCTCTCTCTTTCTGTGTCAGTCATGCATCATGTATGTCCCAGTGACTAACAAATGAAGTGACACCACCAGTTTGTATTTTAAATTTGGTGTAAGTTGTGGCCGACAAACAGCAACAAGGTTTCACAAACACATTTATGTTTTTATTCCTTTAAAAAATATAGTTTTCCAAAAAACTAATGCCCAATTTAAAGAATAAGTGTATTGTATGGTCTGACACCTCAAGGCAGTTGAAGTGTTTGACTGGCTGAGCAGGTTTCCTCCACACGGATCGTTAGAGATTATGTGCGCTTCTTCACACATAACAGAAGGTGCCTGTGACTGTGTTACGATCTACTAAACCCAAAAATAATCAGTGGTCTACAGACGGACGTAAAAAGTGAGTCTCAGTGTTTGTTCTGTTTTTCTATAAAAGTAATAGTTTCACACTTAACAAGATGTTAAATTCAAAGACTTTTCATTGCTAATGTCATGTCAGTGCATTGGTATATGGAAAATGGACTGCACTAATATAGCGCCTTTCTAGTCTTCCGACAATTCAAAGCGCTTTACACTGCATGCCAACATTCATCCATTCACACACACATTCATACACTGATCATACACTGCTCATCGGGAAGGAGATCTAATGCATTCACACACACTTACACACTGATGGCTCAGCCATCGGGAGCAATTTGGGGTTCAGTTCAGTATCTTGCCCAAGGACATTTTGACATGCTGACTGGAGGAGCTGGGAACCGAACCGCCAATCTTCCAATTAGTGGACGACCCGCTCTACCTCCTGAGCCCCCCATTGCAACCCATTCATTTTCAAAATGCCTTATTTTTTTTCAAAATTCCCACACACTGTCTTGGAGTTTTAAAAGGCTATGAGAACCCTGAATAAAAGCAAATAATACTGGGTGTCATGTAAACAGATCATATATGAATCTGAAGTTTGACCTACCACTCCAGGCCCTGTTGACCTCGCTGAGGAAGAGCCGCGAGTGGGACCCAAAAGGAAGTCTGAGCTCTAACCCCTCTTCCTGGTAACTTACTCTCACCCTGGTATCAGCACCTAGAAAAATTGGAGAAAATGGACAAAAAATGTGCTCATGAATTTCATGCAGTGGATCAGTTATGCACCATAAAACTGTTATCTAAATAACAGAAACTCACCCACAACCGCAAGTTCCTCTGGTGAGGACACTATAAAGAGTGCAGCACAAGAACTGAGTTAGAGCACTTCAAAGTAATTACTGCCTTCATGCCACCAGAAACAATAGTCATCTTGAGAAGTCCTTTATTACTGTTCATCTGTTTGAGATCATGGGGTAAAATATATGAAAGCTGCTCACCCTCCACAACAGTAAAGTCAAGGGAGATGGGTACGATGTCCTCCAGTGACACATCATCAGCAGTAATGGCCATCCTTCGATGGGTATAAATAAAGATTCTACAGAACGATATAAGACTAACATTATCATCATATGATTTTAAAGTATATTTTTTGATTAATTGAGTTGGTAATCTGAATCAACCTACATTTACATTTGGGGGTGGACATAATAAAAGGACATGTAAAATTTATTGTAATACAATACATGAGCCCTGCAGTAAATACTACCCTTGGAAATTTTACATGTAATATATAATTTTGGTTACTGTGTCAGAGGTGCGTCACTACTTGATGCAACTCTGTGGTCATTTTCTAGGCCAGTTTGTGGTGTCCCTGGATTTCATAATGTTCTTCTTACAAAGAACTGTCATCTTCTTACAAAATGGTATTGTTGGCCTATAAATTAAGGTATATTGAACAATTATACACAGAGCCATGTTATCTGTTAAAACTCACGCATGTTCTTTTGAAGACTCCACCAATCCCAGCAGTCTGCTTTCTGTAATATCATCAGAGTAGACATCACATTGTACAGCATGTTTGCAGTTTAGTTAAGGAAATATTAGAAATATTTTCTTTTCTCCTGTATTCATGAGTTCCTTCAGTCATACCTTTAAAATAACCTTATATAACTGACATGAATAATGACCTTTCTCTCATTACAACCATTTTTTTTTTTTTTGCTGCAAAGGGCAACACTTAAATGAAAGTTTCTGCTACCTATACCAAGTGGTGGAATGTAACTAAGTACATTTACTCAAGTACTGAGTATTTCCCGTATGATAATTTCTACCTCTACTTGTTGTTTTTTCTCTATTACATTTATCTGACAGCTGATAAATGTTTATCTGACATACAAATCATATTATTAGCTTATAAAATGTGATACATTCTTATAGATTAAACTACCAACTGTATCAGTAAGTGAAATAGTTCAATTTGTTCCATCTCAGTGCAACATTAAAATGAATTAAACAGTAGTTCTCAAACTTTTTCACATCAATGACCTCTAATCTGACACAAATTAGACCATAGACCTCCATCTGATAAGATTTTTGCTTTTAGGTATTTTTTTTTTTTTACAGAAAGTGATTGAAACCCATGACCAAAATAGTCATACATTCTGTCATTGTGTTATTTATGGATGGAATTATAGTGAAAATAAATGATTCCCCTTTTTCCTGACGACCCCTGGGGGTCCTCAGAACTACTGATGCATTTCTACTGCATAAAAATACTTTTCATACTAGAACATTAGAACATTTTCCCGATAATACACCCTTACATTGACTCAAGTAACTTAATCCAAGACTTTTACTTGTATAACTTTTACTTTAGTGAAGGATCTGAAAACTTTTTCTACCACTACTTATAAGGAGAAAGTTGCAGCTGGTGAAACAAAGTTGCCATCTTGTGGATGGAAGGTATAACTACAAAGAAGTCACACCCGACTAAACTTGACCTACGGTTACGTGTCCTGTCAATTTATTGCCTAGATAAAAGCACAACCTACGTGAGGTTGTGATTTTTACTCAGAGACAAATCAACCATGTAGGCCTAGCACAAGCTGATACAGGCCTCACTCTTCTTCAAATGCATCGTGTTGGTTAAACTTGGTTTGAAGCTGGCACTCCTTCGTTTAAAGTATTAATAATCCTTGAACATGCGCTTAAAATTCACAAAGGATACTATAATGCAGTTTTCGTCCCTTTCCAGAGTCTCCTGAATTGCGACGGATTGATCCATGGCAAAGACAACTTGGATGACAACTTCGGCCACACGCTTCCTAGTCAAAAATACCGTGAGTCGTCTCGAGTTGTCAAGTTATTTCCTTCACACGTGAAAACCGAGAGTACAGCTGGACGAGAGACACTGCGGGGGCTCCGCGTAATCCGACATTATGCCTTTCTGGATCCAGATGTTTTCTCTGTCCTCAGCTGCTGGTCCGACCCAGGCTGCCTGCCACGCACTGATTCTGGATCTCTCTCTTTCTCTCTCTCTTTCACCCGGAGTGACGTCACATCTGGGCTGTCAGATCAGTTTGGTTCGGATTAGGCCTCAGGCGAGTGATCCAAAGAGGATTATGTCCTACATATAGACCCGTATCCCCTCTTCTACAAAGTTATATCAAAGCTTTCAAGGAGGGCTACTGAGCCCCCAAGTCAATAGGCCAAATGGTTTCGTTTGTTTGTTTTTTGTGAAAAGAGAATCCACCCTATTCCATATTTGCACTGTGCATGTTTGCATTTGTGGGCCCATTTTGTTGTAACACACCACGAGTGGAGGAACTGATATCATATTGATATTTTTTCCTCATAAATGATCAACAGTAACATGTGTTGGCATCAGTCTGAAGAACAAGGACCTCTACTTAGAATAAGCATAAACATTGTCCCTACAGTCATGTAGCAACAAATGTATTGTAAAAAGAATAAGATACCAATTTTTCTGCACTCGCAGTGTCCTCAACCTTTTTCTGCTCTTACTGGCAACTATTTTGAGTATTTGACCTGTTCACATCAGTTCTCTGGAAGCTGAAGACATTCTGTAAAATGTGAGGAATCACTAACAACAACTTACCTAAGTTAGCAGAAGGTTAGTAGAAGGTTGAGGGATAAAGCTACACAAAAAAAAAGTAATTTACAGGACTTATTAACCACACAGTGTAATACTGTTTTTTGTGGGCCCTCTGCAGCTTTTCAGAACTAGAAACATTGGACTGCTTCCACTCTTTACTGGTATTCTAGTATCCTATGGCAAATTTATAACTTAAGAGTTTAAGAGTAATTATATGCACATCACGTAGGTGTAAGACTATTAGAACGTGGTATCAATGAAAAAGGTAACACCTGCACACTTTAATCTGGACAACATTTTGATCCTAGTCAGATCATTGTAAGGTCAGAATTTTGAAGCTTGGAGTAAGTGTTACCTTTCTTCATTCAAATTTATTACGTAACTCTTACATATTCTAACCCTTCACAATATCCCTTTATTATTAGTCTCTATACCAAACTTTTGAACCACAAAATCTATTTTTCATTCATAAATACCTTATCAGTCAATCATAAATGAGTGATTAATCTTTAATTAAATTTTCAGAGAGCGGAGAGTTTATTTATGGAGAGAAAAAAAAACATTCAAATCACACTATTATGGTCCTATGGTACCTAAAACAAGAGAACACAACAGCCGTCATGATTTCAATCAAAATTTTTGAATGTGAAGAATGCCGTGACATTTTTAATGGTGATTTTTTAAATTTTTGAATAAATAGGGGGCCAAATTTAACCTGGAGCACCCTCTATGAAAAAAAATGTGTATCAGCTGCACAAACATTTTTAAAAAGTTGAGCTATTTCCATTTTTTGTATATGATGTCAAAAAGTTTTAGGCTAAATGAATGGTGTTTAGGGTGTTTTTCCTGCTCTCAAATGTAAAAATGGTCAATTTAGCCTGAGCAGTATGTAAGGGATAATCAAATTAAAATTCATCAGGCATACAGTTTAATAGATTTACGTCATTTTTATGATAATTATATTTTGTACAATGCACAAAACTAGAATAAATTGATTTCATTAAACATTTACAGTACATGACCCCATTATACCATAAAATATACTTTATAAACCACAGCATTGACATCTAACATCATAATTCACAAACATATTAGACAAAAAGTAGCCAAAAGTATTGAATTGCACATTTGATTATGATCACATCTACAGAAACGCTTCAGCAAAACCTTCACAACACCCTGTAAGAACTCAACATTTGTGTCTCATAAAGTGCATATAGTCATAGCTGCGTTATTCTCAGAATGGCTTGAAGGGATGAAAATCTAGGAAAAGGTTTTGGTGATAAAATATTTATAACCATGTTAGTGTAAGTAGGAATGTTGGGTTTAGGCTCTCTCACCCATCCAAAATTAAAAGCCATCTACAATCCGTTTGTAGTGGGAAGGCACAAACAAAAACAGACAGCAGCTGAATTTAATCACAGTTATGGACAAGGTCATGGGAACCAATTACAAGACATTAAGTAACTTAAAATTATTTCTTAAAATTTAACAGAGAAGAGAATGTCACACACAGTGTTTGCTTTAATATATCATTTTGTTAATTAATATGGTGATTTGCAACCTACTGTAAATGTGAAGTGATGTAATGACTACATTGCTTCTGTCATGTTTGTCTTGATTCCTGAAGTTTATATATGTATTGTTTTTTCTTTTAGAAATACTTTTCAAGGCTGTTTTTAATCGGTCTTGAACAAGAAACAAAATCAACATTGTAAGTGGGGCTTTACATAATTCCATACATATATACAATTACATATGAATATCAGCGAGATAAATGATTAAGTAACGTTAACCTCTCATTGCTAAGCTTTTTTTCTAGAGGGAATTACTCATGGCTCAGATGTCTTAATGACCCACAGCAAGCCCCTCCACAGTCGCTCACAGCAGGAAACTGATGGCAAACAGGCAAAGTAAGGAAGCAATCAATTCTATGTGAAGATGAGGACCTCTTGTGGCAAAGGAGATGACGTTCAATGTGCCATTCAACCATAAGCAGGAATTTGTAGTGGCGTTGCAGCATTCTAGAAGACATGGAGGTTGTGTTGAGGCTTTGCATGGGGTATGGCTAGTGCAGTTGGTGCAACCCGCTGTCCACTTAAACTTGGAATTGACAGTCTCCTTTTTCAGCTGCAAAAGCAATAGTGGGTAAGAGAGAACAGTGCAGGTCCTACAAGTGGTTAAAAGTCTAAATATGAGATGAGATTAGAACATTTTGATGAAATATGGTATTGTAGTACATCAACATTATATAGATGTGTTAAAGTGTGAATTTGTGTTAAGTTGTAGAACTTGGAGTATCTTATTGTTATTTTTGGCAGTTCTCACCTGGCAGTGTGGTTGTGAGGGGGAGCATGTTTTGAATTCCTCAAAATTTTTGTAGCAATCTGTGCCATCACATGTACCTGAATGGCATTTTTTTCCCTGAGAAAACAACATCAATGAAAAGATGACGCTAATCTCACACCAGGCCTTGCTCACGACATTTTGCAAACTGTTATACGGTTCTACACACCACCACCAACATTAATATTACAGGGAAGTGTTTAAAAGTCAACAATGTATACAAATATAAACAACTTTGCATATATATTTTTTTAAATACACATTGACAGCTGTCACAAAGAAAATGTGCAGCTGACCATCTAAGAAAAGGTGAAATGGAGATGAACTGAATTTAATGATACACACAAGCCTCTAGCCTCCTGCCCCCTCATATACATCCATTCCCATGCAAGCATAAACTCAAACACACACAAACCCTCTTGTTCTTACTTTGCTTGCTGTTGTTTGCGTGTTGGTCATAGTCGTTTTGGTGACTGTTGTGGTTTGTGTTGTTGTTGTTTTCATTGTTGTCGTTGTAATTACTGAGAGGATGTAAATAGAAAATAATAGAAAATAAGTAAGAAACAAGTAAGAAAATAGTAAAATATTAAAAACATCTTAAATTATTTGCAAGAACAATGTGGGGTAATTAATATAATAAATTAATTTATTAAGTACATTAACATATCAAGGAATATTATTGTTTTATTTATTTTTTATAGTCATGAAATGGGAATGTTAAAGATGTGAAAGATGGTTCTGTTTACCTGTTGTTGTTGTCATCATCATGGATGCAAAACTACTATTGAGGCAGCCAGTAGAATTGCAGCAGTTCACAGAGCAGTTAGTCTGCGAGGTGTTGAGGCAGCTATCAGCACAGGAGGCGCTGCAGCTAACAGTGTAGCACATGTCCGTCTGTCTAATCAGCTGGTACATTGCAGAGTGACACATTAGGAGACATTTCTTTAAGTGCCTCTGCTTTTCTTTCTTTCTGTAAAAGTCATTGACCATTACAATTAAATGTAACATTATACCGGACAATTACATTATGTAAACAATTAAAGTGTAAAGTTAATTTAGAAAAAAAGATTATTTTCCTTTACCTTTAGTAGTTACTCACAGATACCACTACATCCTTCAAATGCTCAGTTGCTTCTATGGATTACTGATATAGTAGGCTACATTGTATATTTTGCTGTATGTACACATAATTAAATACATAGACTGTAACGCATATTAGGTCAATTTATTTGTTAAGGGTAATGTGTCAGAGAGTTTTGTTTGATGACTCAAAAGGTTTGTGTCATTTGCCACCCTACCTGACAATATGCATCAGCAGCACATGAAGTGTCATTCTGACTGGTGTACATTGTGTAGCAGTCTGAGTAGTTACAGGTGAATGAGGGGCAGTATATCTGTGTTTGAGAGAAATAAAAGATGCCTGATAAAGATATGAGTATGAAAGGATGAAGAAGAAGGAGTGATAAGGGAAAGACGCAAATATAACAAACTCTCAAGTAAGGTGGACTTGCCATGCTCATTGAGGTAGAATTTGACATAGTGGTTCCATTCATACCAGGCATGCCTACTGAGCCAAAAAGATGGATGTCATGATCAAGGATAGGAAAAGACAGAGAAATAACAATAGCTTTCTTTTATACACATCGGAAAACAAACTCTGGATGTCAGTGGAAACATCATATTATTTGGTTCTAAGAAAACATACCGGTGGAGCTTCCTGAGTATGATGACTTACTGGTGGACAGTGAGGGTAAGGGACCAGAACCTGATGTCTTGGAGGATGATGAACTGGTCCAACTTGAGCCCGCCATGGTGGTGCTGGACTGGATCATGGCTGTTGAACTAGCTGTGGGGGAGGCAGAGGTGGTTCCTGTATTAGTAGTACTGATTGAACTAGGATAGATGATAGAAGCTGAAGGTGTAGAATTGGCAGTGGTTGTTGTGCTGGTGCCAGACTGTGTGGTGGTTGCTGACCCTCCGGAGGTGGTTGTGGGGGACTGGATAGTTGTGGATGCTATGCCTCTGGAGGTGGTAGTGGTTGTAGGGGACTGCGTGATGGTGGTGGATACTGGGCCTCCAGAGGTGGTGGTGATGGTGGTTGCTGTGCCTGCAGAGGTAGTAGTGGTAGTGGGGGACTGGGTGACAGTGGTGGTTCCTGAGCCTCCGGAGGTGGTTGTGGCGGACTGGGCAGTGGTTGTTACTATGCCTCCGGGGGTGGTAGTGGAGAATGACTGGGGGGTGGTGGTAGCTATGCCTCCAGAGGTTGTAGTGGTTGTAGGGGACTGGGTGGCAGTGGTGGATGCTGAGCCTCCGGAGGTGGTAGTAGTTGTGGGGGACTGAGTGGTGGTGGATACTATGCCTCCAGATGTGGTAGTGGTTGTGGGGGACTGGGTAGTGGTGGTGGATACTATGCCTCCGGAGGTGGTAGTGGTTGTGGATGCTGAGCCTCCGGAGGTGGTAGTAGTTGTGGGGGACTGAGTGGTGGTGGATACTATGCCTGTGGAGATGGTAGTGGTTGTGGGGGACTGGGTAGTGGTGGTGGATATTATGCCTCCGGAGGTGGTAGTGGTTGTGGATGCTGAGCCTCCGGAGGTGGTAGTAGTTGTGGGGGACTGAGTGGTGGTGGATGCTATGCCTGCGGAGGTGGTAGTGGTTGTGGGGGACTGGGTGGTGGTGGATGCTGAGCCTCCAGAGGTGGTAGTAGTTGTGGGGGACTGGGTGGTGGTGGATACTATGCCTCCGGAAGTGGTAGTGGTTGTGGGGAACTGGGTGGTGGTGGATACTATGCCTCCGGAGGTGGTAGTGGTTGTGGGGGACTGAGTGGTGGTGGATACTATGCCTGCGGAGATGGTAGTGGTTGTGGGGGACTGGGTGGTGGTGGATGCTGAGCCTCCAGAGGTGGTAGTAGTTGTGGGGGACTGGGTGGTGGTAGATACTATGCCTCCGGAGGTGGTAGTGGTTGTGGGGGACTGATTACTGGTGGTGGATACTGAGCCCCCGGAGGCAGTGGTGGTTGGAGGGGACTGGGTACTCATGGTGGTTGCTGTGCCTCCGGAGGTGGTTGTAGGGGTCTGGGTGGCGGTTACTATACCTCCAGAGGTGGCAGTGGACTGGAACTGGGTGGTGGTGGTCATTGCTGTACCTCCAGTGGTGCCGGTGGTGGGGGACTGGGTATTGGCTGAAGTTGTTGTGGCTGGAGAGATGGTAGAGATGGAGGGCTGGGCGGTGGTGCTGGTTGCCTGGCTTCCAGATGTGGTGATGGGGGGCTGGGTGGTAGAAGTTGCTGTGGCTCCAGAGGTGGGGGGCTGGCTAGTGGTCATGGTTTCTGTGCCTCCAGATGTCATGGTCATGGGGGACTGGGTGATGGTGCTGAGCAGTGTTGTGGCTCCAGAGGGGTTGGTGGTGGGTGATGGGGAACTTTGACCTGACACTAATACTGATGGCAGAAGAAGTCCTAATAGGAGGAGGCGGAAGATACCTGTGCAGCCTGGCATTTTGGGAAACATAATAGAAAAGTATGTATTTTAGTGTATGGAAACCAGAACATAGAAAATGATGAACATTGTATCATGATCGACATTATGATTATCATATTTTATTCATGTGTTATGATTATGATTATGATTGTTAATATGCTCGTCTGCCTATGTCAAAAAATGGTTCTAATCAGTATTGCTTAGCTGTTTTTGTTGCTTTGTGTTGCTTGCATGGCTACATGTATGAAATAGTGGATATTATTGTTGTATTATTATACTAATGTTTTGCTGTTTCCTGTTGCTCTATGTGGTTTTTGCATTGTCTTGAGAATACTTTTTTTTGTTGCTATTGCTGTCTTTATGGCGTGTTGTTGTCTTTTATATGTAATTTTTGAGCATCACTTCATTGGTTTCAGAACATCTCACCACAGGACTGCAGTTGAAAATGTGCCAGCTGGCAAATGTTGATGAATCTGCATTGTCCTTATGAATAAATAAATAAAATTAAGTGAAATTAAAGTTTATACAGGCCCTGACTTGGCACAACTATGAAGTTTACATTTGTGGTTGTGGGTGAAATATCATGACAACTATTGGATGAATTGCCATGAAATGGTACAGATATCTATGTTTCCCTCAGGAAGAATTGTAATGACTTTGGTGACACCATAACTTTTCATCTACCGCTATCATCAGGTCAGAATTTTAATCTGTCCAACACTTTTGTTTATTTACACTTTTGCTACATTAAGATGATGAACACCTCATACCTGCTAAAAATCATGTGAGCTTTGTCATTGTAAGTATATTTTTCATTTAACTCAACACATCACTGTGCCTAAGTACAGCCTAACAGAGCTGTTAGTGTGACTCCAAGTCTTGTTCTCCACAATGTAACAAGTGAAGAAAAATAAAATAAAATTCAAGCATCAGCATCATGAATATGTAAAATAATGTGTATGTTGGTTAGTTACACATAAAAATAAATGAAAAAAGAGAACAACAAAGAAATAGATGAAACAGACAGAATCTATGCTTATGTATGTGTGTGTAGCCACATGTGTAGCACTGGTGCATAGTAACCATGCCAACATACATGTGTAATCTTTTAATTCATGAGAGAGCTACAGTACAACATCTTTTCTTTTGGGACAGGGACAGTAGTGTCCCAGAGTTTCTGTAGATCTATCATTTATTTCTTGATAAACACTCAATACGTGCCTATGAATTTTAATCTTACAATACATATGTACACAGCACAAAATATACATTTTACAGTATATTTGATTAACGTAAGATGTTTTGGATAGAAAACATTAATCACCAGTCATGTTTTTATGAGGCACCAGCCACGAGACCTCTTGAAGTGTACATGCAAGCTGCTTTACACCTGAATACAGCTGAAACACGATTATGTAAATGTTTGTCAGACTAGGCTGATGGAGATAACAATACTGATTTTATACTATACCTTAAGTAAACATGTGTGACCAGTGACATTGCTTTCAAAAAGCAAACACACATTCATACCTTTGTCTATTATAAAAGTGGTGGAGGCCATTATCACATTAGCAGAAAGGCAGAATTCTTTGTCCAGCCTGTAATGACACAATATCTGTTAAAATCCTGGTAAGGGAAACATAAAACATACACTTAAAATGAATGAACATCTGCCAGATGTTGTTCGATAATGTCCACAATGTTTTGCAGAGACATATCGATGTCTGTAAATATGTTTTGATAAAGCGACCTTCATTCAGCATCTTTGCTTGCAGAATAAACTGGGGTAGAACAAACTTAATTTGTTTGCTGAAAAAGGTCTAAATGGTGAATGGTAATGTGGGCATAATTCATACTGTTTACCCATGCTAATAGCTCTCTGAATTACAGCCCTGCTCTTTCATTGTAATCCACCTGGGCAGTTCTTTTGATCTGTGAGAGCTAAGTCATCTTTGGTCTCCTCTTTTTACAATCCTCAAATTGTCCTGGTGAAACTGATATCATAATTGTTTGGTTGAGTCACAGTAGAAACTGAAAAATTCAAGATTTAAAGCTTTATTTTTTTGCACTTCATTTTCACATTTTTACACACAGTTTCTCTCATTTGTGACACCTAGAACAAAAGCCTCGGTTAAAACATTTAAAGTTTAAATATGATTAGCAATTTATAGCAGTAGTCAACCCATCATGAGATCATTCCTGCTAAGATTAGTTCTGTGTACTGACTCACAATTATATCATAAGTGTCTCTGTTTGCATGAGTTTATCAGTGAGCACAATTAAAATGTGTTTGTTCCTCTGTCAGTTCCCTTGGGAGAACCACTAAGTGGCATGACTTGTTTTTTCCCATCTCCCTTGGATCTCAGCATGGCCTCCTATGGGCTCTACACCCTGGAAACTGAGTGACAACATGTTGGCATCCAAATCAAAATGCAGAATTAATTGGAGAAAAGTCCGTATTTCTTAAATGATATTACATTTTATGTAGGCTGTATCAAGGGATTTGTTCTGCTGCTAAACTGTCATGCTGTAAATCATACTCCCTGTTGGCCTAACCCCTCCTTGCATAAACTCACTATGTCCATTTTCATAATGTTGTGCTGGTGAATTGTGCCCAAGATTTAATTATAGTACTAGTTAAATGATGACAGAAACAACCCTCAACAGTATCAGTTGCTGTAAATATTACAACACTTCAAAAGAGACAGTATCTTCATTAGAGAATATTCTTATGAATGTAATGTGATTAATAGTGTCTGTATGTTTCTGGTAATGAGTAGACGCCTTGAACAGGAAACCTGTCAATATTTTGCAAAGCATTTTATAATCAGAAATATGGCTCAATAAATAGTTTTTGTTATCAATCTGGATCAATCTATCAATCTATACAGATAGTATAGAGAAAAATATGATAAATGAGAAGATAATTTAAGAAATTTTCAGATTTATTCTCAGATTTATGTAAATAGTATTTCATCAGATGATTAAACAAATGTGTTCATATGCATCCAAATAGTTGTTAGTGATTGACTTGTCCAAAATAGAACATAATAATATTGCATAGATAGACTAACTTTTGCAACAGAACCGTCAAAACATGACAGATATCACACCATTCCCCTACTGTATAATTTGCTGGCTACAATGATACTACTGTTACTGCATCCCCCTGTAATTCCATGTGCACACATTTCAACTCTCTCTATAGGTAAATTTAAATCATGAACACTAAATTCACCATTAAAAAATAAATTTTGTTTCTATTCAAGTCCACTCACCTGTGGTGCAATTTGCAGGGTTTTTCGTCAGCTGTGATTGAAGTGAATGAGCTCTCTTTCTCCAACGTTCCCTTTCTCTATTGGTCTTTGTCACCTCCCCCCTTTGCTTCCTCCTGACAGCACTGTAGTGGCAACATAACAAGTGGAAACTCTCACCTGCACAGCTATATTTGTGTGAGAGGAGGAGACTGCTGTTGCTGGGTGGATTACAAGATGCAAAGTGGCAGTGACACCAGGAATACACCAATTTGGTTATCAGTATTAATTAAACCTTCAGTTCTGATGTATACAGTACATAGTTTTGAGGTGGATCTGGTTGACCTGAGAATGATCAGTTAAACACTCAGATATGCAATTGCAGAACATTTCAGAAAATTGCACCATATGTCAGCTTGTGTTTCATGTGAGTATATTGTGATCTCTGATTATATACAAAAAACAATTGGACAGACAAATAAATACTTGAATCACCTTTACTACATTCAGCTTTCAAAATATCTTTCAATACTTCTCCCATGTGTGTCAGTTCACCATAAAAGAAGATATTACATTACAATGTCTTGCAGTATTGGGTTGCTTTGATGAAAGTTAGCAAAAACTGTGCACCCAGCAATTAAAGATTTACTAAAATAACTCAGTGGATTAAGCCTTTTCTTGCCTATAAGGGTACAGGTGAAATTTCTATGCCTAGTGGGGAGATTGTATATGGAACCTCTTGGTTTCTGTGCAACACAATGTGAAATCAGACCCCCTCTCTCCGCCAGCCATGAAGCCACCACAGACTACAATCACCTCTTTGTGGTCGAAAGAACGTAGAATTCTTTGGGCACAACACAAAAGGCACCTGCGCAATTCAGGTGACAGAAGTCCTTCCTTTTTCATTGCAGCTACATGAAACACACAAAATTCTGTCTGCTATGTATGGCTTATTTCAGTCATCATTATTAAAAAATACACAGGAGTTTGAGAGTTATTTCTAAAAGTCTGTGTGTGGTAAATCAAATCTGCATTTGAATTTTATTTGTAATATCATATAATAATGGAATTCTCTGAAGGGATTGTATTAGCTGTTATTAGGAAACACTTAAATGTGATAAATGACGCAAAGACTGTGAATATATAACAGGTGGCAAAAAAGGGTAGTAAACAAAATTCACTGAGAATTCCTGGCTATGCCTGTGCTGGTCATCCTGTTTTATTTCAATCAAATAGATACAAAGTCTCTACTTGTTTGATAAAAGACAAGATAACGGATGGATGGAAAATTTGCACATGTACACATACAGGCATACAAACACACACAAACTCATCATTTGCATTCCTTTTACGTATAGTTTTGTCTGAAACCTGTGACGTGTCAGGGTATTAGTCAAATTAGTGACTAAGTAGCTTAGATAACTGAAGCATCATTGATATTATCCAAACTTGGGATTTTAGAATTATTGTATGGTTGGTTTGGTTTGCATTTCCTGGTTTTACCTGAGTTGCCTGCTTATTTTACTTTATTTTATTTTAGTTTTTAATTTCATATTTATAATTTTTAACTTTTAATTTTGCATTTTACTCCCTTTGTGTTTTATAATGTGTGTTGTTATGTACTGGCTCATGTTTCACCTGAATGCCCAGCTTTACTTAGAAACCAAAGACTTATGTACTGTGTAATCAATCAGATGATCAACTGGGAAAAATGTACTGAACTTGACAGAAACAGAATATAATATTCATAAGTATGTTTTAATTAGTGTATAATCACCTGAAAATAAGACTTGTTGTGTTTTCGTTACCTTAGAATGAGCCCTTCATATCTACATAGGACACTTCTCAAATCTTACTGTGTAATGATTATAGATCTTCTGCACTAATGAAATATATACTACAAATTTCATATCCCTGCTATCCATTGTGCATTTCATAATTTTTTGCTCCTCATTTTACAATAGCCTATGATTGCAATAATCTTAACTGTGCAAAAAATTGTTCATCTTCAATCCAGTGCCACCGTTTTGTTCCATAGAGCTTCCAACATTTTTTCAGGAAACAAATGGCATTCAAAACGCCTATGAATGAAAGATTTGCATTTCCTGGAAAGTTTGTCTATAAACATTCAACAAAGGCTACAGTGTCTAGACACAACAAAATAAAACAGTATTATTGAAATTAGCCCTTTAGTATAAACATGGCAGGAGCTGTACATGGAAGAACAGTCACATATTATACGTCAGTATGACCTTTTGCTCTTATGTTTAGATCCACATCAGATAAAGATTGAACAAACTAGTAGCTCTGTTTGTGTTTATATAATAGCAAGATTTTGTTGGACAAATTCCAAAAGTCATTTTAATATGTGGTTGCAATCCTTTGCACGTAGTGACAGGCTACAACACACAGACATCAGTAGACACTTCTTCACTTGTGATGCTCTGCCAGGCCATAAGAAACTCCTTGCTTGCCTTGTCTGTATGTCTCTGAAAATTGTGGGACTTTGTATAAAAGAGCTACAATTTCTACAAGGTTCATCAATTGTTAAACACCCTCAAACACACTTAACCTCTTTGATTCTGCTACACACACCACTATTTCAATCTTCATGTTATTTGTCCAAACATTGTTCAAACTCGGTGAAAATTATTTTAAATTCTGGTGAAGATTCCAAAGATTTTAAAGATACTAAAGAAGTGTAGAGATAAATTATGCACAAGACATCTAATATTTCCATAAGAAACATAAAGTCTTATATGTTAGGTTGCCCCAGCTTTTACAATTTGAGAAATAGAGTAATTAATATGATATGATAAATCCGAGCACTGTTAAATTTGAAAAATATTCAACACAAAGAATATCAAAGAGTTAAACAATCTTGCTAAGTTTCATATTTACCTTTGTTTTACTTACTTACTTTTGCTTTCTTTTTGCTTCTTTGCTCAGGTGTATATTTGTTTATTTACTCATCATTTTCGTCTTTATTGCATTGTATTTGACCTTTACTGAGTGACAAGTGTTCATGTCCTTATATATGTTCATATGTCTATAACCATATAAATCCTTTAGGGGTCATTGTGGAAAATAGAAAAGACTGAAGTCCCTTGGGTTTTAATATTTCACTCAGTGTAAACAACAAAGTATGAGGTAAATTTTAGGGGAAATCAATAATTTAATCAAGTGTCCGGCTGAAAGTCAGCATTTGAATCTTGTTTCATTTAAAATCAAATGTGTTTTTTATGCGTCCACTTAAAAACAATTTTTTTTTTTTTTTACTTCTTCGGCTCCTACAGTTGAAGGTGTCAAAAGACAGACAGAACAGATGGATACTGACACAGAATCCTCCGTCCTTCAACAGTTGCATTGCATGTGGAGGCTTATTCACATTGTTTATAGATAAGGCTCAGTGGACCAAATTAAGCACCCTGGATGCAACTGGACTGTGTGACTGCATGACTAAGAAGATTAGATAAGATTTACCTACCCAGCAGTCGTCAGCAGCACTGCTCACACAGACTTGGTGCATAGCAACAGGTCAGCGAGCCTTGTGCGCTACGTTAGCATTCACCGTGGACTAGGACAGAGGCCCATTTAGCAGAAATGGGAGCTACCGTTTCCTCATGACCTCGCCTGGGATTGTTTCCTCCCATCCTTCAGCCGAGCTTCTGGCAAAGGTCAGTGTCCAGCTCTGTCTGTGCAATTTCCACTAGTAGATTTTGATGTTTTATGTGTGTTTATTTATGAAGTCATAAAACTGAAAGCCTTCTTTGAAGTCATGAGACCACAGTTCAGTACAACTAGAGTCATCAGTTCACCCTAATGTGAAGATTTATTATAACTTCAACAGGATTACCTTATTCCTTTTTGAGCTGTATTAGATATATCACATTGATATTCATTCATTCCCCAGTCAGAATACCACAATGTGAGGTGAACATGCTACAACATGACCGCATATATCCTGTGGACTGTATTTACATGGACGTTCAAGGGGATACTGTGCACCTGCAGGTTCCTTTGGGTGAGAGAATGATCAGTTATCTGTTAAATTTGTATTGAAACTGGGAATTGTGATCTTCAATGTTTTGATAAGGGTGGATATATATATGGCAATTTCTTTTTTTTTTGCATTGCAGATATGCCCATACAATGCAATCAAATTCTTGCCACGGGAACAACACATTACAGAGGAAAGAGGCCGCAAACTGAAACAACTAGTCGGTAAGGAACTCATTAAATCAATGAAAAAAATTGACAAATAAAATATTTGTCTTCAATTGGAAATACTTTATACATCTGGCTTCAATTTATTCAGAGAGGCTGGTGTGTTGTAGCTCCACAACTCCACCTTAATTTTCTTTGTTTGTCAGGTGTGGAAAGTAAAGTGGTTGCAGCCATACCTGGTAGCCCTGACCGTACAACTGTCCTTCATAAAAGACTGACCAAAACTGAGAAAGACATACTGTCGCTTAAGACCAGGATTGCGTGTGACAGAGCATCATGGGAACGGAGGTTTGCAGAGCTGCAAAAAAAACAGGAAGAGCTATGCAATCAGGTGTGTCTGTGAATGTGCGTGAGTGTGTTTGAGGTTGTGTCTATGACTTCATCAATGACAACTTGTCTCCTCTTTTTTCCCTCAGATGGCCTCTGAGGCTGGAGTATTAGTGAAAGTGGGCAGCTTTAATGACCAAGGAGAGTCAGGAGTGGACAATGGAGAAGTATATCAGGAGTGCTCGAGTAAATGTCACACACACTCATTTCATTGCATTAACACTTTTTTTAAATGCAAACATGCCTTTGAATTCAATAATTATGTCAACTTTTATGCTAAAATTAGATCGCAATCTCTCACGACTGATGTACCAACACAGAGGGTCTGTCGTGTCATCAAGAGGTGACACTTACGCGAGCAGTTTGTCAGGCAGCCAGTTGTCCTTGTCATCGGCACTGAGCTCACGACCTTCCTCCTCCTCATCTTCAGCCGCAAGGTGCAGCTCATAATCTTTAGTGGTTTACAGATTTAGTTAACAGTGCTTACTATTTTACGTTTTTTTTTTAAATGAAATAAGTGCAAAAAAACATGCTCTATACATGATGTTACATGTCACAGATGTTTCTAATGTTGCCTGTTAAAGTACCATAAAATAGCAGATCAAGTCTGTTTGTTGTAAAACTCGGCAACTCACAGCAAAATGATCTAGATGGATAAATAGCACGACAGGTATGAGGAAAAATATGTATTTTTGACTTTGGGGTGAACTGTCCCTTTAAGTACAATTTTTAATTTGAATTTAAATACTTTGTATTTATACTCCACTACATTTTGGAGGGAAATATTGTACTTTTTACTTCACAGCTATAGTTACTAGCTACTTTCCAAAACAATATTTTATACATAAAACATGTGATCGTCTTTTTAAAATAACTACAAAATATCATTATTATAGATCAGACTACCTATCAGTATAAATTATCAAGATTAACGCCATGTTGACATCTTTAAAATGCTGTGTACATGTACATGTCAATCAATCAGTATTAATATTTCAGTAACATATTTATGATCAATTTAACACTCTAAATGGGCACAGTTTGCATAATAAGTACTTTTACTTTAAATACATTTTGCTGTCAATACTTCTCTAAAGTAAAAGATCTCATTACTTCTTCCACCACTGATATTACTGTCTGACTGAACCCTCTCTTCCCCCAGTGTGAGATCATGGAGGACCACATCTCAAGGGCATCACCGAGTTTTTGTTCCCCACTCCCCCATGGACCTGCAGCTGGGTCACAGGGTCAGAATCATGCTGCCATCTGGACGGATCAGCACGGGAACTATTCGTTTCCTGGGCCACCTGCAGGGGGAGGCAGATCTCCACCTTGGGGTTGAACTGCAGACACCTGATCATGGATTGCATGATGGCAGCCACAGGGGATACACATACTTCGAATGGTAACTAATCTCATATTGTTTACTGTGTGAACAACATGGGTAACATGTAGCTTCTTAACAGTGGTGGAAGACGTACTGAGATCTCTTACTTAAGTAAAAGTTACAATACCACAGTATAAAAATACTCAATTACAACTACTAAAAGTCTTGCATTAAAAATATTACTTAAGTATAAGTATAAAGTATTAGTTGCAAATGACCCACTCTGTGTTATATTTATTATATATATTGTATATAGCGTTTGTGAAAAGTATTATACACTCTTGGAATTTGTCATGTTTTGTTGTCTTAAAACATTGAATCAAAGAGGATTTAATGTGGATTTATTAGAAGAAAAGACCCTTTAATGTCAAGATGAAAACAGATCTCTTTAGAAGTGATCTAATTTTGTCACAAATATAAAAAAATATAAAATGCATCATCTGTTTTATGTGTAAAATATTGATCGGAAAAGTAACTAGTAACTACAGCTGTGAAATAAATGTAGTGGAGTGGAAGTATAAAGTAGCATAAAATGGAAACACTCAAGTAAGGTAAAAATACCTCAAAACTGTACTTATACAGTACTTGAATAAATGTACTTATTTACATTCTTCCACTGCTCTTAATGTGTCAGTATGTGCAACCTGACATTCAGTGCTGCACTGGGATTCTATTGCAACCACTATCAGTCACCCAATGGTGCTTTACTGGGATAATCTCACTTCTTTTTTGAAACCGCAATTCAGTTACTTTTTAAGAACTTTTAAAATGTGTTTTCAGTGCATATTTATCAGAAGTTACTTCCAATCATAAATCACATTGCAGATTTACACAGTACATTAACACATTCACTTTTAATCTTCTGACAGCAACTGATGGTCTCTGCAATCCATCTATTATTGAAATATCAATCAATCAATCAATCAATCAATTTTTATTTATATAGCGCCAAATCACAACAAAAGTCATCTCAGGGCACTTTTCACATAGAGCAGGTCTAGACCGAACTCTTTAACCTAAAAATATGATCCCCAAAGCTCAGGTTAAATACATAAAATTACATTTTAGTGTCTGAATGAAGGCATTACACTCTGGTCTTTATGTATTTAACGACAGCCTCTGGACATACTTCAGTAAATCCTGTGCACTTAGTGGCTGAGCTGAATATGCAAATTTCAGGCTGAGGGCAACTTGTGAGGCTCAAATTACACCATTTGACATGAGGCGTGAACTTTGGGCATGAAGTGTGAACTCATTTGCCTGCACCCTTGACAAATTTGACTCATTGTTGTAGGAAACAGGGCTTCAGTATAGTCTTTTCTTCAAGCGGAGAAATACAATATGCACATGAACTACCCAACACTTGTGAACATGTGTACACTTTAATTTTAGGAGGAGGTGATTTAAATTAACTTCAGACATACCCATGATGTTGATTTATTGTTATTTCTGTTTCTGTTCTGTGCAGCAAGCCTGGCTATGGTGCCTTCGTACCATTCCACAAACTACTGATGGCCTGGGAATGACAAAAATACAGACCAGATCATGCAGACCTGCCCAATTGGATGCACTGAATATAGGACCAACTGAACGCAGAACAGTACTATAGTCATAGATCTGATACCTTGTTAAAATGAGGTAAATCTTTGTGTCAAAGTACATACATAAAAATGAAAAAAAAGTATGTCATGAGTGTCTTGTCTGTGCGGAGACATAAATCTGTATTATTAACAATAAAACACCATTTCAACAAACTTCGTTCCAACTTGATTACATTCTGACATTGCAGAGGGCACTGTGTGAGGCTTTTGGGACAATGTTATAGTTGTTGGTAAAGTGCTGTTCTTTTTCTAAGTTGGTTGATTTACAAGTCTTTAAGTGTCTCAGTCTTAAAGTGAAATAAGTAGAAGGAATTCAAGATCAAAGTCAAAACAGCCATAATGGCAAAAAAACTTGCAGAAACTATAAAAAACCTGTTGAGCACTGAAAACATTTTTCTTGCTTTGAGTGACAGTCAGATCTTTGCCTGAAGGGATTTTTAATCAAGCAAATGTAAAGTGACAAGGCCATTTCAAGACATCCTCATGTTTAACACATGTCAAACATACTATGATCCAAAGGTCAGATGATGATGGGCTCTATCTTGCCCTTTCACTGACAAATTGTCTTCATATGAGAATAAAGCAACTGCAATATTGCCAGCTGTGCTTGACAAATTATCATGAAAAACCACAGTAGCCTCAGAGTTCCTAACATGCTGACAGAATGTGGAAGTGTTGTGATCAGAGATACATTTAGCAAAACCATAAACCTTTTATTTAATTACTCCTGTGTTTTACAAGTCAGTTAAAATAGTGTGAGACAACATACAGAAGCAATCCTATCACCCCCCCCTAGTCGTTTTAAATTCCAAAGTATTCTAATGTCTGAAAATTGTATAACCTTAACTGAAGTTTCCCACTCTTGCTGGTAATGGCTGTGTGAATGTATACCTTAACTACTATTGTGGCTTCCTCTGGATAGTGTGCATAGATCACATTTCTAAAATAGCCCAAACAGGTGAGCGACAGTGAAAAGTAGGCCATTGCTCCTCAGAGGAAACGAAGAAAGAACATGTTAGATATTATCTGCAACTAAACTTACTTTAAAAGTACTTAAGTAATGATTGAAAGTACAGATCATAGAATTGTCATAGGGTGAGAGAAGTAGAGCGAGCAGGGGTCAAAGATATGCTTGGTTTCTTAGTAGTCTCAGCTCAGTCCAGAATTGAGGAAGAAGTGGGTTGTAGAAGGAAGTTATGTTGTTTTCTTTTCCATCAAAGTACGAAAATTCTCTGACAAAAATATTCACGGATCAGTTAAAACATCATTTTGGAAAATTAGGCTGTCATCCAACAGTCACTCCAGAATAGCTTGTTCAACTGACATCAGTCACTTAAGCATGCAGACACACTTGCACTTACATACTATACACACATACACACACACACACACACACACACACACACACGTACACACATGGGTTGACCTTTTCCCTCACACACTAGAAAAACAAAATGAGTTTCTGGTTTGTTTGAGCCTGCAACATGAACTGCAGAGTAGAACATTTCTTTGTTTTTAAAACCCTCGGGCACTCCTCGATTTTTGTGGAAAATGGTTGCAGTAAACAGATCAATGTGTAAAGTAGGATACATTCTAGAGGATTTTATTTACATTTTTTTTATTTCCAGTGACATGCTTACAATAAAATTTTATCTTGTACCTTTACAAAGCAGTTTGTTAGAGAATGTAAATCTGCATGTTCATGAGAACTAAATTCCATATTTTTATTGACATTTTTTTTTACTGCATTTTCAATCACAGAGTAACCCAAATACACATGTTGTGTTACGGCAACACTTGGTCAGAATGTTTCATGAGACTGATGCTGATTTATGGGAAAAGCGTGATGACACACCAGCATAGTCTCTTTGCTGGTGTCAAAGTCAGTTTCCTTGTTAGATCAGAATTTACTGTAAATCTTAAGTGAAGGTCAAGATCCTCTGCTTGATTACATTAACTGAATGCACTGGGTAGCGTCAGTGTATTGAAATATATACTGTTTTTTCACCTAGCTGAGATGAACTCAAACAATGGGCTGTTCTGGAGAACTACAGTGAATGTAAAAGAAAAAGTAATACTTTATCGCTTATTGCATGAGAATGTATTTTTGGAGATTAAAATAGATAGAGACACAATATGCATCAACAGTCAAAACTCTAGAAACTCAATCATAGCTACAGTATTATTGGTCTAGAGGCACTTTTCATCCAAAATATGGAAGACAGGGTTACATTTGACTACAATGTCATACAAATACATTTAATTTTGAACAGATTAACTAAACTGTTCATCAAAAGGAAGGCAAATTGCACCTCCATAATAGCACATTACACAAAACTAAACATCTTTGCAATTAACTTTCAAATCACTCAACTATAGACACTATAGAAACTTCTCAAAACATTGTCTGTTTGCTGCTAGAGTGCTTGACATATAAACGAGGTCAACAGCAATATCATGTGAAATTTGACTATAGAGGATAAATCATCAGAATATCCCTCTCTGAACCTTCAGGTTGAGGATCTCTGCAGCCAGTTTCTCAGCATCCATCAGATGTGGGAACATTTCCATAACTGTATCCACCTGATGTGGGTTGAAGATGGCTTGCAGGTTCTTACGGAGTTCCAACCTTTGTGGGTCAAATGCCACTGGAGGTGGCTGTGGCTGGCCCCAGGAATGGTACTGCTGGCCCTTATAGGAACAGCGAGAGTTGTTGGGGTGTGAGGAATGGACCGAAGTGGGGAGACTACATGTTCTGGCATGGTGCAGCTCCTGAAAGGGATCAGACCAGTAATTTTGCTGATGATGAGGGGCTCCGCTATACTGGAGATTGGTGGGAAGACTGTGTTGGTGTGGTACACCATGTGGGAGCATGTGAGGAGGGTAGGTGTCATATTTGAGTTGACCGTTGTAGTCCAGGTTTCTACGATCTTGCTGGTGAGCTTTTGAGGGCACTACATGGGAGCAGCACCTGCAGGACTGGATGGTGTTATTTTTTTCTAAATGCACTGAGGCATGTTTGGGTCCAGCGAGGGCACTTTGCTGGTGGTGCCTGAGCATGTGGGAGTTGCTGAGGCAATGCGAAACATCAGAGTACTGGCTCTCATAAGAGCCAAGGCCAGAATCCAAGTATTCGTGAGAGAGGTTGGCATAGTAATGATTGGGCATTGAGTGCAGCGGGGGCCACTCTTTCTCACACTGGCCTCCTGTTGCAGAACATGGTATATGATTTGGACTGTTTCTAGGGTCATCACAGTACAGCAGTTTATTTTCACTAACCTGACTGGGATGTGAAGAAATTTGCTGGTCTTTTATGTGCTCTATGTTAGATTCTTGAGGATAGGAACAGGTGTTACGAACAGGCCCAGAATCAGACTGAAGCTGTCTGGGTGATAATCTGGAATTTCTTTCATCTTTTGTAGTAGAAATCTGGGCTTTCTCTCTTAATTCATCAGCTAAGGACAGGTAGGACTGGTTTACCCGCTCTGGATGGTAGAACTTGCATTTGATGCCGTAAGTGCACTTTTTGTCTGTGGAAAGCAAAAATGGAAAAACACACAAAAAATTATAGATCATCTCATTTGAGAACTGCATTCCTTCCATGTCAAAAACCTCTGAAAATGTGAAAAGTATGGCTGTGCATCTGCAGTATAAAAATATATAGTAGAAGGGATCCTCTTCCTGAGCTCTGTGCTAATCATATCTTACCATATGGACAGAGCTGTCTCTTTTGCTCTGTAGGTAGAGGCTTTTTCCTAAGGAAGTTGTCAAGACTGGGGCCGTGGCGTCCCAGAGGATCATCTGGGGGCATAAACCTGGTCAAATAAAAAAGAAAAAAATAAATTACTCATGGTTGACACTGTCATTTTTTGTGTGACAAATTAGCTGGCTGCTGCACAATTATGCTTCCCTGATTACACTCTATAGACACTACAGCAATATGCCCTCTGGAACCAAATTAAACGGCATTCACAGAAGGAAAATGTGAAACCACACAGGCTCAAGCAGAGAAACAGGCTAATTGCTTACTTGTCATTCACAAAGGAGTACATGAGGAGCCTTTCCTCGATGCATTTCTTCCACTCAGGTCTTTCTCCTTGCAGGTCACGGTATGTGTCGTTTGATACAATCACACCATCTGACTCGTATGCCAACTTGACGATAAAACGGTCATCATAGCAAACCACTCGCTTCCCCCCAACACGGCGCGATGGAGTGAAGACCACTATTTTCCGTTTTTCAAGCTCAGTTAGGATGTGTTGATCTGAAAGTGTAAACAATCATGAGTCAGACTGCTGTGAAGAGATAATGGAAAGATAGTGTAGTGGAGGTGTTTTTATTACCCTCTTACATTGTATTTAAAATGTTTTCAATGTATTTAACTGTTGTATGTCAGATTAAAAATTGTATACATGCAATAGTCATCATCCACAACTGCATGTTCAAGTTACAAAACCCACAAATATTATGAAAAAATGCAGTAAGCATTTTACAAAGCCCTGGCAATCAATCAAGGAAAACAAAATATGTCAAAGAAGGGATTACATAACCTGTACAAACATCCTATCTATGTACATGATACTGATAGTACTCAAAAAGAATGAATGAAAGCAGAACACACATACAGTACACGCAGAGTGTTTTTCACACAGATTAGAAGTGAAATGAAATGAAGCATGAAATCTGTGTAAATGAACAAGAGGCCAGGTTACATGAAAGTCAGACATGTATATGGCTCAACTATTGACTTACAGATAATAAACTCAAACACTTACAGCTCTTTTCATACTATCCGTTTATGTTATTCAGGGTGACTGTCGTCACTTAACCTCTTGGATGATTGTCAACAGTTGACGAAACTCTGCAAGTAAACTCGGTGTGATAGAAAAAAAAAAAACAGCTGTACTTCCTGATGGGGCTTTCCCAGGATTGACTGCGGGCTAATTTTTATTTCCTTGTTCACAGATTGAAAATAGAACCTTTGGATTACTCCACCCAGGCTGCAGTTACTAAATCATGAGAGCCACAGATGATGATCAGGTCCACCCTTCATTATATAGTTGTTATTGGAATTATCAGACGTTACGTAAGCATGACCAGTTTGACAACATGGCTGCATTGAGACTGAATAAAGGACAGCTTCTGTATTGGTGTGCAGCCTCTGGATTGTGTAAGAACACCCAAAAAATGTTACTGACCCAGCTGTTCTTTATTGCTTCCACTAGACACTGCACTAATTTTATCTCATATGTCCACACTTGATGTCATACTGACCTCATAAAGGAAACATGACTTCGTAGCCGCTTGGATAAACCTCTATTTCATAATCTAAAATGTGTTGCCCCATAACTTTGGCAAAAGTTCAGCAGTTTGGCCTCTGACAAAACTGAAACTTTATCTCATGGTTTCTGTGGTTATGAATCACAGATACAGGAATATGCATACAGCTACAGTGTTGAAAGAGATTTCAGCGGTGGTCATATTCACATTTCTCGGTAAAAGGGAAGCTCATTGACTGAATTTAACTTTAGGGGGTGAAGCAATCAAATGAGTAACTAAAGGAATAGTTCAACATTTTGGCAAATGTGCTTATTTTCCTTCTGGGGGAGAGTTAGATGAGAAGTTTAATAGGCTTTGCTCAATGGTAACAAAACCACCAACTCTAAAGCTCACTAGTACATATTATATCGTATTTGTTTAATCCATACAAAGTGTAAAAATGATAGTTAGGTTGTGTGCTGAACTATTACTTGGCCGGAACCAGTTGCCAAGCAAACAGTGGAGGCTCCGGGAAATACTGCTCCTAGCCAAGAAATAGAGAAAGAAGAAAACTCACCTGGAAACAGTGCATTGGCATTTTTTACACTCTGTTTTTTTATGGATTAAATAAATGAGATACATTACAGGCTGCATTGGACAAGAAAGGGCCAGACTAGCTACTTCCCCGTTTCCAGCCTTTGTGCTGAGCTAAGGTAACCAGCTGGTGGAAGTCGCCTTATATTTAACAGACACATATAAGAGTGTTATTGATCTTCTTATCTAACTCTCCGCCAGAAAGCAAACAAGTGGATTTCCCCAAACTATCGAACTAAGTGCAACAGTTATGGATGCTAAAATCAGATAGCAAACTTTTACTCAGAAGCAAAAACATTTCTAAGTATTTCTACCAAGTAGTGAAAAATCCAAAACAAAGCAATGCGGAAATCAACGTGAGCATCATGCACATCAAAACCTTTTGTCTGTGAGAAGCGTATTTAATTTAAGCTGAACCAAAAATGATTGATGTCATGTTAGCTATGCTGGCATCCAGCTCCCCAATGCTGGTATTTCTATTCATGTAATTAAGGGATTGCCTGAAGGCTAGGATAGTATAAAGACATTACTTTTTTTCCAACTATCAATGCTACTACCATGTCCAGAGCAGTGTTGTTTTGTTGTTTATTTCAATTTTATCTTAACCAATGCCATTGTTTGGCTTCTCTGCCTCATCTGCTTGATTGTACATTTCTTGTATGCTCACCTGTTATGGGGGCATCAGGTCTGGGCTGCTCCTTGCGCCAAGTGGGAACAAACACAGTAATGGTCTTATGACCTTTGTCCATGAAGAAATTCACGGCCAGCTGGATACCTCGGCATGAGAACACTTCCTTGTTGCCATGACTAAAAAAAGAGACAGGTGAGGGAACATGAGTACAAATGGCAATAAATAACTGACAGGGAAGGAGGGAAAAAAAAACAGTTGATCTATGTAAACATCATGTGTCTTTGATTTATCTCCCTGTGTGAACCCTCCCTCTAGCTATTACTTTGTGTGTGCTTCAGGTGTTGAACTTGAGAGGCGGAGATTTTTGAGGTGTGTGCCGAGAATTTGCATGTTGTAGCAGTGGCCTTTACAAAAACATGCACAGGCAGGGCGGTGAACGCCCGTCAGAAAAATCAAGTCACACGTCAATGTAGGCTAAATGTATGTTTCATTGCAATGAGGGATGTTAGCTTGAAACATGTTATTTTACAGGTGTTTGCTGTCCCTTGTTAGACAACACAAGCTTTTATTGTTATGTCTCTGGATGTGAAAATGAAAATGATTATGATTTAATTATACAAGTCCACGATCCCATGAGAGAAAGTAAAAAATTGTTATCAGGATTTGTCATTGGTGCTTACCTCATGGCAACATTGCTACCGTCAATAACAACAGGCCTCAATTCTGTCTCTGTCTTCTTCCTGTCCCTAAGTTGTGGTGTGATTCTCAAAGGTCCTTGGGCCCAACTTGGAGGCAGCAGAGAGTCTTTTCGGCCTGCCCTCTTCTCATCATTCTCAGTATTGGATATGCAGGGTGCCGTGCTGGTCCTGCTCCTAACCAGCTCTCCGAGCACAGAGTTGGTGTCTGTGCTCAGGCCCAGCTTCCTCAGAGCAGCCTTCACCTCTGCGGTGGTGTAACCCAGCTTCCTGAAGAAGTCCACTTCTCGCTGGAACTCCTCAGTGTCTGGTTCCAGCTGGTCTGAAGTTGAGCTCTGGCTGGAGAGTACCTGATCCATCCTTTAGTATCTGGGCCTTTTTTCAGCAGCATAGAAGATGTATTACATCTGCCTCTGGATTATATTCATGGAGTGACTGAAGGAAAATTATATTTAATTAGGAATACATGTTTATTTGACATAATTACATCTTTGGACATCCAGTTTTCTCTTTTATTGTCCTCTTTAAGAGCTTCAGTTAAGTACTGAGTCCACACTCACACTGAATCATACACTGTTTATTAAGGCCTGACATGTTCCAACTGATCGTTGAAGCTAAATATTCAAATCCAAGATGTTTTTGTTCAAATAAAGAAATACTCAAGATGTCTTTTGTGTACTTTTTACACATTTTCACAGTATTCAACCAAGAAACTCTGCATTTAACAGTTAGTTGTAAGAGTTTCACTGTTCTGTTGCACAGCATGACTTTGTAACCACTATTCCACCCACTGCTTGTCAAGGGGTTAAAGGATTGTCATACAATACATACCACATAGTTAAGTATATTTTATTTTAAGCTCTTTCATAGATTATATTTACCTACACTTCCCTTTCCTTCTTAACATGCTCTTGTCAGAATTGTCAGTTACCATTTTCCATGTTATTATGTATATTATATTATTTGATGTACCTGATAAAGCTTTAAGTAAGCATCCAATAAGTTTACTTTCATTTTACGGAACTACTGGAAATGCGCGATGCTGGTCTGTCAAACGATAATCAGGAGTCAAAATTAAATGGAAATGACTCGCCCACCTCACAGTTTCAGGCTGTTAATGGCCTGTCTTCCAAATATACAGTAGTCTGATCGCCAACTCAGCTTTTCACACAGCCTCGGTTAGTGAAATAAAGAGACTTTAACATAACAGGAAGACCAAATGCGCTGCTTTACGCACAAATAGCGTAACATATGTACATTAGACTGCCTTTGATTTTATAAACGTATGATAAGCGTTAATTTACCTCGGAAAACAAACCAAATGTTTACTGCTACCTGGTACAGGTGACGAGTATAAGTTTCCACCGCAAACCGGTAGGCAGGTTAGGTTACAGCCCATTTCTCGTCAACAAATCTCGCCACAGAGGCTAACTTACCTTCACTGTGCGCCTCTTTCTACTCTTGTTCCATATGTCAGCAGCCACTTAAGTCCTCTCAAGGTTTCAACAGTAACTTTGGCACAGTTAGGATTTCGTAGCGCCTCCCTCTTGACAAATGATTGCTTCCCTTCTTCTCTCTTCCTTCGGAGGCATGCAGAGCCATGAAAAATTTGCATATATGCGAGATAAGATAAGGTGTTCCTTTTCCTCTGGCTGTCAGTCACATGTAGTACACGAGTTAAAAAAAACAAACCTTCCCTATTCTTTATTGTTCTTGTTGTCCCTTGAGATTTACAGAATTTACAATGGCAATAAAAGCAATGAAACATTTAGGGTCAGAAATGTTGACCTCAAGTGCCCCAAGTGCTTTATAGGGAAATTACATAACAGGTTAGATTATTTAAATGAAAATAAAGTGATAGAAAAGTGTAATACAATCATGTTATAATAAACTAAGATAGTAGAAAAATGCTCCTTATTGAAAGACGCCCACCCACAACTCAGCATGTGCCCAACAAATACCAGTAAAGCTGATGTCTATGTGTTGCTCACATACAGTGCAGAGTCTGTGCTACAAGCTGTGATTTGTCCCTCTGACTAATTTCTGTTCTGGATTTTTACACAACAGATTTTAAAGCAATCTGTTTTTTATTTGTTGTTGTTGTTGTTGTTGTTTTTAAGGTTGTGCATATTTTGACAAAGGTAAAAATATTTCGGTAATCCAATGAGGAGATTTATGTGAGGAATCATTCATTAGTTTGGAGCAAAATACTATTATATTATTATAATACTGATAGATTTTTCTGGAACAAGACGCCCTCTAGTGGTTTGGAGTAAAATGCTCCCATTTTACCCACATTTATTTTTCTATGTAGTCTGATTTTTGACATACAGATATAAAATTGTATAAAAAATTATATAATAATAGTGAAGAATAAACCACCATTTAGTCATAGACAAGTCAGGTCAAGTCAATTTTTATTTGCATAGCCCAATATAATAGATCACAAATTTGCCTCAGGGAGCTTTATAGTCTGTACAACATTACAGCAACAACTTGACCTTTTTGAAGATACAATTGTACTCAGTGTACATAAAAAATAAAATGCTCTTGATTAGATAACATTCTTAATGTGAATTAGTAAATCTAAAATAAAACTGGTTCTAATATTCTACATTAACCTGTAAAACTGGGTTAGTTTGTGCAAGATCATGCTGTACATACTGTTTTTTTCCCCAGTAAATATGTGGGCTATTTAGTGCACACATTGCAACTAATATTTACAGCAGCCCAAGTCTGTTTGTGCTATAATTTGGCCACTAGATGTCATCCTTGCTTCATTTTATCCTACTGAATGAACTCTCATCGGGAAGATTATGGAAGATGTTGGTCTGCAGATGATTATAACTTGAATAGGATGCCGGTTAAGCTGTGAAGTCCTGTGTAGTGTCTGTGTGTGTGTGTGTGTGTGTGTTCGCCACCAGCTCATCGTTGCTGGCTGCAGCTCATTGCCCTGCAGTAATATCAGGCCTTGCAGACACCTGGGACCAGTGGTGTGGGCCCTCAGAGGAGGCAACTGCTTGGCAACTGGCCCTGATTACTTTCTCCACTCTCCGGAACTCAACTCTGTGTATGCCATTAAACAGCTCCACACAGTGTGATCCCAGCTTGACCGTGCCATTAACCCTGAACACAAAGGGTTGTTTACAAATGCACACACACAAGCACACACACATACACACACACACACACACACACACACACAGAAGCGCACACACATAGATTCACACTCTGGTACACGTGAGTTCTCCGTGACTTTATATGTGGGAGAGATTCCAAGTGCATTATGAAAAAATATCAGTTGTATTACACTTGGCATGAAGGACATTTATATAGTATTTTATTGAATTTAATCTGTAACAGCTCCATTTAGCCTATAGGAGGCTGTGGTTGAGTGTATTGTTTTGTAATTTATGGCTAGATTACTTTGGAAGGCGTTATTGCCATCCAGAAAGCTTTTGTTCAGTAATGCAAATCTCGTATCTTGCTGAGAATCCAAGTGCCCACGATTGGATGAGATTAGTGCAGATTGGGTATTGTGAACATCAAACGCTTATTTCCTTAACATCTTGAGGGAGGCATTGCCCTGCTCAAAGGCATATCTTTTTCCTCCAGGCAGGTGCAGTTTGGCAAGGCTTGTTAAACCTGAGACAGTTGATCAAACATTCAACCAGGCTCATTGTGCTGCTGAGAGCTTTTGGATGTGGTTGGGATAGTGCGGTGCTGATAAAACCAGCTTTGTAGTGCCTCAGTGCTAGCTTCCTTTTGCTATTCCTTTCATTGACTGCCCGGGTCAGCCGTCTGTCAGAAAAATTAATTTTTGTATGATTTCTTTAAAAAGAACCAAAGTAAAGAAAAGGCAGCCTTTAACTGGAGTAATCCATCTTGCGCCAATGGTGTCAGAGTGATTCACGATTTCCAATTTAGCCACGGTTTGAATCTAAAGTAAATCAGGCAGGACGGCTCCACCCTTTGTGCAGCCGGACGACAAACCCTCAGTGACAAGAGCTCTCAAATGAACATATCCCGCACATTCATCTTGTTCATTTATTACTTCAGACACCCCACTGCCTGTCCTACACAGATCAGCAAGCAAAGACCTCCTGGCATTGTGTGTGAGTGTAGAGGAGGTAAGACATTAGAGCTGGCTAGGTGGGTAGCACTGATAGAAGATAGTACAAAAGAGCAGTAGAATGGAGAGGGTCCAGGTTTTGAGTCTGTGTTTAATTAGATTTGCTTTGATTAGTGACAACTGAATTGCCTGAACAGGATGTGAGCAGAGAATTGCAATGTAGCAGCTATTTCAGCCTGCTGGTCATGGACATCCACCCTCTGAGATATACACTGGACATTTTGTGTTTAAGTAGACATCATGTACACTAATTTGTTTTGGTTTTTCTTAATAGGAGTAGTTTGTTAACCTTTTACTGGTCAGCAATTAATTAACAGGGCGTGCTTCAGATTTGTTCGACTGTACATACATACACAAGAGACTTCATGAGATATGTTCAGAACTGCTATAAGCAATATTTTATATTTTATTTCAATAATAAATCAAATGACTATGTGACTATGTAATCTGAAGCAAGTTGCGTAGTGACAAACCTACAGACAATTGTAATCCAACTCTGCAGTTCCCCTTACCTCTACAGAGGTTTTTAGCATTTTTATTGTTTATTGTTTATTGTTTTATTGTTATTGTTTTGGTTTTAGGGCCTCCAACTTTATTTTGTTTTGGTTCACTAAAAACCCACAGTACGCTACCTGCCCACCACCACATGGCAGACAGACAAAGTTAGTGACAAGCTGGGGAAACACAGTAGAGCATTTAGCAGTTAGAGAACCTTTTTTTCCCTCAGGAGTTGGTGGAGACCAAAATAGAGCTCACTACAAAATTCTTGCACTGGTTTACAGACAGGTGTGTTGATTAGATTATAAATTGATTATAATTGGATTATAAACTGTGACTGTGAAGCAAACATGAATCACTTGTACTTTTTTCTGTTAATGATGGTCCAAAACATTGTTAACCTAAACAGAGCTAAAAGGAGAGTTAAATTGGACTTCTATTTATTAGGTGGCAAGAACCCTAAATGAGTGCTAATGTTGCTCCATGTCTGCAGTATGTGTAAATAAGCAAATGCTTGCTAGCAACTTTGCCTTATCAACTTAAAATCTGATAACATGTCACTGTTTATAGCTTGTTGCTGGTGCCATCAAGTGTTAAAAAAATGAGGGTTTTTTTTTTTGGTGTTTTTTGTTTGGAGAAAGTGTATTTTTAGAATTTGGGTGAACTGAGCCTTTAACTGTCCAAAAAGCATGCAGACACTCACTTCTTTACTTGAAATAAATGTGGTCCAGCCAGCCACAGATCATTTAAAGATGATCACATGTAGGTGCACTGGATACCAGCCTTTGCAGGTGCAACCTCAGCATGGAGCCCTGGCCTCATCCAAGAGCACCAACAATGTCCTGATTAATTGTTCCTGTCATTTAGGCCTACCTGTTATTCTGCATATTACTCATATCTGCTCCAACCATGGCACACACTCACAGCAGTGCATGAGGACGTGCATTACAAGTACACATGGTTGCAAACAGACCCACGGACGTGGTCACTATCACACACAACAACACACAAACAAAACCCCTTCCAATGCCTGGCCTCATGTGTGATAGCAATTCATGCTCAGGCAGTCAGGCAACGCTCCAAGGTATTCATTACTATTGATGTCAGAATGCACAACAAGAAGTGATGGCTGAACCTCCTGCAGTCTGTACTGTTTAAAGCCGAGCTCCTCTCCCCCAGCTGTTGCTCTGTCTTCACTTAGGAGGGGAGACTGTGATGATTAATGCACCTCTGCTGGGATCTCGGGGAAAGAACCTGGAGTTTCTGCTGAAGTGCTTCGCTCACATTGTGGTGATTCAGTCACACAATATCTGTACTGCGGTGGAGCAATGCTGAAAAATAACTGCATCAAAATTGAAAATCATAACGGTCTCGCATTCTGCCATGTGTGCCAGTGTGCTGCTCGAGATAGATTAAGCTGATGCCTGTTTGCTCTGAGTATTGTCTTGAAAGTGCTGCTGTTTCTCACTGTTAGCTACCAGTTTTTTTCCAAAAGTTTTTCAACTTGTAGCAGTCTTTATCAATCAAGTAAGTTACAGCCTGTAGGGGCTAAGCATGAAAAAATAATCTTATGTCACTGTTATTGGTTTATCATGGTAGTAAATTATGGTTTATGGCATGTTAAAAGTGTTTGAAGGAAGGTTAATAGAAAGAAATTTCCTTTCTACCGAATAAAAAAGGTAACAGTTTTATGGTGTGACAGCTATTCTCTGTCCTTGCATTCAGTAGATGATTACTTTGATGTCTTTCCCCCTCGGGGCCCCTGTTCTTTGCTGACGGTGCTCAGTGGTGGTGTTTAACCTGTATACTGATAAGACAAACTTGATTGGGCTTGGTTGAGGTGCTGAACGCCGGAGATACTGGTCTTCTCTGTGAGTGCAGTTGTTCAAAGATTTCTCCTCTCATTGCAGTCTGCAGGGTTTGGGTGTAAGTCTTTGTAGCTTGGCTGGTAGTTCAATAATGCTTTAATAGATTCTAATCACTTCTAATTTCTTCTCTTGTGGTATAAAATTCACAATTGTTGGTTGGATTTTTCTCAATGTATTAAAGAGTGGAATCAACACTATTCAGAATTTGATCAAATAAAACACTCCGTCATTTATATGTCACCAAATAATGATGTAATTAAAGGAAAACCATTAATAAATTAGATTAAAATTTCTTTGCGTCAGTACTAACAAAACCTATTAGTGTGGCCTGCCCTCTAGTGGTCAAAGATGGAAAACACAGGCACAGTGTTGTGTGTACGTGAACTTCAAAGTTTGATACATTTAGAGGTTCTGTACACACAGAAGGATTCAAGATTTCAATATTTAAATACAAAGATTTAAACGTTGTAGTCCAGACTTCTCAAGAAGATAGGTGGGTGACAAATTACATGAAAAATGAGTAGCGAAACAAAACAAAAGATATTTTCATACTGGGAGCGAGGGGTCACTTGAATGATTTGATGAATATCAAATGATGAAAACGAGAACAGCGAGAGATGAGAGATGAGAATAATCTGCCTTGGTCTTCACAGTCACCGGGTCTCAATACAATGAAACACTTATGGGAGATTTTTGACCAGCATTTTCGACAGCGCTCTCCACCATAATCAAAACACCTAATAATGGAATATATCTTGACAGAATGGTGTTCAACCTCCAGTAGTATTTCCATATGTATCTATGTATATACATTTCACATTTTATATACTCCTGCAGACCCACATTTGAATGGTAATAGCCTCAAATACATTTACAGACCTCATAATAATATATTCTTTCCCTGACCTGTGATAAATATGACTTAACATTTTGATTATCCTGAGAGAAACACTGAAGAGAAAAATCCACCTTTGTGGTAAAAGGTTCAAGTGTGTTTAAGAGGTGCTTGAAAAAGAAATAACAGCCATCAATTCAACTGGGGGTTGAATTTTCTTTCTTTTTTTTTGCCAGGTTATACCTACAGGGTCATGGTGGGGTGTTGACAGCTCTTGTGCTCCACTCTGTATTTGTGGGCATTAGTTTGCTGTCAGTAGTGTACCATGGGGCGACTGTTGCCATTAGCTGTTAGATTTCTGATTCACACCCAGTGGGAATGGACTCTCAGGAGCCAAGTTGCCAACTGGCTGAGATAATGTACAGTAGGCCGTGTTTTCCTGCTTTGTCCTCTTTGGCTGAACTAAATCTGCATGTCGTTCTGGCCTTTGTATCTTTGACCAGTGACTCACGTAAAGTACAGTAGGGCTGTAACTAAGAATTATTTTCATCATCATTTAATCTGCCAATTATTTGTTTGATTGATTGGTCAATAAAACATCATTCCAACAGTCCAAGAACCGAAGACATTCAATTTGCAATGAAGCGAACCACCTTGGATGACATTGCATCACATTGGAGAAGATGAGACCAAATAATTTGACATTAATGATTGTCAAAATAGTTGGCGGTTAATCTTCTGTCAATTAAATTGTTGCAGCACTAAAAGAAACCAATAGACCTTTTGAGTAACAGAAACTAAAATTTTATTTTCATTCCATATGTTTTGTGGTATTGTCATGACATATTTTATTTATCATTATTGTTTATTTTCATTTCCTGTTTATGTTTTTTATTAACACTTTCAGTAGAACCTGATGCAATGCAAGTCAAAATCTTACAGTAAATCACTGGAGAACAGGCAAAGGTCAAATAAAAAACGGCATAAATACAAATGTGGGGCAGCACATTATCATAATAAAAATAGTAAGAATATTTACTTTCTATTCTGTTTCTTTCTTTATAAAAAATTACAAAATTAACCACATTTCATAGAACTTCCTTTGGTAATTATTAGTACTTGCAAGAGATTCAAAAGAAGCAATGTTTGTCATTAATTTGAACCATTCAGCAAAGTCTGGCTGTTTTCTGACTCTTTCAGTGATGGAGAACAATCCTTGCAGTACCATAATGTTGTTTTTAATCTTGTACTGAGAAGTGCTTTGGGCTACAAATGTGCTATACAAAATGTAACCTACTCGACTACCGTATAAGAACCAGTTGGTCTGACTGCTGCCACATTGTCTGAGGAAGTATAGATTTTTGGCACTACTTCAATATGATTTGCTTGTAAATTCCCAGTGTGATTCCCAGAGATGCATAAAATATAAATGTGTGAAGGAGAGTTTGACATTGAGCAGTTCAAGGAGGGATATGAGTCTGAATTCGTGGATGGAGAGATGGATAGGTGGATAAGAATCTATAAGAGAGCTTGAAGTGTTGTATTTGATCATATACAATGTAGAAAATGTGGAAGCTGTACTGTTAAATGAAGAAGCATTGTCCCTCTTGTCATGATTAATGAAGTTCTTTGGATATGACAACGGATTCTGTAATAGCTCCATTAGGAACGCCCCCTAAAGATTGATACAGTACCTTACCCACCCTGCGGACCACTATCATGCTTTTTACTATGTGTGCTTTGGGGGGCTGTACTGTGTCATTTTGATGAGCTCTAAATCACTTACATCTTCCACTGAGGAAAAGGCTCAAGCCACTAAGAGAGAATGATGCTACTTTTTTTTTTTTTTCTTTTTGCTTGGTTGCTTTCCAACAGTTTATAGAGCTTTTAACCCCACACCAGGCTTTGTTTTCCTCTCCTCAGTGATGTGTAAAAATGTAATTCTTCCTTATCATGACCCAAACATGCAGCCATTCATCCAGTGCCTGCCAGTTTTTATTTGCTCAGCTTCAGTTCGCTTGTCAGCCTCATGCCATGAATACCTGAAATGGAATTTCGAGTGGTTAAACACAGGTAGTAATTCACTATTTTTTTCTCTAATGAAAATTATTACCATACAATACTATGCACATTATGTTGTTTTTAGCTTTGGGGCTTAATAGTGGAATAATTTCTTGTCGTTTCATTGCCAAGAACTTTAATGGAATTTCTGGATAATTGCAAGAATGCTAATGGAATTCAGAGCTTTTGGGATGTAAAATTGCATAAAACAAATACTATGAAGGTGGATGAATCACAACCAGAATTAGTATTGCTAATATCAGTAATGAGAAAACAAAAGGAATTGCACGCGGAAGCACTTATGATTCATGAGACAGAGAGGGCGTACATCACATGAAGATCAGGATTTTTTGCTAAAAAACATATGACATGAACTAATAAGATGATTTGATGCTCAGTAAAGCAGAGTCAACAGTAAGCAGCCATGCAGGCGGTTGCAGATCTGCAAGACATAAGCAGTCTCAGTCTCCTGTAAAGCAGTACTGTGGGGGAAATAAGTAACGTTTCAATTACAGTATACATGGAAAGGGCATCTCTGCAGCATGATTGATATGTCATTCTAACAATGTCCAATTAAAAAGGGAGAATGCTTTCATTATTCTTTTATTAGAATACCCGTGCCTGAAACTGCATTGAAAGACATGCATCTCCCGGTTAAAGGTGAGAGTCCATCAGGCGTGAAATGAGTACAGCACACATAAAATAATTCATATTTCCCCCATGGCTGCCATAAATTAGTTTTGCAATTATTGAGTGTGTGCATGTGTGTGTGTGTTTGTGTTTTAATGCTAGTGAAACATGCAAAATAGTAATTTTATGATTGGGTTTATTTTTATGATGTGATTTATAATTTATTGCCATTCCTTAATAACTATGAACTGAGTATTAAACTCTAAGCATTCAAGGCTCAGATAAGTGAGCTTAAGTGCTAGTTGTCAGGAGAAATGGTCACCTGTCTAGAGCTAACTATTGTACCAATAAACATATTTCAACAGTCACTTTTATAGTGCAGATATTTAACTCAAAAGACAGAACTTTAAAGCTAATTTCAATTTCTTTTCTTAAAAAAAAGGACCCTCTCCTTCCTCCCTTCTTCAACATTTAACTAAAAATGGTGGTAGAGTCACGTTTCAAATGACTGTTGCTTGCAAATGATATATAAATCTATGAGCCCTACAGGGTTCTTGCATGCTAATGCATGGATTGCAAGTATGGCGTTTGGCTTGATTAGCTAAATGTGTCAAAGTGAGCAAAATGGGAAATGATGTAATGCTGCAAATCTGTTTGAACTCTTCCCAGTATTCAGCAGAAAACGTTGCAATTAACAAATCTTTTTGCATTTTTTATGTTCAAAATGTAAAATATAAAACATCACAATACACACACAACAGCTACTGTATGGAAAAAAAAATGCAGTTGTACCACTCGTTGCCAGCAAGTGATGGAAGTGTCAGAACTGCAGGTCTGTTAACTGGCCCAGCGTATCTGCAATTGGATGATATTGGCTGAGCCTGTATCTGTATCTCGTGCTTCAATGACACTGTGCATCTTTGTTGACTAACAGTCGAATGTGCTCTTTTTCTATTCATATGCAGACAAGAAGGGCACTAGTTTACATGAAACTGAACTTTTCTTGAGTATCTGCCGTGTAACTGGCATTGCATGAAAGGAACACTTATGCAAAGAGAAATGGCCTGCGGGGCCTTCACCATGACCCAGTTCAAACTTTGCAGGAGGCAAGAAAGCTCTTCATGCTTTCTCCTTTTCTTGAATATAGTGGAAATGATGGAATACATTAATGCCAATGGAGGACTATGACCTGACACATAAATCAATGGCAATGAATATGTGCCTGACAAACTAAGAAGATGGGTAGAGCATTCTGTTAGTTCCCCTGTGACAAGACTGGGGAATAGCTCAAGTTCTTAACAATACGATAAAAAATACAGGGTGATTGAATCTGTGCACTCCCACTCCACCAGCTACCTCCTCCAGCTACTACACTGGACCTAATTATCCTGTGTAAGCAGCAGCCTGGGGATAAGCCGCATCTGAATACTCAAAACTGTCTGTTATACCTCACAATTTAAACCTACGTAACACTGGTTATCAGCATTTTCTCCTGCTTCAAGCTTCCCTTCTGTTTTCTGAAGAGCATAATTGTCTTGATATGCTCATCACGTACAGCATGAAATGTTGATTCCACCTTAATTATCTTCCCCAGGGGTCATCGCTGTGACTTCTGCAAAGTAAATAAAGCAGCTCTGCATCCACAGAGGCGAGCCTCGCAGTGTTACTTAGCCCGCTGTACTATTTTAAGTCGAGCCCAAATGAATGCCTCATTCGCCATAATTAAACAAGCCACCTTGACACATTTCAACAATTAACTTTTAATCACTTGGATCTCCCTAAATCAAAATATCATGGCTGACGTTTATAACTCAGTCCTCTCTGTGGCTGGAGCAAAGGGTCAGTCTTATCAAATGAAATTCGAAATAAATCATTGGAGGTAATTGAGAGTGTGAGAGGGGCCAGTCTCATTTGGTGACCAAATATGTCATCTGAATAGAGTGTGATTGGCTGCTGAGAAATCAGGTATTACCTGCCAACTGTAAGCCATTCGGTTCATGGTCTGTAGTGTTTTTAATTAGCTGAGAAATAGTAGTAATAGTGAGAAATAGTATTCACCCCTTATTACTGTTCACAGTTTCACCAAAAAAATTCTGTGGTTTCCACAAATTCTCATCACGTGTTTCAAGCATACATCCATTTCACTCCTCGAATTGAAAACTCTTGAAAAAATCAGCAATGTCATGATGTTTTCGGTGAGTGATAAAAGCAAAGCCAAAGCATAGTTCATATTGACATTCCCATCTGCATGTGTCTTATTCATTCTTTTCGCTCCTGAGCAAATTAAACCTTAAGTCAAACTCAGGATGTTTTTCTACACTGAAACCCAATTACACTTCACTTACTGTAGACAGCCAGGCACACTGCACTCCACATTTCAAAGGAAATCTCTGCTGGCTGTGTCACAACTTAAACGTTTTAGCAAATTTAACATGATTCACTTCCCCCTGTTTTGACTTCCAACAGCAACAGCACATAAATACAATTATATTAACTTTATTTCACAGAAAGCTACTGTATCACAGAATGGATCACTTGTTACAGCAATTAAATCAAACTAATCTGTTTAAATTTGTTTGGAGAAAAATCAGGGTCCACAACCTATGGATGAACATAGGTTGACTTTATCACTACTACAACTTTAATCAATTATTTGTGTTCTACTTGAAGCTAAAGTCAATGGTTGTAATGGAATGAACTGCATACTTTGTTATTTCTGTTAGTTAGGTACTTTTGAATGAGCAAATGAAGTAGGAGATATGGGCAGAAAAGCCCAGAAGAAATGCTAGTGCAAGTCAAAGAATTTGTAGACTGGCATACTCATAATATACCGAGTAATTCATGCAATTTATGTTTAGTTTACCCAATCCTAGCCCCATTTGTGACCTCACTACCTTACTCTGTGATTTTATCACATAGCATTCCCAACACAAACCTTAGGAGAAAATTCTAAACATGATTTTTTACCAGGTACCCTGCAGCAGGTTGCATCCTCAAAGGTATTTTTATGTATATTTTTGTGATCTCTCAGATGTCAACTTTTTACCCAAAATAGTGAAATCTCCGCCCTGCTCTTTGCCTTCTTTGTATGACAAGTCTGCTGCACAGGATGTGGCTGGCACAGTCTGTGAAAATATAAGATTTAGATATTGGTTTCTCCCCGGGTAAATGTTTTATCTTTCTGGGTAGAAATGGTAGGGTAGGACGATATCTGTCAGATCATAAAAAAACCTTTAAAGATATAACCTGCTGCTAGATAAAAGGACAAAAAAATGAATTGAATTTTTCCCCTAAGGTATGCGTATTGGGAATAATCTGTGACCGAATTATGGAGTAATGTACTGAGGTGACAAATGGGGCTTACCCAGTCCTTACTTGTAAAGACACTTCAACTTGGGCAGCTAACATTTTGACATTTATTATCAGCACATACATCCAGTATGGTGGAAGTACATTTACTGTAAATACTTTGAGGTACTTGAACTCTATTTGAGTATTTCAATTTAATGCTACTCTACATTTCTACTCCATTACATTTCAGTGGAACATATTGTACCTTTTATCTCACTACATTTATTTGAGAGCTGTAAACATATGATGGATTATTAGAATATGATGCATCGATTTCATGACCCAACAGCATAAAAAATAGTTAAAATCAACTCCACCTTGCAGCTCTAACATTAAAATGCTGCTCACATGTTATTGGTCAATAATAATAATCCAATAATATGCTATATAGAATGTGTAACACCCTGAAAGGGTTCATTGCGCATAACAAATACTTTCTGATACTATTTTAATTTTTTTTTAATGCAGGCTTTTACTTGCAAAGGAGCATTTTTACATTGTGATATTGCACATTTTACTGCCTTTTAAACTGACTTAAAAGATCTGAGGATTATTTCATGTACTGGAGCAAAAGAAAAAACACTTTACACTGTTTTTACATACACTTTGTATTTGTATGTAAGGCAGGAGGAGGCACTGATTGCCAGCTACAAAATTTAGAGCCTTTTAATGACTTGGCCAGCTGTACAGTAGCTATAAAGAGAAAGAGGAAACACTGTGGAGACATATGAAGCAAGGAGACTAACCCCACCTGCTGACTGGTGCTACTTCCCAAGTGAGGAGGGAGAGCAGGGTGCAAATATGGCCCCAAGACAGAGGGTCTGTCACAGTGTAGCCAATGCCAGGCTGATTTCACGGTTGATGTCCCCCAGAGAAGAGAAAGATGTGCCATTGCTGCCTGTTATAATATTCTCCACCGACAGGGGTCACTCTGTGTATAGCAAAAACAACTGGCAGCTAGTGGGAAAAACAGTAAAAAGAGGGAGAAAAGGGTAATCAGGATGCAGCATGAATGAAGGTGAGTATGGAGGGAAAATTACACTGGTGAGAGTGGGTGGTCAAGGGGGAAATGACATACAAGATGAGCATGGACATTTTGGGGCGAACAGATTGATCCAAGCAAATCAACCAAACAACAGTCAGGTGGACAGGTATATAGAAAGACAAAAAGACAGATGCATAGACAGATAGCAAGGGCAAAGGGGAAGGATGATAGAAATGGAAAAAAATGAGATTGAAAAAGGGAGGAGATGAAGAGACTCCAGTGGGCTGGATACCATTTGGCACTAAACTCCTCCACTGTTTTTTGCTTCTTGAAAACTGGTCAGTGAACACACTAAAAAGTTCCAGAAATTCCACTAGCTCAGTGATGGCTATGGGATATGATCCTTAGGGAGTGAAAAGGATGGATTAGTCTATTTTTATTGCTTGGCAAACGCACCCAACAGCCCTGTCTGCTCATCAATCATTCACAGTATACCCCTATTCCCCAGTAAGCTGCCCCCTCGTCCTCTCTTTTCTCCTTCCAAATTCTCTCTTTCCCTTTCCCATTCTTCTTTCGTTCTGTCTGTTCTCCGCTGTCAGTCCTCAGAGCCTCGGAGCACAAGTTGAGATACATTAAAGATGAATGGGCAACGGATCTTCCCATAGGATCCTTTCTTAAGTTTTTTGGAGTGAAGTCTGTTTCATTCTCTACTCACTTCTCTATTGGTTAATCCTAATGTGAAGTGAGAGTTGAGGAGTTGTTTTCAAGGTAATCCTCCTCCCCAACAATTAGCAAGAGTTTACAGGCATCCAGCCAAAACATTTTATTCACAATTTAACAGCCAAGAAAACTCCTCGTTAGAGAACTGCACTTTCATGTGACTGTTCATAACACTGCTCTAGTTTGCCTGGAGTAGAATTGAATAGAATGAAATAGAATAGAGGAATAGAGTCTGAGGTTGACCCCCCCCCCACCCCCCCAGTATAGAAAGTCTCAGCTCTCCAGAGAAAGTGCAAAACTTTTTGTAGTGCAGTGTTGCTACAGAGCTGTACCCTTGCAAAAAAGGCCATCATCATATCTGATGTCCAGGGTTCATAGATTTGAAGTCCAAATATTTGAGATTTTTATGAGCCACTTAAGCTCACTTGGCCAGCAGTAAGCCTTCATTTGATGTGGGTTAATATCCTCAACATTTGCACAACCTTGCTTAATATAGCCTAGCTGAACCTGTGTGTGTGCAGCTGCCTACATTTGAAACTGGATTTGTTTCAGCATCAAACACAATTAAGATTTTGTATGTACGCTAATTGATTTCTCTGAAGCAAATGAGTAATAAGAAGCCAGCCAGTGTAGAATAATAAGTTATGACTTTATAAAACACTCGCTTGCTTTTAAAAGGCAGGCAGCCCTGTGGACAAAACTATTGTGCCTCCCTTTTTTCCCCCTTTGACATTATTTTTATCTTTGTTAAAATATGATTTAATGTTTCTTCTCCTCTCAGAAATAAGACAGTAATTTCACTGTTCCCCACTATTTATTTTAGGAGCGAGTGAATTTTCTATGCAAGCCACCGTGCTCTTGATTTTCTAACAGATGTTTGAGTGTCTGTGTTGCATCCTGGGTGATTAACCCTGGATTTCGTTTTACTAAATTTGGATGCTCTAGATTCTAGTCAGCACTGTCGTGGGATCTAAGTGCTCGCGCACAACACTGAGGTGCTTCCTTATCTATTTTTAAAATCTGCCAACCACGAGAAATGATATGATATGATATGAAAATGATATGAAGCTTACAGTAAGCTATCACTATGAGCAGTGTCACAGTCTATCTTTTAATACACTGAGACTCAATTTGTTTCCTCAACAACCTCATCCATTGCTGAATTCAGAAGAATAAGACAATAATCCTGCCTACAACATACAAACAACAGTATTTTTCTATTTCTTTCAATTTCTCTGAATTATGAGTCCCTTAAATTATTTTAGGAGTGCTTTGGGAACACCTCTCAAAATCAAACACATCACACTCAAAAGTAGGATGTACTTGTTCTCTGTGATATGTATGTCGTCCTCAAAAGAAGTGTCTGTCTGTGTGTGATTGTGTGTGTGAATGGATTGGCTAGAGCTCCCTTGTGCACAGTTAAGCTACAAGAGCTCCTCATGTCAATATTAGTGTTTACATTCACACTCAACTGTGACTCAGTTTGGTACTTCTGAGGATGGATGGTTAATCTTGCCTTATGTCGCTCTTAACATCCTTGGCAACTGGCCGGATTTATAGACTAATGACTCTGTTTCTGTGGACTGGGAGCAGCAATTAATTCAACACAGTGTTTGTAGAGTGAATCAGTTACTTATGGTATTTTTTTCCCCAGTGATGATACCATTTATTTCACCTTGTGCTTACAGCTCAATTAACTTGTTGCTCACTGTTCTGGCCTGGTGGGTTATGTTATTTTTATCCAATTAATGATTGTCTGCTTGCCTATTGTTAAAGATGACATAAAGTATATTTCCAGTCTATATCTTTATTCCGGGCCTATACTGGAATATCTTTTCATGATTTATAGTTCAAAACACTCCTTATTTATCTTCTACTGGCCCTTTATGCAGCCACCTCAGTTCAGCCTCTGTCTGAAACAGGCTGTTTTAACTCCTGTCCCTTTCAAGTCCCCCTCCCGTAGAGCCTGCTCTGTTCTGATTGGTTACATGAACAAACAATAGTAGTAAGATTTTGCTTCTTTTTATCATTCTTTACTTGAAATATTCTTCTCAAATACATCTGTACATGTTCAAGCCAGAATCCGAATATGTGAGTGGACAATGTGAACAACCCATGGAACAACCTTAGCAACAAAGACTACAGAACGGACACCTGTCTGTGGGCATGTGAGAACGATCTGATGTCATCATGAGGAGGAAGTAGAGGTAACTTTGCAACCAGAGCATTCAAATCAGACTGAAGCCCTGGCTTTTGACTTGAAGGCGACATTTTAACATACGCTCACCTCACCTTTGGAACTTTGACCATGTTTAACATAAACATCTAACATCATATACAGTATATAAATGACAGAAAATCACAAAAAGCATATGTCCCCTTTAATACACTTACTGTACAAGTATAACTTCTTTTTCACCAAATGGCACTGTGGCATGAAGCCTGGATAAGCAAAAAGAGAAAACTAGCAAGCTTGTAACATGTAAGTTATAGATTTGAATCATTGCATTAGCTGGGAGAATCTGGGTGGGGAAATTATCAGTATTATACAGACTGTTCAAATGTTCAGAGCTATGGCTGTGTTTATATTTTTGGCCAACGCTTTCTCTGAATTGTATAATTTTTTTTTGAGTGCACCAATTCATATATTTACAGGGGGTTTGTCACTAGGGTTTTATACCCTGGAACTTCAGTTTTGGTGCAGTCTCACCATCCTTTATACCATTTCCAGCAGCAGGCAGCTTTTTTTGAAAAAAAAAAACAACCTCTAATGTATCTACTGTATGCCTCCAGCCTTGCATTGAGCAGTGCACAAAGTTACCGTCTAACTGGTGGACATAGTCAAGCATAGTCAAGCAGCAAAAGACTGGAGACCAAAACAGAGATAGACTGACAATGAATATTTGACTTTATTCAGATTGGAAGAAATATGACTCCAAATGAGTGCTAATGTTGCTCTGTGTTTGTGCAAACAGGCAATTGTTTGCTGACATGTTCATCACAACAATAAGGTGATAATCATAAGGTCAATGCTGTTTACATATATTTCTGCTTCCCACAAGTGGCTGAAGAAATCAACTATAGCTGCTTTAATTTGATGTTTTAAAGTCTTTTTTGTATATTGTAGAGAGCTAGCCAGAGCTCAAGCTTTTCATTTCATTGGAATGCAGTTCATAGTGTACAACAGTGATAATAATCTTGAACTTGAACTACCACTCACATGCCCCTGAGCAAGGCATTTGAACTCCCAATCTTTCCAGTGAAGTTGGGTAAAACACTCTGGGCAGCATAAGTGTATGAATGGTTACTTTTGCAAGTTGTTACTCTAAATGAGAATGATTTCTCCAGCAGTTAAGTATCAGAGTTAAAAAAAAATATGCTCAAGATTTTTGTTTCTGCACTCAACAGAAAAATTATGTGTGTCTCTTGCTAATCTAAGGTTTCATACAGTCGCCTTTGGAGATAAATCGAGATAGAGCACATGCCACATCAAAGCATCAAAGCAGACTGAGATGCAGATGGACTTTGTGTCCCTTCATTACACATGCACTAAACCTCTTGGCTGTGATTCACTTGCCACTGGTGGAGGGATATGTGGCCACTTAACCAGCTGTAGCCTGAGCCCGTTGTGACAAATGGTCAAACACATTTTTTTCTCTCGATCAATATCACTGGCGCTAACTCCATCGCCAAACGCTCTTTATAAAACCTCATTTCCCGTGTCAGATAATTCTTCCCCTTTTTGTTCCCTGTCTGTCTTTCTGTTTCTTCCACCTTGTCTCTTACTTGCTCCTCTTCTATCTTACACTCACACACACTCACACACAGACCCACAGAAGCACACACAGACGCACACATGCACATAAGTTCATGTGTAAGGATGGGATCTGGGTGCCATGACAACAGAGAACATCAAAATCCAATTAAATGGAACTTCCTCCCACTTCACCAGACCGACAAATAACTTCCTCCTCCCCTCTTCTCCCCTTTGCATGAAAATAACTTTGGAATGTTTAAGTTATTCACATCTGCACTCTTGTAAAGTTGATAAGATTAATACATCAAATTAAACTGGTGGTGGAGGAAATGGGGGGTCGAAATTTCTTCAGAATGAAAAAAATTTCAACCCCCCATTTCCTGCTGCACAAATGCAATTTCTTTGGACATGGAATTACACGACATAACATGAACACAGAGTGATAATGGTCCAATAACGGCATAATAAGAATACTCATGCATGCATATTGCTCATCATGCATTAAATTTCATTCTCAATGCATTTAAAATGGGTGAAAAAGCTCACATAGCCGAGTACGCCTTTAAGGGTGATACAGTTTGAATCATTAGTTACCATTCTCCTGACATGTGCCATATTGGATGTTCAATGAGATGATCTATATGCAGAAAGATGGCAACATGATCTACTTCACTTGTAGAACAGCACACTGACATACTGTGCAATGCTAACTTCCACAATACCTGGGTTTGTGTAGCTTTGCAGCGAAACATGCATCTGTAGATACCCATCTGCTGCTGGGTTTCCACAGTGTGTTAAACGGAGTGGGCATCATCAATCACTGCCACCCCCACATGGGTACTGCCAAGCCCCCAGAGAGAGATGCAAGAGCTGGGCAAGACAGAGAACCAGGCTCCCTGCCTCCAGAGAGAAGCAGCTTACATATCACCCCTCTGAGAGGCTGGCCTGGTAATGTCCCTCAAGGGCTGCCTTCATGCTGTGCTCAGTGGCTGCTGGGGGACAGGCTGCCGATGCAAGACTACACGCATGAGACTGAACACCACATTAACGCCGTGACTAGCCTTGGGAGGCCTGCCACTGCAGATTGAGTGGCCAGGCCCACTACCACAATTAAAAAGAAAATGATTAACAATTAGCCTGCTAGAGAGAAATAAACAAGCAGTTTGCCGAGACAACTTTTCCACTGCTGTAGACCCATTTGTGTAATGGGGGAGCATGTATATTCTGTTCAAGATAGTGAAGTGCACTCCATGTGCTGATGAGTGTTCATAGCCCACAGGGCTCAGCAGGGTTTGTGCCTCCTACACCACGCCGCCCAAACCCACACACTCCACTCATCTGAGCAGAAAGAGGAGAGAGAGCGATGTCATCTGTTTAGTTTGTAGCATACTGTCGGCCTCAGCACCACTCATGCTCCTCTGTTGTGGATGAATTTGAAAATTCTGCAATTGCTAAATTCCTGGATGCTTCCTCTGCCTTGCATACATTTGCTGTGTATTGGCTGCGATGACACTTGTCGAATGCTGACTCAGAGTGACTTTTATAAATTGTAAAATAAATCAAAAGACACGGGAGAAAACACACTTGATAAAATCCTCTGACAATTGAATGATAAATTTGCTGGCCCGTACCCGAGTGTGCTCCGGATTGCCTGGAGGTTATTGCTGTGTACTTTATCCACTGTTGGTCATTCATCACCTGGGCACAGAATCAGCCCAAGCCACTCACTCACATATGCAGAGAGAGAGAGAGAGAGAGAAAGAGAGGGAAAGAGAGAGAGAGCAAAGCAAGCTGGTTGCAAGTCCTCCTGCTAAAAGGTGTGTTTTTGTGAAGTGGGAATGTTTAGATAACAATTCATAGATAGAATAAAATTTTCTATGTAGTGCTCACAGCATTAAAATAATTACATTCAAAAAATTCAGCAACTGCAACATCCTTCCTAGAAACCATTTTAAGCAGCGTAATCCACAGAAGACAATGTTAACATTTTTCATAGGGACAATTTCTTCAGTACACAGTAGTACCAATTAAAACTGCTCATAGTGAGGCCTGGAGATTATTCAAAGTAACCAGGATATTGTTTCTGGAAGTTTTTAAATGTAGTTTTCTTATGCTGCAAGAATCATAAATGAAATTATCTTAATTTCGGTTGCAATGGGGGTGGAGGCAGACATCTCAGAGATGGATGTCTCCAAACTTTGCCACATAAAACAGAAACCATCTGAATGCTATGTACCACTAGGGGTAGGTGAGAACATCTGCTTAAAAAAATGGGTTATCCAACCTATTAAGAGCTCAACTTCAGATTGAGTATTAATGATGCAAATGTATGAATTGCACAATGTAATGATACTATGATTAAAGCATATGGCTGGTGATTTTCTATATTTTTCTCATTTTCAACAAATCTCATGTGCAGAGCCAAACCAACAATTAATTCATCCTTCAAGTATTGTGTGTAAAGCCTGATATATCATATTCCTCTGTGCTGTAGACCTCTGTTGTTGTCCAAAAATGATTAAAAACACGTCAGTGAGCCACACCATTGCATTTAGGGTGACCAGATGAGAATGGGTGAAATTTGGGACAGGGGAGTTGGGGATGGGCGTGGTCACATGACCACGGTGGGTGTGGCCTGCAGTACATCGTATTCAGGTGAGAATTCACAAAAGGATTGTGTGGCTTTTGCAGCTGCGCAAATGAGACAAAAAGAATCCGTGTAACTCACAAAGCACCTGCAAAGAGTGAAATGCACCCCAAACTGCACTACCAAGCTAATAGCATCTCAGTGCTCCTTTGCTATTTGCATGTAAGCTATGTAAATTAGATAATATGCATACATTTGGTGCAAAATTGGCCTTTTTCTATGCAAGTGAACCTCATTACAAAACAGTCCAATTCACAAAGACCAGCGCTAATGGCCACACGCAGTTAGAATGAAATTATTAGCGTCTTCAGAGAGTTGGTGGTAACTGAAGCGTAGTCACTCACTCACTCACTCACTCACTCACTCACTCACTCACTCACTCATTCACTCCTCTCTCTCTCTCTCTCTCTTTAAATCTTCAAGCCTGTCAGGCATTGAATGGTATTGAATTGATATTGAATGATATCAAGGGCGAAATCTTCAGTCAGACATTGGGGGGGATCAAGTGGGCATGGGGTGGTAGGCTTATCTTAAACTTTCAGCTACTAAAATAAAAATGTCCTGACAGCTCTGATGGAGGTCAGGATTCATCTGAAAGGGCTGCTTTATTACAAAAAATTCAACCATATACACCTGGGATCTGTGTGTAACAGCTGACCTGTGTAGATGTGTAGCAGAACACAGAAAATTAATTACCATCAGATCCTGACCAGTCTGGTATTAATGAAGTTACCGCTGCTGTGTTGTGCGCGTAAATGTGCACAACCTCTTTCTCAGTTTGGAGAGGCACTTATTGTTTCAGTTACTGTATGATGCTGCTGCCAGCTGTGACACACAGCCAGCTGTGGGCAACAAACAGAACATCAGTACTGATGTTTCTACAAAATCCTGGATACATTAAGTGACACCTGAACAACATTATTGTAAGATTCGAACATTAATCTAACACGTTTCAGACCTGCATGAGTCATATTAAGAGCTATATTTTGACATGTGACATTTCAGTAGATTATGTTAAAGATGCAAAATACTAGAGAAGTAAAAGAAGCAAATACATGAAAGTTGGTTTGTGATTGTGGAGAACTCTGTGTGCACACCTCTGCTAATTAAAGACATGCAATTTGAGGCTCTACAGTTTTCATTATGGACCAATCTGTGTGCTGAAATGTGGAGAAAAGCATGAAACACAGGAAACCGCTCCGCTCACTCAATCAGACGCAACACAAGGGCAAATTGCACTCAGCTGCAAAGGTTTATGGGTGTGTTAGCGCCGGCATATCATTAGTGCAATATCTTTTGTGAATCAGACCTTGAGATGGGGCAGATAATGGTTGCAAATGATGCACAATTCATGGTGCTATCAGGAGCCTAACCCTAACACAATGACCGTGTGTATGTGTACAATAACAGTGTGTAAATCATTATCTGTTACATATTTTATTCATTTCATCAGTATGGTGTCTATCACATCTGTCTGAATGATGCGCATGTCAGATCACTCCTTCTCTGTGGCTGCCTGCAGCTACACTAACTAATCAAAACTCGGGTTTAGTCTAACTTTCAGGACAAAGAGGACAGGATTCAGGATTCGGGACAGCTAATCCTAATTGGTCACCCTAGTTGCACTGGGTGTCCCTTATATCACAGAGTTTGGACATGTTAGTTTGTTTAGAAACAGATCTAGAGAGTAATAACAAGGATCACGTTTTCAGTCTCACGAGAGTAGTGCTGTGTAAGGTAGACTCCACTGTGCCACTGCGCATGCGCTGGAATGCAATTCCCTTTACAGTGCTTCACTAGCTTGTTGTGCTACATTATACATTGTAATGAGCTTTAGTTCTTTAAGGCCTATCCTCATCTAGGCTCAAACAGAACAGTACAGGATGTTAAAGATCACTCACAACTTTAAAACACAAAAAAAATACATATTTTTATTAAAGTGATTCTCTCATTCCACATCTATCACATCCCTCATTTACTTAATGTATGTTCGCATAGGATAAATCTATCAGACATAAACATACAGACAGACTTTTAGTTCTTGCAAAGCCTGTCTTTTTGGAGCCTGATGCCGTCCTGCTACAACAGAAGGATGAGAATCTGAACTGTTCCTCCACCTACAGCTGCATATGAATATCATAGTTATAAGCAATGGCAAAAGACTGCATATCTGTAATCAGTTTAGCAATTGTCATATCTGTGATTTTCCACCTCATTGTGTGACCACCTGCTGAAGCTGATGCCAGCAAGGCAGTGAATGTACATGCAGCATCTCTGATAATATCTTGCGTGTTTTCCTTTGAATATTAAGAGTGTCTCTCCATCAGTTACACTGGTGCAGCGACGGTGTGATGCTCAACATCCTTTGCCTGGAAAATGGAAGTCTCCCAGATTTAAAGTATGCATATTCATAAACTATAATCATGGCTGAGGCTGTGTAAAAACTTCATTACACATTCATACACAGGGACTCCTTTTACATACACAAGAAAAAGCACTTTATGTTAACTTTATGGTTCAACAATATATTGAATTAATAAGGATGAGGAAGAGTGAATACCTTTAAAATATGAGAGAATGTTGTGATTCAGCGCCAGTACACTCTAGAAAAGTGTATTTAAAGATATATTACGATATAAATACCCACAGTAAAGCTATGCAAATGTATTTGAGCCACGAGGAAGCTTAGATTAAATGTGTAACAGCTCCATACACCTTATTACTATGATCTTAACGATTGCTGTAGTTGTTTACTCGGTTGATAAGCTGGTATTAGAAGTATGAAGTAGGATGGATGTGAAGTGAAAGAAATGCTGGCACAGACCGGTGAACTGTAGAGTGTCATAATTTTTAAAAAATACCACAAAATACAGACCAAAGATACAGTAAACACATGGCTAATAGATAATAGAATAATGTGACAGACCCTCGAGTGTCATTTAGAAATAGTGGACATCTTGCCAGGCATCTCACTTCGGCTTACAGGGAGTGCATTTTCTTTTAAGCTGCTGCCGTTTATTTTTCATCCATCTGTCAGGAGACAGTTGCAGCATGTCGGCAGTGCACTCACCGCCTTTGTCTTGTAAATTCAACTTCTGACATCCATGAGACTGCAGAGGGTTGTTACTCGACAGAAATAGACTTTTGTTTTTGTTTTTTGGTCTTTTTTTCCCGTTTCCTAACAACAAAGCACCTCTGTATCAAAACCGCAATGGGTGTACCTTGAAGTAGGAGCCATATATAGAAATCATGTAAATCAGGCATGGATTAACACTGAGGTGGCTGTTGACTTGGAACATTTCAAACACCATCAGAAAAATGATGACAGTGGAAAGGATTTATTATAAAGGAGTCACGCAAGTCAAAAATGCCCTTTGTACTAATGGTGCACAAGAACACTGCGGTAGTACTTGGGATAAATTAATGGAAACAAATGCATTTTTCATTATGAGTCGAGCAATTAATGCCCCTGTGAGTCTGATATTGCTTTAGAGCTGAAAACGACTCCCCTTCAAACTAAACTTGCATGTATTTTGGAGCAAAAATGAAAAGTTTTTCAAAATCAATATGTAATAGCCTGAGATTTAAAAATACTGTGCCGGTACACTGCGCAGTCTGATGTGGGATCAATATAGCAATGCATCTGGTTCACAGCAGGAGAGATGGAGGCTGGATCAATAATAAGCAAATTTCCAGGAATTGCAAGAGGTATTGACTATTTAATTAGCCATTTCTCTCAAAAGGTGCATCAGAAGCTCATTATAAAGAAACGCTAATGGGCCTTTGTGAGAAACTTAGACTACGACGTGCAGATGAGTGAATGCTTGTTGAAGGACAGAGAAAAGTAGCCATGCATGGAAAGTCAAATGTTCTGTCCTTTAAAGTCGACAAACTACCTTATTTAGGCCTGAAGAAATAATATGAGTTTATCTGTAATCATCATGTTCATGTTGTAAATTTGTCATCTGTAATTCTCAAGGAGAATGGCTACTTCTCTCTGTTGTTTCATGGGATTTGCTGACAATTAGAAAAATATAGAATATCACCAGCCTTATCCTTTAAATGGGCACTATGCTTTTAACATGTCTTCATTTTACTCTGCTAAAAGATGTGATCCTGTCCTTGAGGGTGACTATTGTGGCTGATAAGATCGACCCAGATTAAAGCCCAGACTTGAGTGGGTGTGATTTCCTAATGATAGCAATAAATGTTGATATTACAAACTGGCACTTAAGAACTTAAACACATTAAAATGATCTGAAAGAAGCCATCCATCATAAAATGCATTAAACACCAACATTTTATAGTAAATACAGAAATGTTGGATTGTTACGCTTGTTTTCACCTTTTCAAGACAAACACCCAGACTTTGCTGGCAGAGGCCTGCTAGTGGGGGTGGTGAATATTCACTTAGAGGGGTTTTTAATACAGTACAAACACAGAGAGGTGATAAAAAGATACAGAAACACAAAGGCCTGTAGATCCACCTTTAGTAGATAGCCTGCAACAAACATGAAGACAAAACAGATGAATCATGAAAAACTGAAAAAAAAAAAAAAAAAAAAATTCTGATGGATGCCTTTGTGAGGAAATACACAAAAAAAATGCTTACACACTGAGGCTGAGTGATGCTTATGGGCATTCGAGTTTTTCTTGTGATGACTCCTCTCATGATTTATGTAGGTAGAGGTGTCTCCTCTGACCTTGAGAGCTGCTTTGCTTTGTGCTGATGTTCGGGTTAACCAGGGATTGTGGGAATTGGAGGTCCCTCGGAGGGATCTTTTTTTCTTGACCTCACACAGATTTTCGGTGCGTGCTGGTATCATGATCAATATCCACCTCAGTTCATGTGGGTTTTTCAGAGATATAAGGTACTGATGATGGATTGAGGTTTTGATATTGCTTTGAAGCCACCATGCCTGGAAAATTCATTTTTGATATTTCACTGGTGTGCAGAACATCAAGTTGATAACATCAACTTTGCCTTAAAAAGTCTACAATATTATAATCTTTCCTCATTCATTAGCATTTGAGGTAGAACATTGGAAGATAAAAACTAAAACTATTCTCTCATGATGAAGAGTCCTTTCTCTACATACTGATTCTACAATTTAACCCTAAATAGACGGACATTCTTCATTTTTTCATCAGTATCTCTTTTCTGTCATTTCAAAGATTAATGATGATCAGCTAAAGCTGACTTTCATAAATGCTCATCAGTACCCTGAGGGGGATGTTCAAAGCTACTAAATCAGTGTAATCATCCAAAGATTTTAAATATTCAGATGAGTCCCTGAGGCCTCGACGCAATAAAAGCTTATTTACCGGGGCATGGCAAACACACCTTGCATCTTAATACACTGACAGAGTGAGAAGATGAATAGCGTGGATACATCTGTATCATGTTCACGGTAGATCAATCTGTCACTCTGCCTTGGTTGGTTATTCAATATTGTCCTTGGCCTTAAACTCCACCAAGTGAGATTTATGCTGTCAGTACGAGCTTGAGGATGAACAGACGAAATCAAGCCTCAAAGTACTGTGGAGGCATTTGATTTCCCTGATTTGAATTCATCACTACACTGATGGAGGGGCTATTTGCATTTAGGCGTCTTTCTACTATTTCTCTGGAAAAGTCATTCACTATTTGTGAGCTCGACATGCTGCCGAATACAAATCATGTCATCATACCCAAAAATTCCTGTGCAATCACTTTGTTCACCGTCAACAGTGCTATAGGCAGTTCAGTAAATCAACAAAAAAGAATTAACATGAAAACCATTCCTCTCTGAGAAAATCACAGCTTTCGGTAACAAGGAAAATACAATTTCCTTTGAGACTGAACATGAAACAGAACTATAGATGAAGTCAGTCATGACTCACACTATACGTTCAGTTGCTTTGGCTCTCAGTGTCAGATGAAAATTTCCAGTATCATAGTCTTGAGTATGGCATTTTTACTTAGAAATCAAAACCCCCACTTAATTTGAAGAAAATCTTAAAAAAGCAGAACAAGGTATGTAATTCCTCTTTGCAAATGGTAACAATAACAACCTTTCAGTCTTGATAAATGAAATGTTTATAAATGTCCCTCTTGTTTCACCTCTAATGGCTAATGATTAAATGCTAAGAAGGTCTAATCATCTCTGAGGCCTGTGGTGTGTAAAACACACAGCACAGGTTGTCTGAGTCACATTTCCACTGTTTGTTCAAAGTAATGGGGCTTCGTGTCTTAGTTGAATCTAACCCAGATGAAGGTTTTCAACAGCTGCTTATTTCAAGGAGTGTGCAACAAGTCAAGCCCTTCAGATGTCCCAGACTCCTTTTCAAATAGTTATTAGTCATCAGTCCATTGACACTGCAGGACTGGGGTTCCCATAGTGTCTTGAAAAAGTGTTGATTTTTTTTTTTTGAGATCTGGTTACGTGGCAACTTTGCTTGATAGATGTCCAGCAGGGCAAGAAACATGAGTCATCAAATAATCATAATCATACAAACTTAAAACGAACCCACAGAGAATAAATAAAATAGCATCCATTACTGTTTGAATTTACAACTATAGTTGTGTGCAAACAGTTTTCAATGAGGGATTATTGTGCAATGAGGGATTATTAATAGTTTCATTTAAATTACTAATTAGTATTAGACTAGTAAATCCAGCCCATGCGCAGTGGTGTCTGCCTTACACGGAACTACTCACCAGAGACTGAAAACATGATTGCGGTTGTCTTTGGAGCCATTTCTAAACAAACTGACATGACCATAATCTTCATGATGAAGGAACATGTCACCTAGTGCAACGGTGTGGCTCACTGAAAAAAACTAATAGTTTTTGGACAACAACGGAGGTCTATGGCACAGATAAATAAGAAATATCAGGCTTCAGATACACACACTATACTTGTAAGTAAACTAAACTAAATAAAATAAATTTGCAATCTTGTTCCTTGCCCTGTTTGACATAAATTTAGCAATCCTACTATGTTCCCAGATGTCAGCAATTAACTTGATTAAGTTCAAGTTATCGTGTTATCAACAGTGATAGTAAACCAAAATTACAAAAATGACACCCGTGTTGTAATAAACTGAGATTATCCTTTAAACAAGACCACAGTGTTTCCCCTAACCTTAACCAAGCACTTTGAGTTATCTAAACATAAAAACCTGGCTATTGTAGGAAAAACAAATAATAAAATCTTAATCTGGGAGGCATTTTGTTTCCTACAAAACATATTAGCATTTAGATACAAATAAAAAACATTTCAAGGAAGACTCATAGGAGAGAGACACGCACAGCTAGCCTCGTGAGACTATAGCTGAATTATGTTTCATCTTTGTCTATGTCTGTGGTAATGGAGCTTGGTTCAGGCAGGAACATGAAGTAATGTGTGTCACCCATGTGAACTGGACATCAGCTGATCTTTCCAACCACACATTCATTCATATAGTAAAGTAGCCTGTATGCAGCACTATTGTATATACAGTACATCTGTCGCTGCTACTGCACTGCAAGCTCACAACCCCAACCCTCTCCTACATGTTTGACTTAAGCTGTTTCATTAACTAAACCAGTTAACCTTTTGGCTTTTAGTATATTTAAGACACACAGGGTATTAGAAAGTTTATTTCAACCTTACAGCATGTTATTATTTGCAGATAAACAACAGGATTTGCTCCATTCCCCTTGAGGGTTTTGTTTTTGCTATTCAGCTGCAACTACTGTATGATGAGAATATGAAGTTAAAATAGCTAAAATTAGTGCGGTCATCTACTTATACTGGCCTCTGAGCATCAGTCAGCAGATGTTGCTGGATGACACAAAGTGGTGAAAGCTCCCCTGTTAATGAGGTCTCAAAGGGCTCATAACCTCCAAACTGTTTCCCTCGGTGTGTCTCTCTCAGTGTTGTTTTCCCTCACACATGCAGCACACACACGTCCCCACAATGTGAGGAATACCTGGTCCACATGTACACTTGCTACCCACACATTTTTCCTATGTGTGCTGCTGATGGCTATAGGCAGTAGAGGTCATATAGTAGGTTATTTTGTGGGTCAAAGGTGGCTGCAAGATGAGCAGGTGTCTTGGGAAAGCTTATCGTTTGTTCAATTCTTATTAGGGCCCAAGCACCGAACGGTGTCTGAAAGACTCGCATTTTTGAGGGGCTGAACATGCTTGAAAACTAATGAAACTTTGCACATGCGTCAGAAGTGGTGAAAAATTTAATATTTTATGGGTCTTGGGCATAGGTGTGGCAAAATGGCATAAGAGCGCCCCCTAGAAAATTTCAAATTCGAACCCCCCCCCTTTCAATTTGACATGGATGAACAAAATTTGGTAGGCACGTGTATCATGTTCAGATGCACAGAAAAGCCTCTTGGAGCCATACCCTAAATCGAACAGGAAGTCAGCATTTTTGAATTTACTTTTTTTTTTTTGCGCACTTTTTTGCCATTTCCAGGCATTGTATTTTAACAAGCTCCTCCTAGAGATTTAACTTGACCGACTTCGAATTTGGTCAGTCTCATCTAAAGGCTTTTGTGATGAAAAAATTATCAAAATCCTGAGTTTTCATTGAACACCCTTGCCGTGGTGACGCAGCAAACTTTGCATCAGGAACAAGAAGTTGTAACTTGAATATTCATCGTCCAACCTGCACCATATTTCTCATGCTTGATAGGAGTCCAGTCCTGAATGCATCTAAATGTCAATATTGAGTCACAGACATAATGCCACCTAAATGCCAAACATCATCTGATTCACATGAAATTTACAAGGTGTGGTCTACAGTTGTTATAAAGCAACATGATGTATAATTACCGGGTGTTCTCTAGCTCCACATAGCGGACACAGGAAGTGATATTTAACTCCTTTGTGCAATGTCCGATAAGGTCCTGAACACATATGCATTCCTTCAATAAAAGCCCTTCAATGGCAGCGCGCCCTGACGTCCGTGAAGGTGCGAGGGCCCGATCATTGCTGCTTGCTCGTTGCTTAACTGGTGATTGGCTCACGACTGCTTATTGTCCTGTTTACTCCTGGTTTGCTTACCCCTGTAGTAGGTGAGCAGTGACACTCCAGACTTCATGGCTATCTGCTCACATGTACTGATATTTTCATTACATTAAGCATTTCCCATTTCTCTAGGAGCCTGTTTTCAATTCAGCAAATCTAACATCATCAAGCTCTAGTTGATGTGGTTCAGAGAGGAGCCATTCCAGAAATATAGCCCTTGGGTTCTGTCATTTCCCAGCCAGAAGTGAACACAAAGAAAAAAAGTGCAGTAATATAGTTTGGATATAATTACAGCATGTGTGTTATAAAGTCCAGACCCCCAATTCCCAGATTAGTTATTGAAATAAAATGAAAAGAGCTCTAATTGACTGGGCTTCTAGTGATTAAAGGAGACAAATAATCACTCAACCCTGAGCAGCAACCGAAAATAAATGGGGATCTTCAACACTCTGCGCATTCCCCTCGGTAGGAGCGAGGCCATCCCATGTTCACTTCAAATACACAGTAGTCATTGCTGTATTTGTCAAGTAAATGAGCATTTTAGATTTACAGAGCTGTAATGTGACATAATCAAGTTATAATTTATCAATTAGAATAATTAGGAGGCAGATCCAATTTAATTAAAGTGTTGAAAAGGCTCAGTGGAAGCCAGCCACACATAACTGAGCCTGTGTTTTTTTCCTGGTGGTGGCTTCAGATGCTCGGGCGCGTTTGCTGTCATTCTCATTCATTCTCCACCTAATTGATTTAAGTTCTTGGTGTGGAGGAATGGAACACATAGTTTTTTAATCGCTCCTTCCTGCAGACCTAACTGGGGGAGAAAAAAAAGAAAGGATGTTGAAAAAAAGTAAAATGTAATGCCTTGTGGCATTATGACTTAGAGTTAGGCTGTGCGTCAGTGGACACTAATGAATTGGCACTGTCAGCAGTGTGAACTCTAGACCCGACAGTGGGGATGTGCTTAGTGGTCGTGCTGAAGCGTGTCAGCAGGCTTGTAAGACAGACAGGCTTGTAAGCTTGTAAGACAGAAATGAGAGAATGAGAGAGAGAGAAGGGGGCAGACAGAGGGAGAGAGAGAAAACCACCGACAGCAAAGACCTCATCAGCCTTGTTGGATAAGATCTCTACTCCTGGTGTTAAGGATGTAGGACTCCTCTCCACCTGCCCAAGTTTTCATTGTGTCACACATTCACACTAGAGATTACCTTTCATAATTTGGTGTTGTACCAGGCGCAAAAAATGTATTTTCTCTTTAAATCACGCTTCCTTTCTCACCTCCTCCTCCTCCTATCCCTCACCCTTGCTCCCTTCATCTCCTCCTCTCTCTTCATTCTACCACTCCCCTTTTTTTCCTTCTTCCTTCCCTTGCTCTTTTTTGCCTCTTACTTGAGGGCAAACAGCCCACCAAAGTAACTTGATGCCTCCCACAATGACAAACGGTCATTTAAAAAGGCCGACCTGTCAGGCAGACAGCACGGCAGAAGGCATTGCAGAGAGAGATGAAGGAAAAATATACTCAAGGTAAAGGAGACAAATGATCAGGGTGAGTTGAACGGGAAAGGACCAAGATGAAGCGGGAGGAGATGAAGACTCCTTGGAGGGAAGTGACTGAAGGTTGCTGACTCCCTGTCCCAGTGTGAGGCCTCTCTATATTTTGAGTTAGTTTATTTTAATCTATGCATGCCACTGACTTCATATCAGTGAGTCTGCATGCATCCACTTTATATTTGAAAAAGGTTTAAGATGAATCAGTGAATTTGATGGTGCTGGAATGTGACTATAAATAATCACAGTCTTTCCCTCAGGTTGAGAATTTACCTGTGGTGGTGGGTGGCACAGCATGTGATGGCGCAGTGTGTGACGGCACAGCGTGTGACGGGCGGGTTCAGTAATAAACTAGTCAAACAAAGCTTTATGAATAACTCATTTATTCCTATCTGAAATTATCATATATGATTTTTTTTTTTCCCAACAGCATATTGTCTGACATTTTCAGTGTAAGAAGAGTTTGCATCCTACCTGTGGTGCTCTTTGGCTCTCTTCATCTTTCTGGCACTTGATCATCTGATCATTCAGAATTGATTCTCGATTCAAAACCAAGGTGAGGTAAGTTATTTTGTTCACCTCTGAGTTAGTTTTGTCTCATTTATTACTGCTGGAGTTCGCTGCTCCTCTCTGCTAATGTTAGTCTCCGAGTGACGGCGTAGAAAGTATTCACAATATACTTCACATTTGTCTTGCAAAGTCAATTATTTAGATGTAAAATCAAAAAATACTTCTAACCGCTGCCTTTTTTGAAGATGAACTACAAGATAACTATAGTGTGTGCGCGCTGTATAGACTATCTGGGTGCTGCACTGCTCTCACAGCTGAGTTCCACCTTTTTCGCTCCGTCAATATCGCGTTATTAACTAACATTTAGAAAACCAATTTTTGACATTTGTGAATCAATTCAGAATCATAGGAGATAAGATTTGAGATTCTTATGTGGGCTAAAGGTCCACTGGTCTGTGTCTATTATGAAATGACAATTGCGAGTCTTGATTGAAAAAAAAAGGAATTCAGATTTCATCCACCTAGGTGGGCTGCCCAAATAGAGCCTATGTATGAGAAACGCTGGATAATCACTGTTCATCTAAGCCTATAAATAATAAAGTATAATAAAGAGAAAAAATATATGATATTGTCCTTATGTGGCCTTCATTGGAGTCCCTGATGAACACAAGTCAAAACACGCTGGTCTCACAATAAAGTTGATCTGTACATTTCTGGAGTTTTGACATGGCTGACTTGTTTTCCCCTCTGCATGCACTAAGAAGAATGTGTCTGTAATGGACTATCCTGTTATGATGTGTTAGATTAGAACCACAAGCAGTTGTTTTCAGTTGAACATTATGTTGTTAATAGCAACCACTACTGGCAGAGTTCTATAGCAGTTCTATAGCACTGAGAAATGCCATTGCACCCACTAAGGTGAAGGTTGTCTCTGGTAAGAAAAGATCTCCATGGAGAAATGCCACGCTGGTCAGAATGGAAAAAAGAGAGTGTCCAAAAGCTGATCGCAGATGGCAAAAAACAAATCTCCAGGCTCATTATGACATCTATAAAGAGAGACTTCACATTTATAATTTGGAACTGAGAAATGCAAGGTGGTCCTTCTCGCACCTTGTTTGCTACTGTCGACAGGCTAACAAACCCTCCTGTGTCAGTGGCACCTGAACTTGTATCCACCAAGGCTTGCAATGAATTTGCCTCCTTCTTCACTGAAAAAATTCAGAAAATTAGACAAGCAGCCAGTGCCTCCATATCAGTGCTGGGATGAAGCGCTTGTGTGGTGAGCGAAAAAAATGCTGCACGTAGGTTTTGTTTCTATGACACCCAGTCTTCTTCTACTTCTCAGCTTTTCTCTCTTTCATAGTTGTCCCACAAGTACTTCCATTTTGACTGGCAACGTTTACCTTTAATCAGATAAGTGACAATATGTAAAAGGAGGCAGATTGACATTAACTATGTAGCTAACTTAATGCTACGTTAACAGAGGGTTGATTGCACAGCTAACAACATGCTTACAACACGTAGGGTGATAAATACACAACACTCACTAGCAACATTCAGTGTCCAGCCGATCTGCTCCCATAAATAGTCTTTTCTGTCTTTGTTATGATAGTTTCTATCTGACATATAATAAAGCTCAGGATAGACAGACACGACCAAAACAATCTTCTCCATTTTCTTGGTTACCAGGATGACAAGTTCCTCCTCATCTAATAAAAGATTGGTTGCCTAAAAAGGAGCAACAGTGACGACACCAGCGCCTTTCTGAAAAGTTCAGAGATTTTCAGTCAGATGCTGTCGGAGCAGCTGCACAAAAAAGGCGAAGTGCTTTGAAAAAAGACGCTAGGTGCTGTGCTTTTTCTCTAGGCGGCTGCATACTGCTGCATGTGCTCTGTCCTCATTGGAAACGATTGAAAAAAGAGGCTGGCGCTCATAAAAAAAACGCTATATGGACACAAGTCCTAACAGATCAATTGCTGTATTTTACATCCTATGGATTTTTTACTGGTGGTACTTTGTTTCTTCCTGACTTAAAGCACAATGTAACTAATTTGACAGCTAACTAGTTTATACTTCTGTGAATCCAATTTCTTTGTTACTCTACTAATCCATTCTTACAATATTGATCTAACTCTTATTTATAGAATCATTTATCATTTATATTCATCACCGAATGTGTTGTCCAGTAAGCAGGATTGGAGCAGTATTGTTTTTTTCAGTTTACGTTCTGTTTACAATTTTACAATTGCCTCCAGTAAAAACTTATCTTCAACCTTTATTGGAAGTGTGTTAGTTCATTATGCATGTGGGTGCACATGCATAATGAAGGCAGAAGAGTTATACAACATAGATTTTCTTGCTGTCTATCTTCATACAGTAGTATACTGTTTTTTCAGTTAGTTTACAGGAAATTATTGTAGTTCGCTGTTTTGTATTAACAGGACAATCCTAGATGGACGTCAATCAAACTGCGAATTTAGAAAGCTACTGCCAATTAAACTGAACAAAGACAGAGCTAAATATTTTTCCTCAGATGTAATAATTTAGTTTTGCTTTCAGAGATGTTCCCTCACTTTCATTAATTTGTTTTTTTTCCAGCTGTGAGCAGCTCCTCTGTTTCTTTTGTGCATTGTGTTGTGGGACAATGGTGTCCATCAATAGCACACTCGGAAATCAAGCAAATTAAGAACTGACAATTTTTCCAGTATCCCAGTGTGAACACAGTAAGCACTCAAAATCCTTCAAGAATGAGTATGTAGTATGGAACTAGGATTCAGGTGATGAAATGTGAGCAAAAACTTTCCAATTTACAGTCCATTATTTCATTTATATTATTCTCTTTTCTGAGGATGGACATTCTTGCTGTTGTGCTGTTTGGAATAAAAAAAATATAAGATGATAGGGCCTTCACACTTCTCATCTACACAATCAATTATTTCATATTGATGTGCTCCCCATTTCTGCAACTGAGATTTTTCCTTCAGTTCTACCATCAGCTGAATTTCTCCTCCCCAGCAAACTGTAACTGCAAGAAAATGAAAAAAGAAACAAAAACAAACTTTCCACCCTTAAATATTCTCTTTTTTTTTTTTTAACTTCAAATTGACATCGTTTTTCTCCTTGGAAACTTTCAAGGTTTTATTTCAACTGCAAATTTCTATCTAAACTCTGGAACTGCAGTTGCATCCGGCCATACTGGAAGGAGGAGACCTTCGCATTGCACCCAAGTCACACAATGCACGTGGGGCTTCGCCATATGAATTCAATTTTCATTACCCCCCTGTAATAAATGCGGTGTGAATCCTGGGAGGCCATGGCAGCAAAAAATAAATTTGATACATGAATAAACGATGTCTCCGGGGAAGGCAGGCTCCTCCTTTGTGAGGAAGATTGACTCCACCAAGATGGGGCACATCAGCCACAAGGAACGGAAACAGAAATAGAAACTGCAGACAGAAAGGCGCTTGCTCACAGACTTTCTGTTCAGTCCCCCAACCAATCTCAAAGCTGTATATAATAATAATACATATTCTATGCAGTGTGACTGCAAGCCATCAAATTCTCCCAGAGGTCAGCACTTTTCATAATTTCCACACTATGAGAATGTAATTAAACTTTGACGCAGAAACTTAGTCACTGCACTGCATTTGTCAGTTCACTCTCCTTGTCTCCAGTCTTTTTGTGATGCATGTGCTGGATGATGTTGGTGGATACACATTTCTGACTTTGTCAGGTTCCTAGAAAGTGGATGATGTGCTGCTGGATTATGTTTTCATACCACTTCTGTTGCAACACTTTGTGACTACAGTACAACTTGTGCTTTTGAGGTGTGTTTGTGCACTCCAGCAGCCTCGCAAAACATAGAAAAGAATATTTAAGACTAAACAAAGGATTATTTGTGATCACACCGCTATCCTCGGGTCACTCTGAGTTGGTAGTGCAACCTCAATAAAAAAAACAGTATTTCATCAGTATTTCATTAATTCACAAATCTCTAAGGGATCAAACGCTTAATTTACAAATTGGTCCATGCTACTATGGTGAATCTCACTGAGGGCTATTAGCTCGACCACTGAATTCAACCTTCTGCAACCCCTCAATCTGGCGTCACAGCAGATGGGTGGAGGTCTGTGATCTGTTGAGGCAATTTTGTGCATGGCTGCCATGGCCTGTCCTGGTGTGACATCTCCTGCTGCTAGTCGGGCTGTACCCTGACCTTCACACTGGGCTGGTGTACAGCTGTCTGGCTGGGGACTGCAAACACACACGTACGCCCCAACACACACACACACACACACACACACACACGCACACACATACACATACACATAAAACACTCACAATCCCTGGGGAAGAGCAAAAAGTTTAGTTGGGAGAGAGGTTTTGGTGTTATATGTTATTGCACTGGCCAGCTACAAGTAGACTAGCTTGCAGGCAAAAGAGCAGTGTGCTCTGTTGAACAAAATGTCAAAAGTGGCTCCGAAAATTGGTGCTTAGTCTGTCACAGATTTGATTCAGATAGATGCTGGGGATTGGGTAAAGATTATATGTGTGAAGTGATTTGAACCACAGGAAATGGTAAATGTCGAGTAAAGAAGAGTACACACAAATACACACACCTTCACACATACAGCGCACACATGTGGCCAAACACACAACACCCACCTCCCTTGCACTTGCTATTTGTCGGGTTAGAGCAGGAGGACGCATAACGTAAACCCAAAGAGACACTTCCTCCGTGGAGAGAGATCTCCTCTCATTACGAGCAGGATTGACACTGGGCCTGGCCTGTCCAGAGGGAGGTCTAAGCCAATAAGAGAGTAATTGAAAGAGGCGCTTGACTTCCCGTCTGTAACAGCTTACAGACCAGGGCTGATGTGCCTCTAGGAGCATGGCGTTTAGACAACAGATGGGCAAAGACAAACAACATGAAAGTTGGCTCAGAATTGCAGGGGAAGAAAAAACAATTCAGAGAGAAAAGGCATTTTCACCTCCTCTCAGATGATCACATTTGTCTCCATTTATCAGTCTATATGATGCCTTATCTCTCAAACCAAGGGTTTTCCAAGTAGATATACATGATTAATATACTGTCACATTGACCTCATGTAATGTACTTATCCAAAATGACTGAGAAATACCAAGAAGAAACATGCCAACAGAAGAGTGTTTCATAGCTTTCCAATATCCCCACAGCGGCTGTGGTCCTAAGTGTCAATTGCTGGCGTCAGAATGAGGAGAGTTAGAGGCTGTGCCACAGCATCTTGTCTCACTGAGGTGTGTGTGTGTTGAGTCCCGGCGGCTAGACTTGTTACGGAGATGACAGCATGTTTTGTTTCACTACACAGCCCTTGCGCTGATGGTCTGAAAGCCTGGAGCCAAACAAACAGAGGCAGCAGCGATGCCAGGTATCTCAAGATCTCTCTTTCTCTTTTTCTCTCTCTCTCTCTCTCACACATACACACACACATATGCAATACATACAAGCAGTACAGGAGATACACACAGCACACACAGTACAGCGTAGAGAAAACACAGACACACACACACACATACACACAGGACCAAACAAATACATTTTGATTCTGTAAAAAACATCTGCATCACTGCAGTACTTGGGCTGGGGGAAGCTGAGAAATTATGCAATTCCTCACCCTTTTACACCACAAGTGGATGATTATTTTACCTCTAAATGTTATGATTAAATAATCTATAGTAGTTATTTACAACATTCAATTGCCATTTAGAGTGAATAAAAGCTTATAGCAGTGAATATTTCTTCATAATATTACTTCATAAATACATAAATTACTTCACAACTCAGCATGGATGAATAGATTTGGGTTATGCATCATTTACTGTACTGTACACATCTGTGGGGCATTAATAATTCAAGTATGCACTTGAACCCCAGGTGTAGGAACAAGGCAGGCCTTGAAACATTCCTGGAGAAACTGCACTACTTCTCAGATTGACACAACACTCGACATGATCAAGAGACTGAGCTGGCAGAGCGAACACACTTTACTAAAGAACAACAGAATGTTATTCTAAGACGTGTAGTTTTACCCAGAAGCTGCTCGCAGTGTAGTAGTAGTTTTGAGCCTTAGCATTCACAGGAAGGAGATAGCAAGCTGAAGGTTAGATAAGGTGGGCTTGTGAGTGAAAGGCTTCAGTTTGAATCCCTGGACTGCAGGTAGAAATGAAGTTTGTTACATTCACACATCCAATGACAACATACTTAACAATCACATATTAAACCAAGACAAACACAGTTGTGTATAATTAATTCTTATAAATAAGAAGCAAGCTGAAAAATACATTTCATAGTCAGCTGATGTTACCTACTTTATAAGAGGTTTTCTACAGTATGGAGTGATGTGTGAACTGTTCAAGGGTGTAAATTTGACCCTTTGGGCTTCCAATACTTCTAAGGGCTTGAAAGCGGAATGTCTTGTTTGGAAGCTCCCCTCATCATGCAAAACCTTTAAATGTAATCTAATGAGAATTCGCACATTAATGTGGGTGTGTGAGTCATTACATGATACCCCATCCTAGAGCCATGTTTGCTTCAACACGTCCATTCAGCTATGCATGATGAAAGAGCTTTCTCTCCATTACCCTCTATCTTATTGCTTTGACCAAGTCTTTCCCCCTGTCTGACTATCATCTATGCCATAACCAAAAGCAGCTGGAGAGAATGAGGATGAAATATTGATAGTGTGGCAGTAATTAAGACTTAATAAGAGGGTTCTGGTCCAAACAATGAAAGAGAGGGTCATAAGGGGTAGAGGAAGGTGTGCCACTTCAGAGCCACCCCTCTTGTTATTTTATAAGGTCAATTCAATTATATGGCCACCACAGGTAATTTATTCAATTGGCAAACTTAATAAACACTGGAGGGGATGCTCCTGCCAGCTCAGACTGTGGACTTTGTCACTTGCAATTTACATTATGGACCTGACTTGGAAGTACAAGTTACTGAAACAGACAACAGGTAAGGATCTATTGCTTAATAGAGGCTGCCAAAGTGAAAGAGAAAGACAGACGAAGCTCGTAAGGGAGTTGGGAAATGGGAGGGGCCTTATTTAGCAACTTCTATTTCCACATTCGCACTGAAAACAAAGGGAAGAACAAAAGAAAAGTACCTCTTGAATTACTGGGGGAGCTGACACACTTGTTTTCTGTGCTCTGTGTTGGAATAAAAGATTTGTCTGCGAATAATTTATTCCAGTACTCCCTTTGCCATTTCCCTCTCCTTCCCCCAGTGATACACAGAGGCTTTTTGTGGTAGAATTCCAAATGATAAATACTGCACATTTATAAAAAGTTGAGAGGGGATATTTAGAACACAGGAAGATACTGCATAAGGCCTTATGCTTTATTCACGTCCCTATGGGAGCCACAGTATCCAGGGATACGTTATGTAAAACTGGTCAGAGCCATGCTAATGTGATTTTGAATGCACGACTTCATCATCTGTGTACCACAGGTATTGCACTGCAGTGCAGGTTGCTCAAACTCATATGTCACCAAGAGCCAAAGGCCCTTGACTGAAATCAATAAATAATTTTAAAATCATAGACTACATTGCTGTGTAATATTAATCATTATATTTAAGAAAAAATGCCTTAAAGACTCTCCAACAGGTTGTGTGGGAACAAGAGATAAAGAAGAAGAAGTGATTTGTAAATGTGAACATTTTCTGATTAACAAGATCTGATGATGGGCAATTAAAGTTTGTGCTCTAACATTTTTATTTTACTCCTATCTGTTTTTTGAGTGTAATGTTGTGTTGAATAATGCTAGTGGGAATGGACTTGTCACCAAAGGGGATGCTGTTGAAATGTTGCATGTGGGTGTACATTTGGTGTATTGCTGTCTTCGCCTGAAGCAAGAGATGAGAATATTGGAATAAAGACTCAAAACATTTTTTTTTTTTTTTTTTGGTTCAAGGCTGATACATACACCACATGAAAACAGGGATAAAGAAACATCCACATGCAGAGAAACCTACTTCACATGCTATCTGCATGTTACACTCTTATCATAAGATATCAGCTACTTAACTATAATGAATTAATTGAAGATTTGTCCTGACTTCAATTTGATCTTTATTTTTTATGTCATTTGAAAACCTGTTGCAACTGGATCTACTGGAGCCCTTGGAAAGCCCTGATCTGGTAGAGAAGCTGGTGCCACAAAATAAATGACTCATTGAAGGTTTATGAAGCATCCTGACATCCATAGCCGTGGCAAACCAATTATACTGCCTAAATGACTCAGTGAGATGCAGGAAGAGCTGAGACCGGAAGCCACAAATGCTAAAAACATAATAGTCTGTTAAACTAGCAGTGAAAAGAAATGGAGGGAGAAAAGATTAGATTAGATGTCAGACATTGCCAATAGAGATTTGTGTGACATGCCTCGTTATGACTCCATTGTCCTCAAGTGAAATACGCAATGGGGACACAAGGATCTATTTATGAATGGCTGCTGAAAAATGAAAATACAGTTTTTCATATCACAAGCACATAATGTTACAATACTAAGTGGAGTGGTTGTAGTAGTCATCAATTTTTTGGCACAGCAGCAGCCTAATGGATATAGAAGTGATCATTCGACAAGGTCACTAGCTTGAATTCTGGCTGGAAAAAATCTGGGAATGGGAGTATAATAAAAAGTGTTTTCAGCTCATTCAACAACTGCCTCTTAAGTGCCCTTGATCAAAGAATAGTCCCAACTGCTTCATTTAAGCTTTCCAATAATACAAGACTGTAATGTACTGGGTAGCTGGAAGGTGAAAGTGTAACTCTTCCAGCCTGAATCTGCTGTTGTAGATTTTTAGGTCATGATTAATAATACACAACTCAATGCTCTGATAAAGCAGGTCACCCATAGACAAAGTCAGAAAACAATGTGCAAAGTCCAGCAGAAATGTAACTTGGTGTGGTACTATCCATGGTGCTGAAGTCATGGTACTATCCATGGTGCTGGAATGAATAAGTCAGTGTGACTGTAATGTTTTATTATATTTTTCTTTATTTTTTTTTCTCACCTTCTACCTTTGTGCATCCTTGTGTAGGAGAATTTCTAGGTTCTATTTCAAACTGGATTTCACACATAATGGTCTGTACAGGTTTGATCACCCTCACTGTGGAGCAGCACAAGTGGCCAGACTTATAGAGACAGACAGAAGATGAAGCTTGTTACAACACTTACCTTTATTTCAGTTTGATTTTTAGCCATGCTAGGGGTGGGGCTCTGGGGGGATTGTTGAGGCTGAAATATCTCACTAACCATGTGATGGATTGCCATGAAAATTCAGTGATCTCCTTTTGATGATCCCCTGACTCTTCCTCCCCCTCAACAAGTCACCATTTTGCTCCAAGAGTGATATTTCTTGACAACTATTGGATGGGTTGCCATAAAATTTGGTCAAGATATTCAAGGTCCCCAGAGGATGAATCCTAATGTCTTTGGGATCCCCTGACTTTCCATCTAGAGCCACCAGCAGGTCCAACTTATTGTATCTAATGAAATACATCCACATCTACTAGGTAAATTATTTTAAAAAATTATTTACAGACATCTGTAGTTTCCTGATGATGAATCCTACTAACATTTCCTCCAGAGCCACCAACAGCTAATCCATGTTATCCACTGGTTGAATTTGGTGATCCTCTGACATACATCAGCCTCCGCTGTACTTTGTGGTGTACTGGCTGTGCAAGTGCTAATAAGCAAATGTTAGCATGCTAACATGCTAAACTAAGATGGTAAATATTATTCCTGCTAAAACATCAGCATGTTAACATTGGCATTGTGAGCATGTTAGCGTGCTGATTTTAGCATTTTGCTGAGACTAAGTACAGTCTCCAGGAGCTGCTAGCATGGCTGTAGTCTATTATTCTTGGTACATTATTTGTTGTATGATCTACAGTATATAATTTGTTAAAATCCAAAATAGTTAATAAGACGCTTGCACTGGGGGTTTTGATACCTGTGATATGCAGGTATTTGCCTTTTAAATGATAAAGAATGTACACAGGCATGTGAGTGCGAGATTCAGAGCAGTGCCCTGGAATTAATAGAAACTTTGCTCATCTAACTTTGATGTTTCCTGCCACACCTTTAAACTTTTCATCTGGTGGCACTACTTTAAATATTCATGACTCTAGTCCTTTGTCACAAACATCAGGAAATCCCTAGTGATTCCTCTCCCTTTTTGTTCTGTGTGCAGAGACTATTCATGTCCCTTGGTATTTATGAATGAGTGCATGTTTTTTGACGCCTAACTCTCTGCTCCTGGTGCCATAATTTTCTTGTCTTTCATACTGAAACCAGAAGCTACAGCATAATGAAGGCTTGGGCATTTGCAGAAGCCCTCACTAGTGCACAATGCCTTGTTTAGTATTTATAATTTATTATTATTGCTCTTCAACTCTGATTATATGCTGGAATGCAGAAACACATAATCTTAAGAACAGCGGTTGCAATCAGAGTCGCAGAACGTGAGGTGTTTGCCTGAAATTGCATGTTATATGTTACATTATTTATGTATTACTGATAGATGATATCACGTACATTACTTCATTATTAAAAACACATTAAGAAATTATTCATGTGTTATAACTGTTTAAAGATTAAATTATTAATTAGTGAATGTTTTAATGAATCAGTTTAAGGTTTAGCAATTTAGTTTTATTCCAATAGCTAATTAAGTATTTATAATGATTAAAAAAAAGGACATTAGAAAAATAAATATGCATTACATGGGCCTCTGTTCATTTTTCAGTTGGAATAATCATGTTTGTTCCATGCATACAGTTTAAGTCATTCTAGTCTGCTATCAGCTGCTACAATGACTTTGAGTTGATGACCATTCATGCCATTCATTCAGCAATTAAAGTCCACCTCAAACACTTTAACCTTTGTTTTCTTCAGTATTGGCACCATTGGATCTTAGTTACTATTCTTCTATTGCAGCCTAACAAGAACACATTGACCAGGAAAACACAAAGAGAGTGATTTATACTGTAACTCTGGAAGATATCCTCCTGATTTGACTAAGTCAGCCTGCTGAAGCCTTATTTCAGCTTTTATAAACTTCAGAATACATTTTTTTTGGCCTTTTTGGCTTTTTATTTGACAACGTAGAGAGACAGGAAACACAAAGAGAGAGAGAGGGGTATGACATGCAACATGGGTCCCCCGGCTGGGAATCGAACTGTTATGTGGTATGCACCTTAACCATTAGACCATCGAGGCACCCCTTGAACACATTTTTAAATGGAAGGAGGGTTGTGGACTTTGTCTACCATTACTTATATTGAAAGCACATTAGGAAGGGATCGGCCAGTGTAAACAGGAAGAATTATTACAGCAAGAAAAGCCTTTTAAAATGATTATTATTATTGACTATTGTGTTAAGACAGACTTGAGAAATTGTGAACCTATCCCTTAAGGACTGGTGCCTTGCTTGTACATTAGAGGATGTTTCTCTTAATAGCATATTCCCTTTACTGATTTAGGTTGTCATACAGTAGCTTGTGCCTGGCTGAAAAATGAAACATTTCATGTAATAGAAGAGCCGGATAGGAGAGTCTAACTTAATATGTAATGCAGTTTTGGGGATAAGATTTGTTATTGTCCCCCTCTGTTGTCTTATTGTGCCCTGGCTGCTATTATTGACATGTTTGGTGCACCAACACTAAACACCAATAAATTCAAGTATCTCATGGTGAACACAAGCAGACTTATCATGTGCTAAACTGCCATTGTGGTCTGTTTTTAACAAAAAAATGAGCACTGGTGTACGTCACAATTCAATCAACCTCCCTATTCTTCCCTCAATCACTCTGTTTAAGGACTTTTAACTGGATAATTGCAGCCTTGTCTACAATAATGTGCTTTTCTGGGTATTGTCATTTCATCAGTTAAGTGCTGCAACCAATTTATATGAAGGTTAGCGTGTCACTTGGGCGCTGTGCAAACAATATTCACTCTTTAATGGGGACAGTGAATATGACATTTTGTTTTCATTTTATGATGCGTGTTTCCATTGTGATAATTTTGAATGGAGTGATTATGCCTCTAACCGCTGTTGTGGGAATGCCCTACAATCAGCTCTGTGGTTCTGGACACCAAGGCTGTACTACAGGCTTTATTTCCACGAATCACTGCTGTGCAACAACAGACTGACAAGAATGCAGAAGCAGTCTTGGTTTCCCTGGTATCTTTGCCACATTTATTCAGCCTGATGCAATACAGAATCAGTTATGTGCTCTCAGCCTCCTGGATCCTGACAGCTTCCTTGCTCTGTGGTTCTATTTCACAGGTGGGCTCCCCTACAGCAGGGGCTGTGTTTGTTTTATATGAACTCACTACTGACCCTGCTGACCACAAATCATGTTGAAAGAGGAGTGAAAGAGTAGAATAAACCTCCGTCATTGGAGGGGGAAGTACCTTTTAAGATCTGTCAAAGCCTTTGCTAATAGGGGTGATCCATCCAGGGCTTTCAAAATGTCACATCCCAGCCTCGTTAATTTGCATAACCTCTAAAGCATCTCAGAGAGCGTGTGGTGCATTGATTTAGCCAATGACTTGGGAGATGCTTTCCTCGTTGACACAGTCATCTAAACGAGTGTGACTGTGGCCCTCCTTAATCCACTAAACTGTGTGGTGAGGAAGTACTCTGCCGTGGTTTTACAGACCCATCATGAGTCATTCCTACACACTCAGTCTCCCTAATCTGCTTACTACTCTTGGGTAAATATCATTATTTGATTTTTGATAAATCATGAATATGTCTAGTAGTAGCCGGCTGAAAGGTTCAGTGAGCCTATAGTCTAACTCAGCAACTTTAAAGACCAACAATGGATGCTATCCAAAAAACAATAGAGCAGCTACAGTAGGAGTGCATTGAACATTATGATTGTTTAAGGGAAGTATTAGAGGGATTAAGAGGGATTTAAAATGAAAGTTCTTGACATGTCCTCCACTGATTTCAGTATTTGTTTTGGTAAACATGTAGGAGGACTGAGCCAGAAGCACTTCAGAAGGCACACCTTCCTAATATAGGTATGTTAATGTACACACAGGCTCCAACGAGTTTTCACAGTGGTTTGTACAGTATGTTATCTTATGTTATCATATGATTACAACAGCAAGTTTTTCTATGTCATGTCTATGGTAAAATTTTGGGTCTGAATTACAGTTTAAGTAAATTATAGTGATCAAGCTTATGTTTTACAGGCTTCGGCATGTTGACGATAAGTTTAAAGGTACCCTCTGTAGTTTTTTACCACTTGTAACACTGTGGAGTAGTGTGTCAATGAGTGAGTATCATTTTTATTTGTATATTGTGAACGCATGAGAAGTCACACGCATGTGCCTGGGCATGCAGCGATGTCCTGCTGCCAGTTTCGCACAATTCCACTGTCAGTGGATATCAGTCATATACCAGGAAATGTAGAAATACATCAAGAGAGGTAGAAAGGAAGACTGTCAGCCTGCAGAAGTAAACAATGAGGGAGGGATTAAAAATAATTAAAAAAAAATAGCTTATCAAACATTTTATTAGGGAGGAAATGCAATCAACATCTTTATAGGTGTCCAGGATACACACTGTGCATTTTAGTGAGAAAGATGAATGTAAACACCGCTTTCATTTACAAAAACTCCACATGGCACCTTGTATGTTAAAATGCTAATAAGTATAATATGAATAAACATTGCTTTTTGCAAACAGAACAAATAATTTGTCATCTGATCAAGTTCTATGCATACAGTGATTGATTTTGGTTACATTATGCATGTTTTCTTTGCCACAGTTATTCAGTCTAATGCAGCATGTGTGTCATGTGCTTTAGTCATCCTGAATCCTGTATATAGCAAGAAGGGTCAGTGTAACTGTATTATATAAACATACATGCAGGTTGCTTTGTGAGGTGTACCTTTCTCCTGCAATCTCTCTTCCATACTGTCTCTATCCATTATGGCCTGATCCTTGGATGCATGCTCACATGTGTAAAAAAACAACAAAGAGACACTGAATTTCATATTCACAGAAAGAATCCATATCTGCAGGTATCAGGTGAAGTTTACACACCAACAAACCCATCCAAAGGTACGAGATAGTGTTCTGTTTGTGAAACACATCAGTCCTCATCCTAAAACCCTTTACTCTTGTAAAAGTATAAAAGTGAAAAAAATACTACTATCAAATACTATCAAAATACAAACAAGTCTTAAAATTAAGCAGTCAAACGGTTATATTAGAGTGACACCAAGGCCCTTCTCCCTCCATTGCTCAGTTTGGCCAGTTGGTCAGCTCTAGGAAGAGTCCTGATTGTTCCAATTGTCTTCCATTTAAGAATTATGGAAGCCACTGTGCTCTTGGGAACCTTCAATGCAGCAGACATTGAACTGTGCAGGGTATGGAGAGCCCTTTCGTTCCCCAGTTGACAGCGCAGAGCGACCCAATTGGACATTGCGCACCACCCAACCAGGTAGAGTGCAATGTATTTCCAAAGTTTGTTTTGGCCTTTCTCGCTTGACTTCTGTTTTAAGAGAGTTGTTTGAATTTCTGTCCAATCTGCGCTATCCAGCTGGGTAGTGCACGATTTCGAATTGGACAGGTGGACTCCAATCAAGGTGTAGAAACATCTCAAAGATGATCAAGAGAAATGAGAGGCACCCAAGCTAAATTTCAACTGTCATAGCAAAGGGTCTGAATAGTTTTTCCTTTTTAATAAATTTGCAAAATTTTCTAAAATTCTGTTTTTGCTTTGTCATTATGGGGGTATTGAGTGTAGATTGATGAGGGAAAAAATACATTTAAACGATTTAAGCATAAGGCTGCAACATAAGAAAATGTGAAAAAAAGTGAAGGGGTCCGAATACTTTCTGAATGTACTGTATATGACAGATAAATAACAGATAGAGCAGGAGAATTAAAGTTCTGCCGACTGGAAATTCTACAAAGTAGCAGATAGATACAGTATGACTCTTATCCCTTTCCACCCTGAGACACAATGTGAGGGATCACATCATGGCCCCAGCATGACAGTCAGTAAGATAAAATCACCTTAAGGTAGGCTTTGACCCATTGAAATGGATATGTGCAACTGGAGAAACACAAACAGGTCGTACTTGCTGCCCAGGGGAGCCACACCAAAGAGAATGTCATTAAGAAAACTTCATTGTACTAAGTCTTTCTATGCCATCAAGATATTGTTTCTGGCAGAGACACAGACTGCTGCATGGATTGCCGACACATTTTTCTACAACTGTGAAAGGCATTTTAAAGCACTGAATTTGTTCCAAATCATAACGTCCTATTATCATATTAAAATCCTTCACTCTTGAGTGCCTCGGAGCATCAATAGCGATCATCAGCTGTCTACAAACCCCAGCAATGAAGAAACTTTAATTCCCTTTCTTTTTTTTTGCTGGCAGGTCAGTCACCACCATGATTAGAGTTTCAGGATACGTGCTGTTTTAAAACGTGTATTTTTCATGATGAACATCAAACACAACGGAGGGTACGGTAAGATAATGGAGCGGCTAAGTGTAGCATAGAGAAGTGAGAAAAATGATGGCAAGTGAACTGGAGTTAATTTGTACAGTCTCAGACAGGGGACCATCAAGGCATCATTTATCACCACCTCCATCTCCCACGTTATTAATCCCTTAAGGCATTGTTTCCACAGATAGAGATCAAGACGACACAAGAGTCTGGTCAAAGGAAATTAGAAAAGACACAGTGGAAAGTTCAGTAAGTGGATCTGACCCACTGGTGCCAGATCACCGCTATATGAAAAATGATAAGTCAGATTCTGTTGCACATGTTATTTACCAGACTTGAAAGTAAAGATTTCTGTATATATGTGTCATGGCTAATAGAAGTGAATCCACTGTAAAAAAGTACATATTTTGGCCTTTGAGCATTTGTCTTCATCAGATCCAATCAGTAGTTGTCTAAATAGTGCTGAAATGGTTAGTCGATCGATACTTTACTTGATTGACTGAGCCAACAACTGGAGACTATCCATCAAAGAAAGACAACACCATCAGTCATTTCAGCAAATTCTCCTAAACAACATTTATTTATCTTCAAGTAGCCAAAGGCCACAGGAATTATGACCTTTGTCCGGTGGGAGCAAAGGAAGAAGTAGTTTGATGTTATTAGAGCCAAAGAGTCCGGGAGATGTCAGGTCAGATGGTACATTAACATGACTGCTGTTTGTTTCACCTGACAGATGTTTTTTTTTTTTTTTTTTAACCATCACTGCAGTCATTCCTCTCAGTTTTATCATGTTTCGCCTCACTGTTTCGTTTTTTACGGCCTGCAACTTCACTGTTTTGGTTCACTCAGCAACAGCAGGCAGTTGTTTTCAGCAAAAAAGCTCTGATAAACCGACTGTACAGTACCTGTCTAGCATCAAAAAGAAGACAGTCAAAGTTAGCAATTAACTAATGAACATAGCGGCACATTCCTCACAAGGTGATAGTATGTCAGTGTTGTACTTACAGCATGTTGCGCTGTCCCCCAGTGGATAAAAATGAATGAACGCAGCTTTTAGTCATTTTTCAAGAAAAAAAGGCTAAATACTTTCTCTTCTCAGTCTCTCAGATGTGATGATTTGCTGTCTTTCTGTTTTCTGTCAACATAAAATGAATATCTTTAGGTTTTGGACTGTTGGTGGGGCAAAACCTACATTTAATGGTGTCGCTTTGGGCTCTGACATTTTAGAGACCTCATGATCATTCAAAAAATAGATTATTGTTAATGAAAATAACAGTTTCATCTCTATATCTTAAAATGTTTGTAATCACAACAACAATTTATTAATGAACCTTTTAAGACAGATTTTATTAACAAAATATATAATTCATATTCATTTGAAGTTCCATTGAATCGTTGCCTCAACAAATCATTACGGTTTAACTTCTAAAATGTTCTCAGGCTATGTAAAAGTTGTATGCTTGCTCAGATATATTAAATGTTTTTCTCTTTTCCGATATTGTTAAATTTACTGTAGCTGTCAAACCAATGTGAGTAATCTCAGCACTGCAAACAGCAATTAATACTTTTGACAATGAACCACCAAACAATGCATTCTGTATAAGCTCAGTCCACAAAACAATGAACCATTAGCATGCATGATTGCCATGTATTATACTGAAAATAAAATAGCGCCATACTGCTTGGGGCACTGAATCGATTGGGAGTTGCAACATCAGCTGGAATGTGTGTGTGTGTGCGTGTGTGTGTGTGTATGTGTGTGTGTGTGTGTGTGTGTGTGTGTGAGAGAGAGAGAGAGATAGAGAGAGAGAGAGAGAGGAGAATGATTCATTGGGGGGAAGGGCTACAGGGAGGTTTAGGAATGATGATGAAAAACAATAAAGGATAATAAATGAGAAACAACTGGGCAGATTATTGAGGTTATTAGGATGTGGAAAGAAAGACTGGCTTCGTCCTTTAAATTCACAGAGGAATACAACGGGAGACGTGGAAAACACCTTAATGTGGTAATGCTGGATTTCATTTGCTGTACTGTAGGTTGTTCTCTGCCTTTTTTCATACAATAGAGGGTGGCTGTAGCCTCAAGGTTAGCGAAACAAGATTGTGAGCGGAAGGTCACCGGATTGAACTTCTCTGGGTGCAGGAGGGGAGCAAATAATCTCCTGCCCCCAACAACTAATTAGGTGCCCTTGAGCAAAGTCCTTAACCCCCAACTACTCCAGTGCATCTACTCAGGAGTGCACCGTATAGAGCATCTCCCAGGTGTAAGTGTGCGATGTGTGAATAACAGTGCACAGTCTTTTCTGTGTAATTACATTTTAAGAAATCAACAACACCACAATACTGAGTTCTTCTGTAATGAATTTGAAAATTTGTCAAAAATGCTCCTGCGTTGGTTTGCAGAAATGCAATCATAGGCACAAACGATTCTTTCTTTATCTTGAAGAAAACACACAGAAGCTGTCTGCTGATTAATTAAAACTTCATAGCATATTGATCAGAATATTGTGAGAAAAACAAACAGACAGCGGACGCCTTTCAAGAATATTCTCACGCTTTGACAACAACAAACTCTGAGTTATTTAACAGACAAGTGAAAACAGAGATAGGCAAAAAAAAATCCTCATGCAGCAGCCTTAAGGGGAGGTGTGGACGGGGATATACCAGTGTTTAGTGGATGTGCCTGGAATAATAATTTTTCTGTTTACCACAGTGTGAGTTGGACAAAAATGTGATGTTGCTCATATTTTGAAAACATCCTGTCAGCCCTGTCACTCGATATTTCTCGACACAGAAATCATATTGGTAGATAGCTTAAACATGGAATAATGTCTTTAAGTTTGACAAAACCTTTTTTTTCCATTTCACTCCCAATTTTTACTTCCTAAAACAGAACAGAAAAAAGAAAAAACATTCAGACAAGTGAATCTACATTTGTAGGTGTGTTTCAAATTCTGTCAGATAAGATAAGATAAGATAAGATAAGATAAGATAAGATAAGATAAGATAAGATAAGATAAGATAAGATAAGATAAGATAAGATGAGATTTCATCATTGTTGCCCCTCAACTTTTTTAACTGAATTGTATAATTTGTTTTGCTGTCAATCCTTAAACCTGCATTAATTGATTTTTTTTTTTTGGCTATTCTGTAGCAGAACTTACCTTGTACGGCAGCTTGATTCGCAAGATCACGCCATCACTAAAGAATACATCTTGTAAGGCTTCAAGTTATGCACTTGTGTCTGAACCACGGGTGATTTGGACCAATCAGTGTCCTTTGAGGATTCTTGCATGATCTCATGAATCCAGCTGCCTCTAAGGTAAGACGGTCATAGACAGATGGTTCATCCGATCACCTGCCAAGTATTTTTTGAAAGTGCCTGCGACTTCTCAGGTGGTTCTGTGTAACCAACATCTGGTGCATCACTTTATAGCAGCACAACCAGCAGCACAACACAATGTTGTATTATTATCACCTTATAAAAGTTGATATAGCAAACAAATGGTGGCTTACTTACATACTGAGCACAAACTGAACATTACCTTTCATTTGGAGTTGTATTTTTGTCCACCTGATTACTGTAAGTCCAATATTCACTTTCTTTGTAGCGTTGTTTGGCTTTCTACCAACTGGCTCCATAACAATAAACTAGCATTAGCTAATTAGCAATAATGCTCATTGTCTTTGCACAGGTTACACAAACTGTTCATTCAACATTTATTTATTACAATAAAATTGTGTGGTATCTATGTGGCAATGATTTGCGTGTATTTAAAAGAAAACCTGACAAAGTATTGTAAACCAAGAATTGCCTTGAAGAATTTTATAATTTTATTTTTAAAGATTTTTAGGGATGTCAGAAAAGAAGACATGTTTGACTTCTGTTGCACGTTTAAAGTCACATGACTCCCCCTAGAAAGCAGAGAACTGTGGTTGTGATCCATCATGTTATTTGAGGCCAGCGTCTCCTGGCTGTCTGGTGCTGGCAAGATAATGTGCTGTGGGTTGCCTGCTGAGGTTGGAAATGAGGCCAATGAGAGCAGCAAGAGTGAACCAAAACAAGTTGTGGGCTGTAAAAATCAAAACAATGAGTTAAAAAACATTAAAACTCTCCGTAGAGTCAGATTATAACTATCACATTTGATCAACTGTTAATATTAAGATATTGATTATAGCATTTGATTATAGCAGTTTTACGCAAAAGTATTGCATATTATAATATCAAAAAACACTTATAAAACTTATGAATCTAAATTATAAAACTGAACTAAAACTTTTATTAATCTAATGTATGGTAAAATAAATAATCATGTGGGGATAATAAACAAACATGAAAAAATACTGAGGGGTCAAACTGGCACTCACTCTTTCCAAGGCCAGGCAGAGCCCATATCATTCAACAACACTCATTTAACTTAACACAATTACAGCAACTGTAACCATAGGGACAGTGTGGCTGGCCAACCACCAATATCATATATTACTCAGATGATCCGCTCAGTTTTTATTGTTGCATATTGTATTACCCGGACACGAGGCCATGCATTTCAAGAAAGCCAGATTCTCAAGGGATCATGTGCTGTGGCTTTACCATAAAAGAATGACCATTTGCTTTGATGAAATTGCGGAGGCCGTGCACATCTGGCTGTGGTGGATGGAGTGGTCGGAGGGGTGAGGGTTAGGGGAGGGTTGAGGTGGCACGCTTGAAGCAGGGGACTCCAAGCCGAGAGCACACCTCAGAGAGGTCCATCTGTTCGCGCCGTCAAATCCTGATGGGCAGGAATCCCCGTGCCAGGATCCTGCTGGCTGTCTCTCCTACTGGAAACGCACACACACTCATACACGTATGCCGCACACAGTGACAGAAGCTCAAACAAACATAAACACAGATGCACAGTGCACACACAAACACTCTACAGCTGTAATTGAAAATTGCACTCAGGATGTGGCTTGTCAGAGAATGTAAGAACTCATTTTTCTCTGGCTCCATCTTCTTCTTGTCCTTGACCTCTTGACCTCAGCACCAGCGGTACTGCAGTGACTCTGCACTGGAGGCAACAGTCAGCCTTTCAACAGACAAGGAAACAACCATCTGCTTTTGATGCAGCTTTACCATGGTGCTCAATGCTAATTCACCCACACAAGCAAGGTTGAGACTATTCAAAGATGACATGCGAAACTCTGTTTGTCATCTCTTGTGGAAGGAACAGTGTTTCAGTCTCATCTTTAGTGGCTAAGAGGATTTGTCTCAGCGAGGTGCCTCTGCTGTGAGTTTTAAATCACTGTTGACAACAGAGTTTCTCCCTGGATTAGATCTCCAGTTTCATTACGATGGCCCTGATAGCATCTCCCACAGAATTGATAGAAGGTGGCTTATAATTTTACACTAAAATGTTTCCTGCCTCGCCAGACTGAAATTAAGTTAAAAGAGACATGCGTTGCCTCAATGTGGGATAGCGCCACATATTCCCTTTTGAAGCTAAGTGATAAAATGCTCCTTTTGAACTGGCATGTCAATCAGTATAACTTCTCTGTAGATTCGATCTCTTGCATTTCAAAAGCACATGCTGTGTGGGTGGATACCTCTATGTTTATATCTGCATGTGTGAGGTGCAGTGTTGTATCGTGCTGAATTGTCACTTCAGCACGGTACAATTAATTTAAGAGCTTTGAGGACAGTGGAGCATTAGATATTCTTCTGCTTTGTGTGAACTCACTCGTCTAACGTAGTTTTCATAAACAGTCTGGATGTTATTGAATACAACAAGTGTGTGAAGGAACCTGTGTAAGTGGGTACTACGGTGTGTCTTAAAGCCATTATATGTAGGATTTTGTATGTGATGACAAAATATTCAGATGAAGTAAGTTTTTGTGGTAGCACTTTACATTCCAGCTTGGTAGGTAATAGTGGGGTAATATATGTTGATAATAAAGAGGTAATAAAGTAATATAATGGGTGGTATTAACAATGGGTATAACTAGGTAATAGTAGACTTACATTTTTGTAACAGGGTAAGAAGGGGCCAAAAACAAAGGGGTAATAATGCGGAAACATAACTAAAGATAACAATTAGGCAGAACTATTCAGTAATAGTACGGTAGAATTTTGGTAACAGTAGAGTAACCTGCTAACAATAATATGGTTATATCATATTTTGATTTAAATTGGTAATATAGTGACATTAATGGGGTAATGACCTGATAATGGTTAGGTAATATGGTTCATATTTTCAAAATATTATGGGCTACTATTGGTGCAATACCTTAAAAATCACATGACAATTCTTGGAAGTCAAAACTGGTAATTACCAGATTATAGTGCTGAAATTCCTAATCACTTATGTTAAAAACTTTCCCTTTTGTTTTAAGGTAATACTGTAAAAATTCTACTATTAATGCTGTGATTTCTTACTTAGAAATACACCTGGCAGTTAATCAGTGCTGCAGAGTGCATAACTACTGTTTTTGTTCATAGACAAAAAAAAAAAACAAAAAACAGCCAACCTTGCGTTGTTGCATCCCTTCTGAAGCTACCACTGGAGCCAAAGCTGCAACATTTTCTAATCCTATGTCAAGTAGAAGTGGATAGCTCCAGGGGCCTGTACTATGAAGCAAGTTCACATACCCGGGATATCTTTTCATTAGCTGGCTTCACTGAGCCTAACATTGGCCATCCAGATAACCAGTACTAAGAAGCTGCGTATCAACTAGCTCAGTCAACTCTGGGTTTTCCTATCCAGTTACGAGCTTGTTCATGTGAAAGAGGCAGGGTTGTTAATTATGAGTGACATCATCAGAACCATGAATAAAGTACTTCATATGATATGAGATGAAACAGTGATACCAAGTACCTGCAGAAAACTTGTTTTAGGGACAGCAAAAAGTCATATTCAACGAAGTGAAATGTAAACAAGTCTATAATCATACAACAGAATACAAAGCTGTAGAAACACTAGAGATAATCTTAAAATACATGTAGGAATTATTAGACATGACTTAAGCATAGAGTGAGTAGTTGGATGATGAAGAAACCATTCTGAATATGTCACATAAAAAAACACCTGAAAAACACAGAAATAGTCTTGCATTAAAAGTAATGCAAGACTATTTCTGTTAATGAAGCAAAGAGAGGAAAAGTAGTTAATGACTGATGCAGTCTATCTGACCCAAATGTTGCATTTATAATCATGGGAGCCAATTAACAGTGTGTGGATTATTTTTTATAATAAAAGACAATCTTTTGTTTTCATTTCCAATTATCATTGCACAATTGTCTCATGTTATTCTGCAGTGATTCAATCAGAGTGTAAAATCATCCACATTGTCACTCTGGGGATAAAATCAACTTTGAACAATTAAAATGCAGCTAAAATCATCATTACGTGTTTAGTGTTGTAAACGATCTCTCTGTTTTGTCGGAAGCTCTGTTTTGAAAACAGAGTGGAAGTAGAAAACCTGGAACAATCAAATGTTTCCACTGACCTATAAAAAAAAAAATATTGCTCTTTTTTACTTGTCACTTTATTGTAAACTCAGGACTTTTGTCCATGTCCAGATCCTGTAGGAATGATGACTGATTAGTCAGTGGTTGGGGTGTTGGCATGTGATGTGATCCCATCCTCTGAAGTTAACCTGCTCTGGAGCAGGTTAACTTCTGCTGTTCAGCATAAGTTACCATGGCGATGTAGAACGGTAAGAAGTGAACCACCTTCATAACCCTGAAAACCCAGAGTTAAAACTGAAGTTATTCCACTAACCCCAAATCCTGCTTTGTATTAAAGGCCTCTGGTCTGAAAAGTGAAGCCAATTTGGAAGCGCCTTCAACCTGCATTCTTTCTAATGGCCAGCAGGGGGTGACTCCAATGGTTGCAAAAAAAAGTCCAATTATATGGAAGTCTATGAGAGAATGACCACACTTCTCACTTGAATCATTACCTCAGTAAACTGTTTCCTAATGAATTTATGGTCTCAATCGCTAGTCTCAAGTCTTCTCTAATACAGCATGACTTTCATTTTGAAAATTATGGTCCCATTTAAAGTAAAATAGATGATAAAGCTTTAGGGCATGGCTACCTTGTGATTGACTGGTTACTACCACAGCGACAACGTTGATTACATTATGTTACCATGGAGTAACCCCAGATTCACAGAGTATAGGTGTAGCTGCAGCTATTTCACAGTGTGTTTTCAGTTCATGAAAGTTAATTGTAACATTTTGGTCACCTAAAAAAAACTTGTTCAGTGTTTGGTTGAAGTAACAGACCCTCTAAGGAGTTGGCTGTTCAGTTTTTCCAGTAAGTACATTTTGTTTCAATGGTTTTAGGCCTGTTTTTCGCTTGAGAAAATTAGCATCAGCATTATCATTATCACAGTTAACGATAGACTGTAAATGCACCGTTCTAACCAAGCTAGCAGCTAGCGCTAGGGTCAGCTCCACCCTGTCGTCTAAATATGGTCACTTCTGGCCTCAAAAATCAAAGATGATGATGGTCAAATCATTAAACTCGAGGCTTCAAAACAGCAGTCCACAAACCGATGGGGGATGCCACAATGACTATGTCCATATTTTTCATAGTCTATGGTCAAGTACTGTATGTCAAATTCATCGCATCACGCAGAATGAACATTATCGACGAAACATTCACTGGCAGTATTTTCATGAGGTTAACTCTGAAATCCGTTACTTAATTACTTTAACTGTTTTAACTTGTAAAATATGGTTATTATAAATAATATGTATGAAGGAGTGCTAGATGTTAAGATCAGCACATTTAGTATTGTTGGAATATTTCTTCCCCTACCTTCTGGCTGTGGCTTTGTTTGAAAATAAATTTGTATCACAAAATTGACATCATCCAATGCAGTTTTGTAATTTCATCATATTGAAGCCATTATCTTGTTGTTTGAGGACATTTTCATTCAGCTAAACAACACTGCATTTGTGACCTTGGATGCTCTGCAATTTTTGGAGTACTTTGATTGCTTAAATTAACTTTCAATAACAACATGCAGAAAAGTTTGGATTTCTTCAGTGCTCATGAGGGATTAAAGTATGAGTAAAAACGTATTTTTATCCCCAAGTTTGTGGTATGCAACAGAGACTATCTTGTGGACGGGAAACTATTGCACACCAGAACCTTGTGGAAAGAAAAGTTTTTGCTCATGTCCCCATGTAGGCTCTGTAGTTTTCAGTTTTAAAGTTAGGCAACCATGGCCCCTTGCTTAAAGTCAGGGAATGATGGTGGTTATGGTTAAAAAATGTGAGGGCTGATTATTAGCATTAGTGGGGCACTGGTGTTGCACAGTAGCTGCATACTTTGTAGGAGATGTGCACATGTAGCCAAAAGTAGATTTATTTTTAAAAAAAATCAGAGGAAGACAGAGACAGAGAAAGTGAGAAATAAAATGGATAAAGAAATCCACAGGCCATTGGTGTAACCTCTCAGTTTAATTGGCACATGCTCTATATAACAAGCTACTGGGTGAAAGGTCTATAGTGCAACTGTCTGAGGAAATCAGGAGGTGTGAAGAATTAATAAAGGCAGTGGTCCACCCCTTTAACCATTTTGTAATTCACAGATTCAAATCTCATTTGTGGGCTGTAATAGCAGGGATATCCTGTCATAACACAAGTGTGACAGGGAGCTGCCTGCCTCAGTTGGACTAACTCAAGCTTGATAGTGCATTATCATTAGCGGGAAGCCGCAGATTAATATTTCATTAGGACTGTGGCTTTGCAGGGGCTTCCAGGCATACCAAGTGATATGTTATTCACTGCTTCACACCGATTATTCTCTCACAGGCAGGGATGTGATACAAGAGCTCTTGTTATGATGGACAGAGCAGTGGTGCAAGGTGTTCAGAAAAAAAAGAGATATCCCTATTTAACGGTGAGTAAGCATGGCTGGCCAAAGCAGTGTATCATCACTTTTCTAGGCATGGCCATAACAAACCATTATTGGGTTGCTGAGGGTGGTGGGGAGGAGCACCAATCTTAACAGGGTCACTTGTCATGGACAGCAAGGATGGCTAACTCCCTTTGGATTAAAGTCTGTAGCAAGAAAACTGTAGGAGGATTTTTTACAACAGAATATTATACAAAAGGTATGAAAAAAGAAGGATAATCAAGTTGTAAGTCACTGCTAAATTGCAGCTCCCAGTTACTTTACCAATTACTGCAGTCTTATCAGATTTTACAGAAATTTTGCAAGGTAGCTCAACTTTTTAGATATGAGTCTTATGAGCAGATATACATTTTTATACTGCTGCAGTTCTGTGAAACAGTGTCCCAGCAGACTGATTTTAATCTCTTGGTAAAGAAATGTTTTTTTACTGTAAATTGTCAACCATACTGTAAGTCGGTTTTGCTTGTTGTATTTTTGCATGTTGTTTAAAGGTACCCTGTGGAATTTCCTTATAAACACACAGAAGTTATTTATGCTCAGTGTTTCTCACCAAAATGCATTGCAGGTCTTTCTTGCATTTACTTCCTCATAAAATATTTGCAAAGCAGATTTGTTGAATATTTTAAACCATCATTGTTTACATCTCTGTGTGTTAGCTGGAAGTCTTCCTCTCTTTGCCTTGCTACGCTTCTTAGTACATTACTACATTACTACTGCAAACTGTTAATCAGAGGAGTAGCAGGAAACCAGTGGTGGGAATGTGTAACTCATCGCCGGCATGCATCCTTGTGAGCATGTGAACAGAAAACTGGGAACACAACATTGCTTGATAGCACTACTAGTGGTCAGAAACTCCACAGGGTACTTTTAACTGCGTATTGTCTGGCATGAGGATCTCTTATCAATAGAAATAAGCTTTTTGCTTTATTGTGTTTTTATCCTCAACAATTTTAATTGTCTGCCAGGAATAGGTGGTGGCAGTCTTGTATTGATAGTACTTTTATTGTTGTCATATAAATCTATTTATCATCATATTTCTATCAATTATTTTCAATGTGTTGTTGTGATGGCCTTCATTTCCGATCATGCTAAGTGCTGGACTGAGTAGTTTGTTAAGTTTGCTGTTTTATAACTGTTCCAAAATGCAAATGTTACATTTTGTTAGTCTTTGTAATGTGTCTGCTCAGAACTTGGTGATTTATGTTGATAATTTAACCATTAGTTTAGTCGCTGTTACTTTTCTTGACCCCAGCTGTATTTTATTTCTGTGTTTTTGAGTGTACATCCCCTGTATTGTCTATTAATAAATGGCTGACACTGCTGAAAGCTGCTTCCTGCCTCTCATTCCACACTGCTTACCACAGTATTGAAAAATGGTTTACTGTGACAGCGGAGTACAAGTTCTGCAACAAACAAGATATGTAAAAATCCTGGTTAAAGTCTTGAAATGCCTAGACAAGAACACAAAATATATTTAAAATTAGGTTACAAATAAAATATCAGTCTACCTATGTCATGTTTTTACCCCAGCAGGGACATTTATCTGACACTTCCTCATGTCATCAAAAAATTTCGGAATTTCGAAATTTGGGAAACTATTGTATATGATATGACGCTGCAACAGTGATGTAAAATCACACATTCACAGATGTATTTTAAACTGTAATTACTCATAGTAATTCAGCAATTTCCTGCTATACTGTTTGGCATTTTACCTACAACATGAGAAAAGAAAACCCACCCTGCAGTGTGTATATTTACATCTCTGTTTGGTATATCAGTGATAGTCTGACAAATGCATACACAGGCTACAAGGAGAAAACAGAATCATTTTCCTTGAGCTTGTGGTTGCTTGTACTGTATGTTGGGCAGCTTCAGAATTCATCAAGAAAACTGTTTGATAAAACTTAAGCAAATCCTCCCCTCTGCAAAGTGCCTGTATTATTTTTGACATTCTCTAGAAACTGTGAGTCTTCAAAGCCGGCATGTTTAAACCTCAAACTGTTTGAAATATCAAAGCTGTGGTATGGCAACTTTCTAAATGTCACCGTGGGGGATCTTCCGCTCTTTTGATGCTCATTTCATGAGGAACAGTAATGACAGGTCTGAAGGTGTTTCAACACCCCTATCAATGCTGAGGCGCTGCTCTAATGTCATTCCTCCCTCTGTTTGAATACTCACTTTGAGGATATGAACATGAATCGTTATTTCATTCCCTAAACCTGCTCATTTTTCATCTTTTGAATGATGTAAATTCTTGGTTTACAGAGTAATTGCAGTTGTCATTTTCCTAGATTTCCAAGGCCCCTATCACAGGTGTCTGTTGCAGTCTAAAGCATTATGCATATAAAACCAGTGGATTTCATTCATACCCAAAGGAAATATTGCCTTATAACCTCATTTATTAGGCAGATAATAGTGTAAAGAAAGTCAATGAGGATTCGAATCCTCTCAATCTCTTTATAGCTACAAGTATTGCTTCATGCTCTGAGGCTACTACTGACAGACTAATGATAGTTATATACAAGCTGATGGGCTGAACAGCAGGGATTTTATGTAGAAATGTGAGCTCCACTAATGGCTGCATTGACCCAACAGGGTGTATGCAGACACAATCCATTCCTGACTAATGCCTCGATTTTATAACTTGGAAAACATGACTGTTTCTCTGTTTGATAGCTATACCCAGCACACACTTTTGGTCAGTTTGTACATTGGCTCGCTTTCATTAATCAGTGTCTCTTCTATTAATTTCTATTCTATACGGTGCTGATCCAATCCACCTCACAGAATGTACAATAAGCTTTAATTAAGTTGATCAAACCTCCCTCCTCTCATCTCCCCCTTCCTAGCATCCGTTTGGGATGAGGATGGCTGCAGATAAAAATATGGAGCTGATTGCTATGCACACTGAGTGCACAATGACTTCATGACCAGCTAATCAGCTCATCAATGGTGTTAATGAGCAGTTGCTGTGGTAATTTATATCAAACTCTGTTTCCCATTCAGAAAGGAGGAAAGTTTCACCTTCATGGCCTTAAAGTTTTCACTTAGGAACATGTGTTCATCAGTTTAAAAAAAAAAAAAAAAGGAGTACAAACTGTTCATACAAACAAGCAACCAATCAATTTTACACTGAATCTTTACTGCCGGCAAAAAAGGTTGAAGATTTGCATTTGTGTTTGGATGCCAAACATAAATCTAAGTCGGAGGTTTTTCATCTTTGATCTACTTTCAAACAGCCAACCTTACATTTGTTTAGATAATATGAAAAAAGGCTAAAAGAAGATACAATTTGAGTAAAAAAGTAACATTTAATAATAAAAGAGAGTTCTGCCCATGACATGTTCCCTAGTTAAAGACACTGCCTTTAAAATAAACTGATTTGTACTGTATATGAAAGGCCTGATGATGTGAGATACAACACAGCACAGAATAGCTTTGGAGATTTATATCCTTATAGTCATAGATGATAAAATAATCGTAATTAAAGTGCAGTACATGGCAATGGCACCTTTTCAGAATGGGATGTTGGTGATGAAATTGTCTAACAATATCAAGTGTTTTTATAGAACAGGTGAATTCAGACAAAATAAATGTTCTATTTGAATCAAGTCATCCAATTTGCTGCTGACAAAAAAGTTAATAGAGGTTATTTTTGCAGTTTTATCTGAGGTACATTTTGTTTCCTTTTATTTCTAAAAACAGAATAATGTCTAGCCAACTGCAACGGGCTTCAATTGCCTCATAATTGACTCTAGAATGCCTGTTTTAGGTACAAATTTTACTTTACAACCTACATTTGCAAATGTGAGAAACTAGGCAAATGCTTTTGATTCCTGAAAACTTTAAAGGGGACGTAACATGTTTTTTGTGGTCTTCTGTCATTTTTATACTTTTATAATGTCGGATGCCCATGTTAAACAAAGTCATAGTTCCAAAACTTGATCTGAACGTATGTAAAAATGTCGCCTTCAAGTCCAAAGCCCAGGTTTCAGCCTGATCTGAATGTTCCATTTGCAATGTTACCTCTACTTCCCCATTGAACTGACATCAGATTGTTTGTGAATGCCCACAAAAAGCTGTCCGGTCTGTAGACCTAGTTGCCAAGGTTGTTCCACTGGTTGTTTGCATTGACCACTCGCCTATTTCAGATGGGATTCAGGCTCAAACATGGATGTATTTGAGAAGTTGACATTTCGAGTAAAGAAAGGGAAAAAGCGAAATCCGACTACTATTGTTTGCTTACATAGCCTCTGGAACCTGTGGAAGTCTGCCAAGGGGCAGCTTCTGGGAGCTAACCAATAGAGTGGGTCATCAGGAGGGGGGCCTTAAAGAGACAGGAGTTAAAAGTGCCTGTGTCAGAGAGAGGCTGAACTGAGGGGCTGCATAAACGGCCAGTGTGAGATACAGAAGATGTTTTTTGAACTTTAAATCATGCAAAAACAAAAGAATAAAAATACAGACCTGGAAATGTGCATGTTATGTCCTCTTTAATGCTTTACCATTTTACAGTAAAAACCTCAATCTATATACAATCAATACAATGAAGGCTCCTGTCTTACTCACAACAATCATGCAATTAATTTCTTTTTACATATTTTACTTACTACTTTAATTGCATTGTTATTTTTATTTGTAAATTGACTCTTTCCTACTCTAAAGCTAAACTCTGTCATAGGGATGTAAAGAAATACAAGCACGGTAGAGTGAGAATACAGTCATCACAGAACAGTTGATGCAATCTGAACAGATTGTTGTAAGCATTGCTCACCCCTGACTGTTTGTTTCTTTTTCATCTCCTACACAGCTTCCAGGAAGACAGTGTTGCTTATCAAAAATCATGTCATATAAATCAGTACATATAAAAAGGACAACAACATTTCAAGATAGCAAACCAGAGAGATTATGGTACAACAGATACAGCTATAGCAGTTTACACAATCATTTTGTGTGGAATTGAACATATTATTGACTAAGACTGTTTTTTTGTATTTCTTAGAGTTAGAATTTGTTAATTTAAGATCAGCTGGTGTCCTTATAGTTACATACAGGGATATAGTGTCAGCAATGTCCTTGACCATCTGATTACATATTTGAGAGGGAGGGAGTAGTTCACATGTGCTGTTGTCCACAATGCACCTGGGAACAGCTGAATGCACTTTCGTTATTGCTCTCCATTTGGTGCATTGGCCTTTCTGTCCATTATTGTTCACAGAAAGACAGCTACTGAGTTCATATCTGGTAAACCAACAGCTGTATGCAAGTACACACACACGCACACACACACACACATACTCTCACACACAGTGCACACTCTGACTTCGAGTAAATTTACCACATCCTGAAGTCTCCTTCTGTATGCATCATTAACCCTGTCATTAACAAATCACGCCTTCTGCGAACATCTCAAGTAATGTTACCTATTATTTGTCATCAGAAACATAGCTGTCAGGATAGACCAGTATTGTTATTACTGCTGTTTTAGAAGCCTTCACACACTATCCTATGTGATGTTATGGCATTCGCTACAGCATGTGGTGCATGGTCAATGCCGATCTGACCTGTTTGGACTTTATTGTAGACATGGGAGGAAGAGCAAAACACTTCAGTCAACAGGCCAGGGCTGCTAGCTGAGTGCAGAGCTGTGCTGTTGCCTTGGCTGGCCTAGTGTGTCTTCTCCTCAGTTTGACATTCAGTGTGGTTTCCCCCATGCTCCCAACCCTTTGACCCATTCACATCCTTCTCCCAGACTGCGACTGACTCATTCTGACCTTGAGTCGTGGGCTCAGCAGACCTTCAGAAGAAGAACTGGGGAGCATCCCTCTCCAACATCATAAATATTTTATCTTCCAGTTGGACACATCCAGGGAGTATGTGTGGGGCCTTCTTAGGACTTGTTTCCATATAGCATTTTTTCTCTGGCAGAAAAGCACTAGCAGGGCATTGGGGAGCGCTGGGATGAAGCGCTTGTGCGGTGAGAGAAAAAAATGCTGCACGTGGGTTTTGTTTCTATGACAACGGTATCTTGACAATTTCTATGACAACACTCACTAGCAACATTCAGTGTCCAGCCGATCTGCTCCCACAAATGGGCTTTTCTGTCTTTGTTATGATAACTTCTGTCTGACATATCATAAAGCTCAGGATAGCCAGACAGGGCCAGAATGAGCTTTTCCTCCATTTTCTTGGTTACCAGCGTGACGAGTCCCAACCCATCTAATATATGATTGGTTGCCTGAAAAGGAGTGACAGTGATGACACCAGAGCCTTTCTGGAAAGTTCAGAGATTTTCATCTAGAAGCGCTCAGAGCAGCTGTGCAAAAAAGACGGAGCGCTCTGAAAACAGTGCAGGGTGTAGCATTTTTTCTCTAGGAGGCCACATGTTGCCGCATATGCCCTCTCCTTATTGGGAACAATTGAAAAAAGGCGCTGATGCTCAGATTTTCATTGCATTTTTTTTTTTTAACTGTTAAATAAATCAATCATCTTTGTGAGGTAAAAAATTAATTTGTGTAATTCATCTTCAACCTGTCTCCAAATAATAGTATTTGCAAATTATACTTAAAAAATTTAAAAGGGCATTGAAAATAATTAGGCTACCCATGTTCCCTCCACCCCACAGCTAGATGGCATAATATTTTCATTCATTGGTCTTATAGAACCAGGCAAGAGAGGTGACATGTGGTGGGTTTCTCAAGTGACTTTTTCCTAAGTTAACACAAGCTCTTTCTACTTATTATCCTGAAAACAGTCAAATTCCCAGGACACTTTTGTAACACTTTCTGTGTTACGCTCTGCATGGTTGATGTTATGGCTTCAAGAGGGTCCTCTGAAGTCCCGAGCTCCTCAGAGCTGATGCAGTGTAGAGTTGGAACCATCAGGAAACAAAGGACTCAGGGAGCATAAGCTCCCATTTTCCAGAGCAAGTTAAAAGCAGCACAGCTCCTTCTAATGCTCAGAGGCCTATTTTAGATATAGGGAGCTTTTAATGTCTAATGCACACTGCTGGGCTCACTGACAACGTCGATGGAGAAAGGAGGACTTCAAAAAAGCAACAAACATGGAATGTTCCATACTTTTAGAAAGAGGGATGTGTTGCCTGAGTGAAAGAGGTGCAAATGATGTAATTTGAGTGAAAGTGCCAGAAAATCTACATATCACATTTGCTGTTCTCCATTGAAATATTGTTGAAATTAATAGTGAATATTCTCATTTGACAAATTGGCATGTTGTACTAGAAAAAACACTCATCCTTACATCCATTTTCTATGCCCACATATCCTGTTGAGTGTCACAGAGTGTTGGAGTCTATCTCAGCATGCACTGGGTATGAGTGTGTGTGTGTGCATAGGTGAGAGGCATTGTAAATGGCTTTGTTATGCCCTCAGGTTAAAAGTACTATATAGGTGCTATGGAAAATATATTCAGAGATTTTGCACCTATGAGGAAATAATTCATGAAACATGTTTAAACAGAAAAGACAAAATCACAACTAATGCGAATACAAGCTGATAATACTAGTCATTACTAATATAGGTTAGTGTAATCATGATCATCATAAAGTAGTACACTTGTGCCTGCTGATTTGTATTTTATGTCAGATTTCAAATGATAATCTTGTTACATGTGATTGCATGTATTAGGCAAGTGGCAAAACCCCTCGAATGGATATTTAAATTGTGTGTCATGCATGTCAGGCTGTACTATCCAAGGAACGGGAATCCTAACGCAATAGAAAAGGAATGAAATTAAACCTTTTCCCCACAAAGCAACTGAAAAGTCCTGTTCTTTGATTAGCAGAGACATAAAGGTGCATTTCTGGTGCAAAATGTCCCTGAAATACTTCACAGTAGACCTGCGTAAATTTCCTTAGGCTGTGGAGAGAACAAACTTCCCAGGAAACAACTTCAAAATAGACAGCTTTTAGGGTGCTTTTAATTACAGAAGGTCAAAGGGTAGTTCATTAGGTCAGCTGCTATAAGCAAAGAGTCCCTGATGTCCAAAAACACCAACGTTCTAACCTTAACATCTCTTTCCTCTTGTCCCCCTTCATCCTCACTATCTGACTTCAACAATGGATTGTCGGATGTAAGCACATTATTCAGCTGATAAGCCATACACCATGTTCCAGCTGGTAAAAGAGCAGGGTGATTATGTGCTTATTTACTTTCAGAGTACATCAGCCCTGTGCTCTGCTCTTCCTGAATCAATTTTTTTGAGAGTGATTACAAAATTAATCACAAGGTTTAGGCCTCTCGTATACCCTGGACATGAAGGAAAAACTTATATCGGAGGTATGATTTGATGACGTTTTATGTTTTTCACAGAGCGTGCAATTCTGTCAAACTCCAATCATGTTGTCTACAGTGGTTTGAGTGGATGCCTGCCATTTTTCCTTAACCTTAAAAGTCACAATGAGAGATCATGCAAGGTTGGAAAATACACAGTCACCCAACTCAATTGCTTTAGCTTTCACACTACAGCTTCATAGTGTTGAGAGAGCCCTGTGATAACAATCAGCTGTACTGATCTGTAATGACAGGGCAGTGGTATGGGGTTCTGGTGGAGCACATCTGATGAATGAGTGGTGAGGGCGGTAAAACGGCAAACAGGGAATCCATCTGGCCAGGAGAGGGCTCTGGATGTCAGGAAACTAACAAGGATGCATAGTGGGAAATGTTAGGCTTCAGAGAGATGATTAGTCTTGGCTTGCCATCATCTTTTCTCTCCTGTTTTCTTCCTTTTATATCTTCTTCTTCTTCCCTCATCTTCTGCTTCTTCTTCCTTCACCCTCATCCTCATCCTCCTCTCCATCCTGCACACCAAGACACCGAGCATTAACACCCTGGTCTGGTCTCTGACTGCTGTTGAATATTTCAATATAGCTCTGCTTATCTGGCAGCCCCTATGACCTGCCTGGATGAGCGAGGGAGAGGCAGAGATTCGCATGGCGAGCTGTGGAATGGATACATACACAGTCATATATAAGTGAAGAACTTGCCTCGAGGTGAGCAAGCACATGAATACCAGATCTCCCTGCACTCACATTTGTGTGGACAGGCACCGAATTCCATAAGACATACTGAATTCCAGCCTCCATTTGGGATTTTTCTTCTCTGGATTCTGTTCAAATAGCTATGGCAGAAAAAAAATGAAGAAGAAAAAAAAATTTTTTGTTTGTAAATGCAATTCAAATAGCCATGGGAGTAAAAGTTTTACGGTTTATTTTTTGTGAATTTCATTACAATAGTAACAGGAGAGTAAAATATTGGACTAAAATATTGCACAGTCCAGGTCTACCTCGTTCATGGTGCTCTGTTCAGCAGAAATCATTTCACCCCTGGTTAATGAAGTGGACTCTTGGAGATGGAGGCTTGGGGTCATTTGACTGAGGAAATGAATAAAATTACATGCTGTTGAGTAATCTAAATATAAACAAGGCGAATACTTTAAATCTTTTATTAACTGACTTACAGCAAGTAATCACTTGATATTTTTATGGTTTGTAAATTACTATAATATATTATGAGATATTTTGCAGACACTGCAGCAACTGTTCTTCAGACAGCACTGAATCGCAAATACCATCAAACAAGAGTGCCTACTTGTCAATATCTATTACCATTAGAGTGGTGATTTCTTATATGTAGCTCCTGCATCTTAAGCACACAGCCTTGTCTGTCCTTGAATGGTGACTGACGTGTTTCCAGAATGCACAATGAGACTGGGGAATACACTGACCGCCTAATCCCATGGAAAACCCGCAACTCCTCCTTGTTAGTGCATTTGACTGGGTGGTTAGTGATCTAGAGACTTGTGGGTTGTTGTTTTTTATGACTATAACAAACAATGTGGTCTTACCACAGACTAGCTGTCAATCTAGGGGGTTGGGTCTGACCGTTGGGGGTTTGGGCGGTGGACCACAGAGAATAGGAAGAAGGGCCTGGCCCTCCGATCAAGAATGGCAGCTGAACATTAGGGGGGCACTGCTTGGGGAAAGATTTGACTTCAACCAATGGAGAGGAGTTAAAGGATCATGGGATAGCAGCGTGGGGGGAACAGGGAGGGTAGAGGACACCATGCCGCCTCTAATTGGTTTCTCTTTCCGGAACATCCATTGCTCCCTTTCTCTTGGAGAGCTGCTGTGCTCAGAGAGCCACAACTGAGAGCCCAGCAAAGCCTATTGGATTTAAAGGGAATCTGTATCTTAAAGGGGCGCTAGGCTGCAGGAGGGGGGGCCATCACAATCAATAATTCATAAGGCCTTTCCTTATTAGGGCTTCTCCTGACTGGGCTGCTGGTTCTTATGCCCAGCTCTGTGTCGGATGAGAAGCTTCTTGGAAGGCAAAGCCGCACAGGAACTGCCAGCTCTGCGTTGTTGCTAGCTGCCTACTCTGCCATTCCCACCCAGCACTCTCACCCATCCACTCCCTTTGTTACTCATGATTTCCTTCAAATCTTAGCATAACAATGAGGATGCTATAGAGGACTTGATATGTAAAGAGGTATTTGCATAGATAGAAAAGGCAGTTTTAAAATCTTACTATTTTTTCATAGAAAAATAAATACATGTTTTTATACACTGCAGACTAATGTGTAGAAAATTGTAGTTTAGTAGTGTTGCCGTCGTAAGAGTTTTTCTAACACTCAAAACACATGTCAAGACCAATAACCCTAATCAGGAATGCCAGGCACAAAGGAATGGCTCTCTGAGTTTAAGTACCACATGTTTTCATAGCTGCATTCATTTGTTTGCTGTTTCCTTCAAATGGAACTTGTAATGTTGTATACTTGACATGGGAAGTACTGTACACAGTGTGTTTGGCATTCGAGTGATTTATGGCATGAGAACACCGTTGCTAGGGGATTGACAGCAAAAATTGTTGCCTTTTCAGAAATGGTGAATGATTTTGTGGTTTTTCTGCATTTTTAAAAACATCAGTGTACGTCACAACTCTCTAACTGTCAGAAAATTTCCACATACATAATTATGAATACGACAACTGCAGGGTTTTTAAAATTCATTCTCATTGTGAACACAATAAACATGATCCTTCTTTATGTGAAGGCACTAGAAGCATCTGTGTGGATGAATTACTGCATAATCTTACAATAAAATGCAATCCTGAAATAAAAATGACCTTTGTAAAGCTTATAATTGATTTGAATTGAGACTGATACAACATGATTATCATTTTTTCGGTCATAGTTTGTAGTGTATTTGAGCAAATATACCGGTAAGTGTGTTTCAGTGTTGGTGAGGATATCATGTGGCCATGTCTGACATTAAGACACATTTTGCCAGTTGACTCAACCACATCGGTAGGCTTTAGATCCATTTGGATACGATGTATCGACTTCAGCCATTAATCCCTCATGTAAGATACAAGAACTGTCTGTCTGTATACCTGCCCCACCACACATCCGAGGTGACTGATAACTGCAGAGTCATGGGGAGCTGGTGGCCAGGCCTGCTCTCTGGGCTTCTCTCATTAGACTGCAGCTGCAGCACATTAAGAGCAGATGAATTACTCATCTGCCAAGTGGTGAGATCTAATCACGACTACGCAGCTCCTCTGGATGCCTTTCTATCATTAATTCCCCCCAGGTTTTTCCTCACACCTTGTTTGGCTCATCATCTGAACCCGCAAACTTGCCTACATTTATTATCTTTAGTAGCACTTAGAGAAGTTACCTTGCAGTTACTGAACCTTTAACCCGGTTGAGTTTAAATTCTTTTCCTTTATGTCTCACCATTTTTGGACCTGAAATATTGTGATAACCTTGCAGTGATGAATGTGATTCTGAATATATTATGGTTAAGGTCCACAGGGGATGGTGCTAGAGGTGATATTCCTGAGCACAGTGAATTCCACATGTTCACTTAATGCCACTAAAAGTGACTGCTGCGCAGGTTGGAGCCATGATGCGAAACAGATAAACAGTGATTATGCTAACCGTGATAAATGAAAGGGCAGCTCGCCAATGTGAGGAGTTTTACTCACCATAGATCACAATTTGTAAGTGCTGCTTGCTTGGGATGCCAGAGTGGCGTGGAAGCCAGCTCTTTTTCATTCAATCAATAAGATTTCATGCAGTTGTATGCTGCATTAAAAAGGTGGCCGCAAAGCAAAACACCCAGCCTCTAAGTACATATTGGAATTTTTTCTGTTCATATTACCTTAATGATGGCATCTGTCATAGGAAGCGAGGGCTGGGAAGTATGTGCATTTTATCTATGATAGGCAACTTAACACTGTGACCTCTTTATTTCCCTTTAACAAGTCAAAACACATGATTTATCTGACTCAGATGCCATTCATGTCATTATTTTAAGTGTTCTATGACAAATAAAACCAGTAGTGGAATATATGTATAGTACATTATACAAGTACAATACTGAGGTACTAAGAAAGAAATGTACGTTTTACTCCACTCCAATTCAAATGCAAAACAAATGATCAGTTTATAAAATATGAGACATTATTACAGATTAAACTACCCAACATTATGTTACATTTTTACAATCAGCTGCACCTCCACCAGCTACAATTTTAAAATTCTACTTGTGTGTTGATGCACGAGTAAGAATAATCCAATCAGGCTATGTAATATATAACACTGAAAACAGTCTGCTGCATAATGAGTGCTTTTACTTTTGATACTTTAAGTACACTCAGCTGATAATACTTGTATAATTTCACCAAAGTAACATTATAAATGCAGGACTTTTACTTGTAATTGAGTATTTTTACACTGTGATATTGCTATTTTTACTTTAGTAAAGGATCTGTATACTTCTTTCACCAATGAATAAAACAGTTGTATGATTGCCAGACCTATCTTGGGCACTGCTTTTGTAGCGTCTGCACTCTAACGAGTGTCTTTCCATCATCTTAATTGTCTTTGTGCATCATATGTGGCATGTCATGTAATTTCCAGACTCACGCCACCATAATGAAGACACTGACACATAATGTTCCTGTAATCCCCATAATGTTCCATGTCATAAATCACTCAAAGTTTTCAGTTAAGATAAGCTAACCAAGCTGCTCCTGACATGAATAAATATTTTTTATGTGGAATGAAGGGAGCTCTGAACTCGATGCAGTGACGAGGACTTGAATTCCAGCATTTTTTCAGTGATTCCAACTAATCTTGACTGACAAGATGATTGATTATCATTCATTTGGAGTTGTGTTTCTGTCCACCTGGTAAATATAAGTCCTTTACTCACTCTCCTTTAGTTCTGTTTTTGCTCTCTACCAAAACCTGAGGGAAATATCTGGCTCTTTAGCTGCTACATGCGCCACTATGTTCAACAGCTAGTCGCTACAACTTTCTTTTTGCTGTTTGGTGCTGAGCAGGTAGTGTACAGTGGGTTTTTAGAGCTTTTTCTCTGAAAACATCTGCCTGCTGCAGCCGAAATCGATACTATGAGAGCGCTGAGAGTGAACCAAAATAGTAAAGATGCAGGCTGGACAGCTGAACAATGAGCTGAAACTCTGTTAAAACTCTGTAAATCCAAGGGGAGCTGCAGTCACTGACAATTCTATGTAGGTTCATCACTATGAGCTACCATAGACTGCAAAAAATATGGATGTAGCCACCGTGACGTCACCCATTTGTTTCTGAAGAGCAGTTTAAAGCTCAAAGTGGCCACATCCTTAATTATGCATAACTCTACGGTTTAATAAAATTTAAACAGGTGAGTTATAACCCCCCCCGTACAGTTGTCATGAAAGAATGGGAGTCTATAAGGATTGACTCGCTTTTGGAGCCAGCCTCAAGTGGCCATTTGAAGAACTGCAATTTTTGGCACTTCCACATCGGCTTCATTTTTCAGCCCTGGAGGTTGCTGCTTGTGAGCGACTGATTATAGCTGCTTTAATAAACATGTCAAATAATGACATGACACAACCCTTTTACAGGAATAAATTGTACAGCATTTTTGGGTAATATGCTTATTTACTTTTCTATTTGTCTCATTGAATATGAAGCTATAACCAGAAGATGGTTAGCTTGGCTCAGTAGAAAGACTGGAAATAGGGGGAAACAGCTAGACTGGTAACAAATTATGCCTACTTGTGCGTCTAAAGCTGACTGGAGCTCACCTCACAGTGACAACAAGGCTCCAGGATGTCATTGCTCCCAGTCAAGAAGTAGTCCAGCACATAACTTCCCATAAAAACCACAGCTTGTTGTTTTTACACTTAGACTTTTGTACAGATTAAACAAACAAGATATAACCTTTCAACTAGTAAGCTTTAGACAACTTTTTCCCCCTATTTCCAGGTTTTGTGCTAAGCTAAGCTAACCATCTCCTGGCTGAAGCTTCATATTTAATGGACTGATACAGCATATATCAATCTTTTCATTTAAATTCTCAGCAAGACAGTGAAAAAAGTCAAACTATTTCTATAAAGAACCAAAATAAAATGACAAAGCACCTTAACAAGTAAATACATGGTGAAAAGAAATCCCAATCCTCCTTTGATCCATTTAATAATCATATTTATTCCATTACACTTAAGTGTTTTAGCTGAGTAACGAGATCCTTTGAAACGATTCAACCACTTGAGGTCAGGGCTAAATGAATACCTCATTTGTATCAATGTAGTGGGAGGATTCAGGCCTCACTGACTTCGTACCTGTCTAATTTGCTTGTCATCAGTGGATTGCAAACTATACGCCTTCGAGATTCCACCTGGAATTACAAGTTAATTTATTCTCTTTTTATGCACCTTTAAGATCTGCATGAAAGGAAGGAGTAAGTGTTGAGGCCGGTGATGATCAGAGAGAAATCCCCCACTAGTACAGTACTGTTTACTTTGCCTGGCCATAACCAGAGCCTTTCAGAGGCTGTGAATCCTCTTTGATGTATCTGACAACCCTGAGTCAGTAATGAGGCTGATTTCGTCCTTATGGGAACACCACCTGTTTGAATTCAGCCGACGTGGGTCAGCTGTACCACTAAATGCCACTGTTTGAATTCAAAATATTTACTTGGGTAATTATTAAAATTATTAATACCTCAAAAAGCTGAGGGGGAATCTGACTAAAACATATCCCTCCTTTACTTAGGTGACAATTTGAAGTTTTAAAATTCTGGGTTTTAGGTTGACATTTTAGTTTTTAAACATTGTTAGAACAAATATGCTCTTCAAATACACTCTTTGTACTTTATCTTTTTGCTTCCAGGATTCTTTGTTGTTTCTGACAACTATAATATCATTTGTAGTTTTATTTGAATAATTGTTGAATTGGGGGGTGGGAGGGTGAGGGGGTGCTGCATGAAAGGCTTCTTTGTACGTTGTGAAGATATTCCAAAATAATCTCAAACGAGAAAGGAACCATTAAACATTGTTTGCCGTGGAAATTAATCAGGCTTTGTTTATCGAAAGAACATCTTAATGTCTTATTCTCTTTGAAATAATGAACTGCAACAAGATGAAAACAAGTTAATTTCTTAATCCACTCCCCGCTTCGCATTGCCCTATTACCCTTGAGTATTAGCAAGTTTTTTGTTCTTGCATTTCCAGAAAACAACAAAACTGTTTTTACTACTTTCAATTATTTCTGATTATTTTTTGTTGTTGTTGGTTTATGTACTGTTGTCTGTGGAATAGTTTACCTATGATATCGTTAGTGGATATTCAGTGAGGTTAAAAGTACAGGTGTATGCTCACGGGTCATCACAGTGACTTGATGTTTTATGGGACTCACTGCTTTCTCTGAATGCAAAGACTGACCTAACATTAAAGGGACAAACTGGACTTGTCTCTATTGTTAAAACCTTGATTTTGCTTTAATGGACTGTATATTACTGCATGTAAAAAAAAAAATTATTTGTGTGTTCGAGATGAACTTTCACCCCTTTAAGCACCTCTAAAAGAACAACAAATCTGATGCATTTATATTTACACTTATTCATCTCACCACGCTCAAATATTTAGGTACAGTGTGTGATCAGTAGAATATATTTGTATGTGTCATTTTTATTAATATCACACATTTTTTATGCAGCTGCAAAACCAGCCTTCATTGCTCTCTCAGGTGACCTAGGTAATTCATTGTTTTTTTTGTTTTTTTTAAATCTGGCCTGTGTGCTGAGGGAGTTGTGTCAGCATTGTGGCTGGGGCTTTGCCAAACTGTTGCCACAACAAGACAGATGTGAAAAAATACCATTGACTGCTCTCCATCAAAGTGGAACAATGTCTCCACCTCTCATAAAAGGCTACTTGGCATTATCAGTTAAATTGTAGCTGTAGATATTGTATATGCCTGTTCATTAACCTTTCATTAACCCTCCATCATTGTTTTATGACAGCAGCTTATACTGAGCAGGCTTGACATAAAAAAAGGCTGAAGTGACATTTTGGCAGTATAAAGGTGTTCCGCTTAAATGAAAGCTGACTGCTCATATTCACTTATTGTCTTGTCAGAAAGAGGTTTGTTTTGTTTCCTTTTTCATGTCAGTGCCTTTGGTTTCCTGCGTGCTTCATCTCTGCACTGTCACCTGGTTGTTGGGGGGTTTTAGCTGATATAAATAGCTCTACTTTCTGCAGCTGTGTGTATTGTTAGTCAGTGTTGCTGTCAGAGCCTGTTTACGCCACAAACAGCCTCCTCCTAAGGTCTGCGGTCCTCATACTGTCACATGTGATTGGCCGTCTGCTGCTCGATGGCCTACTCTGCCAACATGCTGCAGAGGGAGGGAGGAGTTGTGAAGCCCCAGAAGCTCCAGCAGTCACTGTCATCTCTGGGCCTGACTTTGGGCTTAGTGAATAAGTGAAGGTAAAGATTGATAGATGACATGAACAGAATGTTGTAGGGGAGATGGGGGTTGCTGACAGAATATGCTTCACTTTGGAGAGGTCCTGAGAGGGCTAGCTTGACTTCAACCACACATGACTAACTGCCCCGAAGGCAGGTAGAGAAAAGGCCTTGTCATAGTCTATTACTGTATCTCAGCTCTTGAGGCAACATTACAGCTACACAGCAAATGCATCTGCGCCTCCTGTATTGGGCTGAGGAGAGAGAATTTGAAGTATCTGTGCTAGTTGAACTAAAGTCTGAGTTGTACTGCTTGTTAAATCACATGCAACATGGATTCACTTGTATCCCCTGAGTAATGTGTGTGGCTCCCCTGCCTGAGAAATGTTTATTGTGAAAATCAATATAGCATACTGCTAAAACCACTTGGAGAGGAAGGTGTCACATTATCACACTGAAGAATTCAATGACACCATGGTGCCCAAGCTGAATGTGCTAATATACAGTTTAGTAAAGGTCAGACCAATTTTAAGTCATAAAGTATAAAAATTATTTTGTGATACACAGCTGAAGTAGGCATTTACAGAGTATTTTATTTATATGAAGCAATCTGCTTTATAATATTCACACTACACTGCCGTGAGCTACATCAGCAGCACTCAGCCGAGCTCCGCCGCAACACAACCCCGCTGACAGCAGTTAAGCGTTCATCTTGCTGCAAGGTGCATATGTAATCCTTGTTGGCGACAGCATTAGTCACAATCTAATCTTTGCTGTATGAAGGAGGAAGGAAGTGTTTGTGTGTGTGTTTTTCCTAATCTCCTTCTTTGACTCCTACTACTATATTGTTAATTGAAAACACTACTTTGGCAATGCAGCAACACAGTGTCTTGACAGAAAAGGGGATACATAGTGTAAAGATGCCCAGCATGATAGAGCTCTCCACCTTTGTGTAGTCCTGAATGAAGGCATATTCACATTACAGCAGAAACACAAGGGTCTTACACTGAGCGTTCTGTCTTAGTCTGTGCAGTATTTACCACTCTGGAACTCTCGGTGGCGCTGTACTAAATACATCCAATCCACTGTGAGCATAGGAATTCTTAAAACCTACAATGCTAATGTTGCTAGCAATAGTTAGCTACATTTCAGAGATTTCAACAGTGTTTTTATAACAAATCTGACACTGCGGTTGGAGCTGCATGCTGATATTTTGCCAAGCAACCGTGTCTTCAACTGAGTCAAAGAGGACAAAGGCATAAGGCAAATACGTACCAGTCAAAAGTCTGGACATGCTTTCTTATTCAAGTGAATGGGAAGGTGTGTCCAAAATTTTTTGACTGGTTCTGTATAGTCAACCTAGATAAGGTGTACATTATTTATTTTTATAGTTACTGGGTAGAAGGTGGACCAGCAATTTAAACCTATTGGATAATAGATATTTAGTTGTATTTGAAGGGAGAAAATTCAGGTCACATTATAAAAAGACATTGTTTTTTTCATTGTTTAAATTCATCATCTATTGGCCACTACATGGTTTACCAAAATTTCCAAAATGTATTACCTGGTACCAGTAAATACAAAAATTGATTGTACATAACTATTACATCGTGGCTCTCTGTAATACAGGTCAATAAATGTGTTCATCAAAGATAATTAAATCATGAAATCACACATGGGCTCTATTACAAGGCCAATCAGCTGTCTGCCTTAGGGTGCACCTCAGGTGTAGTTCTCTGAATGAAAACGAAGACACTTCTGATAGTGATAGTCTTACTGACTGGTCGCCAGTCAGAATCTGGTTGATTTTATCTAAATAATGGGACTGAGGGTCTCACTAAACTCTGATCTTCCATCTCGTCAAGCAGAACGAGAAGCTGGCATCAGCATGAAACACTTGGGCTGGTAGCAGCATGTGTGCTGCACAGCATGTGTCATGAAAAAAATGATCATTACAGTTACAAAATGTTAAAACTGAAGATAGACATGGTACAACAGTCACTGAAATCTAGAAGTTGTGAACAAACAAAATATCTGTGGCCTAATGTCATTATGATATGTAAAGAAATGGGTTGCACATCTATTATATTATCTTTAGATTAATAGAGTGTTTATTCTTGCAAATGAGGGCTGCATGTGTGCAGAACAGTAACATCCAAATTTTTGACTAATAACAGCAATAAGATTTAAATCATTCAGATTACTGAATATTGAATATAATATGCCTGAGAAAGTTTTCCTCAAAAGTCATGTTACAGTTATTTATTCTTATTGTTAAGTTTTTATTTAAGTATTTAAGTATTATTCAAAACTGAGACATTCTAATTTATTCTGTATGTCCATATGAGAAGACATCAAAGGCAGGCCTCAGAAGTCTCACAGTCTTCCTGAGAAGTTGAAAGCTCCAGAAAGAGTGGAGTTGCGATTTTTTTTTTTTTGTCAAACCACTGTTTCCTAGAACTTTCATGCTCAATTCAGAAGTTGTATATCAACTTTTAGTGTATCAATATAATTCACTTTGCAACATATTAAGTGAATGAATGGTAGGCTAAATCAGTACAGACATAAAAAAAAAAAAAACACTGAACAAAATTTCATATCCTTGCAAAAATCCCATTTCATTTGGTCTGACATTTCTTAATAAATGTAATAGAAAGGCACCAATCTAGTTTGACCTTGAGCCTATCAATGGCCTCGCATGTGCATCAGTGGAATTTTCTGATTTGGTCAACGGAACAAATCTTTATTAAATTGATTTACAATTTTGGAGCAATGACACAGAACTGAAATTTTTTTAGAGACTTTAAAGTGATCAATGCATCTGTGATCATTATATTACACCTTCCTGTATTTCTTTATCCAGATGGGTGCGTTTCACTGATCCATGAAGTGGTCATTCAAGTGTCACTCCATGAATAGGAGGCTGATCAAGCAGAGGCTGTTGTCATAGCAACTGCCAGGGGAACACAGGTAAGGGCACGGATGATTGCCTGAACTGAAGAGTGCTTGATGAGAGGTAGGGGCCACTGTACAATCATGGCTCAGTGAGTCAGGTTCCATGTGACAAAAAAAAGAAAAAAAAAAACATTTGGGATCGTGCAGCAATGATTCCCAAATGTCTAAAAATCACTGGTGATTTGTCTGATTGACCAACCAGATCTGTCCGTCTTCACGCCTTTTGACAGTTCTATCTGAAATCTCACGGGATCTGGACTGTTGTGGTTTGATGTGCAGACCTTGCTGGATGGTCAGTAGATACTGAAGAAAACACTGTATGAATGCTGCATAGATCTATAAGAGTGGCACTTTTACATTGGCCCTATATTTTAGGACATATTTTATCCCTTCCAGAACCTTTTTTAAAGTGTTAAATTTTTTTTTCCACACTTGACATTAACCTTGTACAAGGTGTTCTTCTAGACTTTGTGTGAATCATGAGGATGCTGCCTCATGTAAGATTATGGCTCTAATAGTCCTCTACAGATGCCCCATTATTGATTCTCACATAGAGCAAATAGTCAGCTTAATGTACCAAGCCAGTGGAGCAAAACTGACATCATCCAGCCGTGGCCCAATTTCCCAGCATGGCACATAGAGATAAATGTTCTTCTAAACAAAGCAGCTTATTTTTGAGCCTTACCCCTGGCTGATGGATTAATTGTTGTAAATAACATTTTCTTTCTTCTTTTTTATTGATTTTTCAGAGTGTATATACGGAAGATGTGCATCTGCGCACCAGTATCCGTCAGCGTCCACATGCCCAAATGCCATGATATGGAGCTTTTATCTTTTTGTGCAGGGGCCCTGCATGAAGCCTTGTGACCATGCTGTGGTGTCAGGTGTAGTCTGGCTGAAAACAGTACAATAGGCACTCAAAGTCAAAGGCAGCCTTGTGAGAAAGAAAAGATGTTAGTGAATGGAATAAAGAGCAGTACAGCTGCGTTTGGCACAAGGGGTGTGAAAGATTTGGAGTGCCCATGAACATTAGGTTCCCAAAATTTAATGTCTTACTGAAGAGAATTCTATCAATCTATCTATCTATCTATTATACATCATTCAGTATTGTAAATAATCTCTCAACAGTGTACAGTTTTCTTATATTTGTTATTTTGTTTGCCTTGGTAAATATGCTTTTCCCTCTAGAGTAAGCGTGTACATTATCTCCTCCACTTTTTGCAGCTAACCCAGTAAAGCAGAGAATCTAATTATAGGTCCCCATACTAGGAGGTCTTTCCATTAAACTATTGGCAATACTATCATCCAAATACTACTTGCATTTAATTATTCATTTCGCATTGCAAATATCCTAACTTTCCATTTACATGTAAACAAATGGGGCACTCAGAATATATATTTCATCACCGCTGAAGAGTTTTAAGTAATATAAATATTAACATCACAATTTCTATTTTAAGTACATGCCAAGTGCACACAATGATAAATACACACATCCAGAAGTGGTCATGCATATTCATGTCTTCCCGCTGGGCATTCATTACTAATCCGGCTAGAATATGCTATGTTTTTATACATGGAAGACACACAGAGCCTTGTGTGTTTATATGTGTGAGTGTGTGTTTTTGTGTACATGCTGCACAAATTATAGGATCCCAAATCAGTTAAGTCTTGGTTTAAAACATGTTGTGGAAATACTGCATACAAAATCACGCAAAACTGTTTTATTTGTTATTTTATAATTGTGAATAAAACTGCCTTGTAATTAGTATTCCTCATGTGGAAATAAACAATTGCTTTCAGGCCATTTTGTATTTCTCAAACCTTTAACAGGTTTACAGCCTTGACCACTTGCTCTAATTCTACTACATTTATTCTACTACACCCTACTAAATCACATTTTAACTTTTAACGATGCAATCTCAGAATTGTATCAGGCATGGCAGAAAAGGCTTACTATACTTCTTGGAGCAGAGGTGTCAATTTCAGTAGGTACCGTCTCCTTTCCTGGTCTGTAACAGGTGTCAACAGAGCAGGAACTGAGGTGGCCAATGTACTCTGTGTGTATGTCCAATCCAGTAGTGAGCAGCGACTCTGTTTGTCAACCCTTTTTTTGCTCATTCGTTCTCTCGAGGTTTGGAGTTGTGTAAATTTGTCCTGTTATTTCCCTTCACTTTTCTTCATTTTAGTCAAGGAATATGATTCAGCTTCTCTCCTTCAATAGTAACAACACAATACTGCTAAACTGTCTTTTTTGCCAGCATCAGAATGCATATTTCAGCAACCATCTTTGGTGCTGATGTCAGCAAATTAATCTAACTGGACATTTTCAGGAAGAGGTACTGCAGTCAGCTTTAATAGACTCGTCTCCTAATGCTTGTCTTTTCAAATGCCTTCAGCACCAGAAACTACATTTAACCCCTTCATTCACCTTTACAGTTGATGTTGGATAATTCGATAATCTACTCCTACTCCGGGTGTGTGCTCAGTAGGGACATGGCAGACTATGGGGGTGTTGGTACAGGTTAAAAAGGGTTTCCGATCTGGTGTTGTGTTATATTTATTGCCCACAGAACAGAGAGAGGGCTCTGTGATTTCTGTCTATCCACTGTCGTTACACAGTGTATGGTGCTTTTGCTTCTCTGTGGGCTTATTTTTCACATTTTGAAGAGGCCTTTGGTGGTTGAGAGAAGTGCTGGACCATACAGTGCTTTACTCTGAGATCAACAGGGTAAGATCCCACCACCTACTTGCTTTTCAGCATGATTGTGTGACACCTGCAGACCATTTTGGGACAGAGTCACTCTTGAGTGTAATGGATAGTGGGCAGTATTGTTATGCTAGCTGGATGTTTTCATCCCAAACTATGTGTGGCGTCGTCCTTGTGTGTGTGCCTTAGGGTGCCTTCAGGCCCACTTTAGCCCTGCATGAACAACAGCAGTCCTTTCATTCATTTGAAATAGAACAGTCCAGCGACACAGTGAAGGTGCAAACACAGAGGGCTCCAACAAAAAACTGCACGGTCATCTGGCAAAAAAATTAAACCTGGTTCAACTTTTGCCAGATTGTAACACTTGATCATCCGAAAAGGCGCCCAGGTAGCCAAATAAATACTTGGTAGCACATGTTCCTGGTCGATTACTTTGTAATGCACTGTACAGTATTTCCTTTGGTCTTTACTTCAAGAATTTTACAACAAAAGATAAAATGATTTCTTTCCAGAGTTGTAAAATCCTGCCTCATAGTATCATTAACTGCTGTGTAGTGTAGTGACATCTGATAAGCCTAAAAATTCATGGATTTGTTACTCAAACTGAACTTCCTGGATTGTATTTCATGTCTCACCAGAAACTGAAGCAACAGAACTTCAGTTCATGCGCTGTTTTAGTGCACGCCTATGTTTGGTCTGAATGGCTGCTTAGAACCAACAAAGATGCGTTGTAACACTTAACCTTGCTTAGCGAAATAGATCAATAATGAAGTTTATTTGTATACCACTTCTCAAAGTGCTTTACACAAAATAAACAATAAAAACAAGGATACAGGCATAAAAGACAAGGCAGAAAACCGTGAAACAAACATTAGATAAGAATCTAAAATTAACGGAGTATAAAAATAGTAAGATATCAAGCATTAGAAATATAAAAAATTATTGGTATGTCAGTTAATATAAATAAAGAAGATAGTGAACTGCCAATCCTGAACCCCACAAATCCATACTTTTATGTAATGTAAATGATTTGAAAATATATTTTTATCTATTCATTCATTCATTAATTCTTATAGTGATCTATTACATTTAATTAATAATCAAGATGTTATTTGGACAGAACCCTTGCTATTACTGTTATATGACTTATAAAATTCCTCAACCACAAAACCATGAGCCCACAAAGCCTTGTCTCAAAGGAATTAGACAGGAGGGGTAAATGAGGTGTAAAGGTCATCTTGATCATGTGACACATGCTATTTTATTTTATTTTTTTTTTTTACAATAAATAATTTTTACAATGAAATTCTTGCCTCTTTACCCTTTGGACAGGCAGGATTTATTTTCTCCTCTTAAAAACATAAGATGTATTATGATGTAAATGAATATACATCTTGGAATTAATATCTAATTTGCTTGCTTTCATACAGCATATTCTATATACATACGATATCTAGTATTTGTGGGGCAGCTGTGGCCCAGGAGGCAGAGCGGGTCATCCACTAATCAGAAGGTCAATGGTTCGATCCCGGCTCCTCCAGTTCGCATCCCAAAGTGTCCTTGGGCAAGATACTGAACCCCAAATTGCTCATTGTTAAGTGATATATCGCTGCTGATGAGCAGGTTAACACCTTGCATAGCAGCCTCTACCATCATTGTATGAATGTGTGTGTGAATGGGTGAATGTTGGCATGTGTTATAAAGCGCTTTGAGTGGTTGGTAGACTAGAAAAACGCTATATAAATGATGTCCATTTACCATTTAGTATATGGAATAGAATAGATGCATTTGTGTGTGTATCTGTGTACATATACTGTAATTCTGTGAATGTGGAGACCTGTTTGAATGCATGACACCAAGAAAAAGGAGAAAGGGGGAAAAAAAGCTGTTTGCATAAGTGAGTGTGGCAGTGGATCTCAGGGTGTCTGAGTATTCATTTGTTATCGTCTGTAAATCTAGTTTAATGACAGTAGTAGTAATCCAGTAGTTATGCCAGGAGCTAATGCATCCCGATTGGCCTTCTTCTCTCCAGGCAAGCCCGGAGGTGTCAGACTTCATCCACTCCCGTCCTGCCGGAGGGGATATCACCCGGCTTGATAAATGATGAATTCCTGAAGGATCGCCTCCAGTCAGTCAGCAGACAGAAAATAGCTCACGGCTCAAATGACGAATGTTACCCTACCCACACACTCCGTTTGACCCAAGGAAAGATGGACAGCCTGCCTTGTTGTTATTTTTCCTCTATCTTTTTTAAACAACATGCTCAACAGTCAGTAATGCTAACAATTACCATGTCCACCCACCAAATGAGTACATTTTCAGGGGACAGATTTAATTCCTTTAACATGCGCGTGAATTGATTGTTAGCTTCAGAATCATTAATTAAAGCACAGGACATTTCCTGGCAAGCTGCGCATTGATGGAGAGCAGATCATTAGTGGCCCTTTGGGTCCTTTTAATATACTCTTACGACAGTGGGCAATTCAGCAGTGACTTGAATAGGAGGACCCAACCTGCAAATCAACCTTGTTGACCCTTAATTTGCAGTGGGCTGGACAGCTGCACTAAAAATAAGACAGCCCCTGGTGTTTTGAAACTCTTGCTTTTATATTAACGGGTTGGATTTGTTGTGGAATTGTAGGATGGGAAGCTGTAGCAGATATGCATAAATATATAATGCACATTTATGATTATTATTATTAAGTCTGGATAAATCTTTGACCTTTGTTGATCAAGTCCTCTGTAACTGCTAATATTGATTTGATGCTTTGGTATATTTCTAATTCCACCTACCAGAATGAACTATAATGGGCACAGTGCAATCCTAATGTGATTGAATTAAAGATCCTCACTGCTATTTATTTACTTTCATCTATATCCCATTAACTGCCTGCCTGTCTTCCATAAGTTGTGTTGATCTGTTATGATTGGCGAGTCACACTGAGGGCCATGTTAGTTCAATAGCAATGATCACCAATCCTGGAATCTATTATGTCCTTATTTCCCCACTTTTAAGTATTGACAGTTTGATAGATCTCATAACTTCAGGGTATTGCATGTAATTAAAAGGAGTGAAAAAGGACTCTTATGGTGGCAGGGCTTTGCATTTCAAATGATCTCATTTTTGAGCTCACATTCTGGAGCAAACAAGGAAAGAAAAATGCGTGCGGCAGCATCGACCTCACCTTGAGCACATAAAATGACGGGCTAGTAAGATGTCACATTAAAGTAAGTGTCCCCACACATAACACATTGTAAAAGGCTAGTGACCTTTACGAGAAAGAAGTACTCACACCCCATTGACTATGGACTCAGAGTGATGGAGGAAATGGCACGCTTTCTGAGAGCGCTATCTTTGGACAAAAATAAGAAAAAGAAGCAATTGCGATGAATCAATAGCTTTCTTATTCTTAAAGGAACGTCTCTGTGGAGCAAACATTTGGTGGTGGCAGCTCCCTTGTGGCCCCCGAACCTGAGGAACAGTGAGACTTCAGGTCACAAATCAAATGAAGCTCAGATTGCATCTTCAACCAACATTGATTTCCCAGGTCTATGGATGACCACAATTCAATGTTTGGCCCCTGATTAAACATCAGTGGCATGTTCGACAAAGTAGAGGAGGTTATCTTCTGACTGCCACTGGTACCACTGGGAATCCAATACTGATTTTTAAGTGGTCAGATTCTTATTAACCAACCAACCTCTGACATAGAGGGGGACTTCCACTGATCTTTATACAATTACAATCAGAAGCAAAAATTACATTACATATTACTCATTACAAAGATAAATCACCTTACTAATTACATTTTATCAACTACAAATGTAATCAGTTACATTACTCGTTACTTAGCCCAGCTCCGTTAAAGGTGCATTTTAAACAACTTAAAAGTATTCACATCCACGTGTTACATCTTCTGTTTTTAACTTGTGTAGAAAAAGAAAACACTATGGTTTAAAGGGGCCATATTATGCTTTTTTGGTTTTCTGTTATTTATATGGGCCTACTGATTTTGAGTGTTAAACATGGTCAAAGTTCAAACATTGAGGTTAACGTATGTAGAAATACTCTCTGAAAGTCCTGAAAACTTTATTTGAAACGTTTTTTTCTACCTTGCCTACTGATGTCAGCTCGTCACACATGCCATTATGTGTCTCTCCGTTCCATAGCCTTGGTTGCTACGGCTGTTGCTAAGGTTTTTCAATGTGTTGTTTGCATTGTCCGCTCTCATATTTCGGATCGGATTCCGGCTAAAACATGTATGGATGTATTTGATAAGTTTATGTTTCGAGTAAAGAGCGAGAAAAAGTAGTGAAATACTACTATAGTTTGTTACATGGTTTGTTAACAAATCTTCCTGAGAGGCCGGAAGTTGGCTGTGACGCAGCTTCTGGAAGCTAACAGACTGGGCTCATTGGGAGTGGGGCCTTAAAGATACAGGAGCTAAAACGGCCAGTTTCAAAGAGAGGTTGCACTTGGCTACATAAAGGGCCTGTATAAGATAAATAAGGAGTTTTTTTTGACTGTAAATCATGCAAAGATATTATAGTAAAGCCCCAGATTAAAAATATAGACCTGGAAAAGTGTATGATATGCCCCTGCTTACAGTTTGGAGGTATTTACAGCTAGCTTAATGTTAGCCCCAGTGACTGAATGAAGTCCCGTCCTCTCAGTGAAGCTGCATTGTTCTCACACCCTCCAACTCTGAACTAAACCAGGTGATTACTAAATGTAGACTTACCAGTGGGTACTTCCTATATGGAGTTGCATTCCTCCTCTTTTTGCGGCAGCTAACAACACCATGCTAGCATATACCAGACCAGTCTGTCCACTGAACGCACAAAGACTGAACTGATATCAGCCCTCCATCAACCTACCTGTAAGATGGCAAACGAGTTGACCCCTAAACTGTCAAAGTAACAGAATGTTTCCGGGAATTTTAACTGCAATATAATTACTGAATTTAAAACTGCAATCTCTTAAACTACCGAAAAAAAATTAAGGACATTACCACAAAGTCATGCTTTACTGACCAACGATGAGCAAACCATAAAAAGCCTTTGGGCCAATATTACACGATGAAAGCTATGATTTGCCCACAGTGATTTTTCTCCATCATCTCTTTTTGTCCATGCTGTAGCTTTGAAACATTCATTGGTAAAGTCAAAACAGCGTGTCACCCGAGCTTCCGGTCCAACTTGTCCCCAACAAAACAGCCATTTTAAAAACCACTTAAAAGTACTGTGAAATATTTGAGATCAGCTTCAATGGATAACATTACTTGAATGTAGCAACATCAACTGCCCATGACAGCCAGTTTTGATCTCAGAATTTCCTTCAAAATCTAAGTGTGTGGCAAAGTTTACCACTGAATCATTGAAATGTTGAGACACAAATTTTATTCATACGATTCCAGTTTTAAAGCTATTGTGTTTAGAAGAAGGATGAAACATGGTACAACCCTTTGAAGAGCAGAGGAAGCGTGTACCATTTAGCATTTTACAGCAAGGCCAGTGTCCAGTATTATCTGGTAACTTGCTGAACACCCACACAAAATGTGCAGTAAGGAGTTTTTCCCTTCAAGGAGGATGTAAATGGATGGGGTGCTCTGCTAGAGTGGATTTGGGGGAGCCAGCCGAGGCTGACTAATCAGAGGGTGCTTCGGAGAGCATTAAGACAGACGTGTGGAGGGGAAATGTGACACCTGGAAATTACACAATGTAATGGAATCAGCCAAGTGGTAAATGTAGCTTTTAAATAGGTTTTGTGTTCTCCATTAACTTGCCAGACACTGATTGGTCCTGACAGCAAGGGAAAGTGACGGTCAGCATGTTGCCCCCTCCCTCCAGTACAGCCTCTACTCACACACACCAATATACCAGCACACACACACACGCACGCACATACACACACACACACAATCCACACTGTGAGACACAAAGTTCTTTGTAGTTAGTAGGGTTTCTAGAGCCAAATGAAAGTCTGGCTGGAGCTGGGTACAGGTGATGACAGCACAGTGGCTGCAGTTATGCTCAATTGCATCCTTGTGTAGTTATAGCTGTACATGCAGGGTTATGGCCAAATCACTTCCATGTCTTCTTTTTCCAATGCTATTTGAATTTGTCTCTTTGCATTAAATAATGTCAGTTTGAACTGGTTTTGTGTGTAAAGCAGCACTGATTTGAAAAATCAGTCTACTGTAATACTACTGTAAAATATAATTATTCATTTTTGGGGGTTTTGGGGGTGTTTTGGAGTTTGTACATGTTTTGTTACCATTCTGCTCACATATTACATTCCTCAGGCAAACGAATAATGCTTTTGTGAGAGCAGTTATCTATCAGTTGCAGAGCTCTAATTTGCTACTGAGTATTCTGTTTAATTTCCTGCTGAGAGTGGATTGGATTTTTACTGTATTAGTGAGACTAATCATATTTCAAAGTTAGAACATAGAGAAATGACGACCAACATTCTGGTGTGAGGTATCAGAAGAATTACAATCTTTTTATTGACTTACTATTGTAGTAATATTTCACAGTTTGTAAAGTATTTTCGATTTCATCTTTCATCAAACAATTTTTAAAAGACAATTCTTGGGGCAGCACTCACCTTAACATTTAAAGTTAAACTTAAATTAGAAAAACATTTTTTTGACATATTTATTTATTTTAATCTAAACTTTAAGAGTCTGGGTGGGACCTATGGCAGCAGTTGACTGACATTGGAGGATCGGAGTTGCTGAGAGGCACGCTGTCAACTTCTGTGGTGGGCCACTGACTGGATCATGTCATAACCCAGTGTAGCCTACAAAAGTTGATACAAGAAGTTTTATTTCCCATAAGCCCACATAGTGTTGGATATGTACAATTAGTGATTTAAGACGTGTGTCCCTTTACAACATTCAACATTTGAGAGGACCCATCATGCAGTTACATTTGTATTCCATACGGAAAGTGACTTTAATAGATGCCGACTTCACTTAGAAATTGAAAATGCTATTTTATTTTGATTCACAGGTATTAAATATTACTATGTTCTAAATAAAACTCAGTTGATCAGTCTACATAGGCAGTAAAACACTTGGCATGTAAAAGACATTGTAACACATAAACACACTCAATACCTGGGCATTTACCCGAGTTTACGTGTCCATTTTATGCATACAGTAGCTGTAAAAAAATGTAAGTGGGGGCACTGAGTGCTGTTTGCCTTGCCTTTGCTCAGAGCTCCGACATGTTCACCAACATGTGGGAGTATGAACTGGCTCAAGGGGGCCTCTACAGTGCCATGAAGCTCATGAGCTTCAGCCTTCACACGAACCCTGCAGTCCTTTCAATGCAAATGAGAGAGGAAAAGAGAGGAGGGCTTAGTTGGGTATGTTCAGTATCTGCCTCCCTGCTTTTGCATTTCAAATGAATAAATGATAAAAGCCCACTTTTTAGTCAGTTGGTGACTGTCCTCTCTCACTCTCGCTCCCTTTTCATTTACTGAGCTCCCTCACTCTCCCCACCACTCACCCAATCCTTTCTCTCGTTCTCAGTTTACTGTGACTTCCCCTTGACTGCATGGTTATTCTCTGTCTTGTGAATCTGAAGTTGCTTTTGCATAATAAAGCTCATATTAAACGGCTAATTTGACCAATAGTTGGAATCATTATTCTGACAATTAACTGCATTTATTTGAGGGCCCCTGGTGTGTGCAACTAGCCATAAAAGAAAAAAGAAGACATTTTAAAACATTGAAAGTAGATTCTCACTGAAGCCAACAAGGGGTCTGTTCAGCAGAGCCATTCTTGGAAATTTCGGTTTTTGCTGTGGATCCCTGGCGACAAGCAATAGCCACCCTCTCTACCATAGCCCCGTAATGCTAGAATAGTAGGAGGGTATGATTGAAACCGTGCCCTACCTCATGGGATGTGGGGGTGGAAAAGAGTATGTTGAAGTCAAACACCAATTACTGTAGGCACTGAACTCTGGATAATCCACAGTGAGGGATATATTTTTTAAAAAACAGTAAAAAATTTGTAGCTCCTAATTCATCAGTATTTTATATTAGAATATTTGTAATAGCACATAAACAGATAAACGTCTAGATTAAATGGTTCTGATCTCAGATTTAGATGATTTGTAGATGCAGCTGGAAGTCAACATCCCCACCTTGAATGTTGTGAAGACTAAACAATAAGGAGTCTAAGATATCATCAATTAACTATTTAGCAAATTCAGTTGGACAAGTTTAATTCCAGTACAAAATATGAAATAATGTTCTTGAGCACAAAGCAAATTTTAGACAAGATGTGTTTGCATAAATAATATGTCAATGGAAAGACATTAGATAACGCACTACTTAGTAATGCATTACAGTAATGCGATTCATTTTTCCAGTTAGTAGCATAAGTAGCATAAGGAATTACAATTTGAAATTCAAAAATTACATTACAGTCACTAATCCCATTTATGCCCTGTTACTTTGAAATTTTGCGGGTCATCTTGTTCGCTGTCTTACCAGAAGTTACAGTAGATGCAGGGTTGAAATCAGTTAAGTCTCTAGGGTTCAGCGGAGAGAGTAGTCCAGGATGTGAAAGCTTGGCGCAGGGACTGGAGGTTTGAGGATGAAGTTAGGCTCTACCAAAAGAGAAGAAATGTGACTCCCAGTTACTCTAAAGTTGTCTTATTGACATTTTGTTTGTTCTTAGCTGGCTTGCAAGTTTAGAGTTGGAGGGTGTGTGAACTGCAGCATCACTGTGAGGAAAGGACTTCTGGAGTGCTGCATGCAGTCACAGAGGCTGATGAAACTGTTTAGGGTCAGTAAATACCTCCAAGACGGCTACTTGTTAAACCATAATGTCTTATTTCAAAATGTGTTCAATACAGAAAATGTCACATGTGGGTGTGGAGGATTTGAGCTGTGCTGAGTAACAAAATGTAACAAGTAATGTAACTAATTACTTTTGCTTTTGAGTAGTAGTAAAGTAATGCAAGTACTTTACCAATGAGTGAAATGTAATTGATTATTTTTTTCAAGTAACATGCTCAACATTGGTGCTGCAAATCTGCCTGTAGCAACATGAACTGAGGCAAAGCATGTTTCAACTTGAGCAAGACATCTGTGCTTATAGCAGTTCTTTAAAGGTATAGTATGCAGGATTTGTCAGTTGGTGTTTGTAAACACACAGCATTCAAAGTTGGCCCCTCCTCCCCCGCTAAACAAGTGAGCAGTGAGAGAGAGAGAGAGAGAGCAGTGGTGATTGAGCAAGAAGGCGAGCGGCACTGGCAAGAATAAAACTGTGACTCAGATAATTAAAATGTTATTTTCTGATTGTTTCACGATGGTTACATTCTAAAGCACAAATAAACACTCCTCACTCACTGAATGCAGAGTTTCATTCTGTCCGCTCTACACAGACCTGCAGCTCTTTATACATCCATGAAAGAGAGACAGAGAGCAGAGGAAAAAGATGGAGATAGTAATGTAACCTAGTTGCTACACTACAAGTCCCGACCTCACACCCTACGTGTTATTGGCTGGGGGCTGCACACCCACTGCCCAAAGGTTGACATATCCCAAACACAGCAAAATAATAAGAAAATACAGGCAGAGGGTAGAGTCTCAGATAAATGCAGCTAAATACACCACTACACACGTAGTGGGTCATAAGTGATGATTGAGAGGGATTACTTTTGTATGAGTCTATACAGATGAGAAGGAAAAATAGACTGAAAGAACCAGAGTTCCTAGTGACTGCAACCACAAGGTTGCCATGTATGTTGCTACCTAGTTTACTGCAAACAACTGTACAGTCAGTACATTGGCTGTTAGAGTAAACAGGCAAACAGTCCATTCATCTCAATAATATGAGACAAAAACTCACCTCACGTTCTGTCTGAATACACCTTCGGGGTACTTGTGGGCAGCTTCAATAAGACCTCTGGAGTATTTCAGTGTCAATACTGAATGCAAAAATAGTAGCAGTAAGAGCGACAGGAACATGCACCACAAAATACAAGATTGCATTTGCAGCTGAAAACTTGGGCCTTGGTTTCATAAAGGTGACACTGAAAAGAAGCTGTGTCACTTTGAAGATGATACTTTATTTACAGACTATTCATCCTCAGGGACTCAATGTAGAGTTACAGAATGGTATTCATCTGTGTAAGATTCTCTGTATGCTTAGCCCAAGATGTTGCTCAGTATAAAACATTAACATTTGATGATTTCATACATTTCTAGTGAAATAGAAATATATGATAGAGTGCAGATATCCCACTGCGGAGTAGACCAGCATCAGTTGAGATAATTTGGGGGGGAAAAAGTACACCTAAAAATAAATATCACACAAAAAATCTCAGTAATATTTTTGATATTTTTTGTAACAGAGGGCAGACAACTTGTGAACTTGGATATTGCATTTTAAATTGGATCGAATAGAACCTTTTCATTATTGATGTCAACATGAGAAGGAACACAGTAAGAATTCTAAACTACTTGAAACACACATGATGATGAAATTAAAACTTAAATTTTTTCCAACACATGATTTTTAATTTCGGCAGCAGACGGGTTTGCAAGCAGAAAAATCTGGGACAAATTCATTCATTATTAATCCAGCTTTTATTTCCACACTTTCTCATTTGATTATCTGCTTTCTGAAATGGCAGCACTCATTTGCCTTCATATATTAATAATTCAGAATTTATACTGGTGTTCAGACACAGATACTTTCTCACTCGCAGTGTTGTCTAAAAGCAATGTTTTGTTTCCTTGTTGCATTCAGTCATTCCACAAACTTTTTTGCTCTCTGAATCTACGTGTGTTGTCATTAGACAATTTTTGGCAACAACTGATTGCACTAAAATATAGTACATTTTCTCACAGAAATGATGCTGCCTTCATGATTGAAACATATTAAGCCATTATGATCATATATGGAGGGAAAGTGTCTGACTCATTCTGTGTAGAGACTATTCTGAGGAAGGAACACAAGTACTGATGCATTTGTCGAAGGTATTTTGCTTTGCAGTAAGTATCTAAAGTTTTTAAGGTCTCAGACAGCAGCAATTTTGTACAAAAACAAAACATTCATAACCCAAACTCACTACAGAGCACACAGTTTCAATTGCGGCTGCTCATGTTTTCTGCCTTCACAATGCTATGTGAGTAGAAATTCTATTAGGCTTAACATTTACCACATTTAATCTTTAATGAGACTGGTTCTAATTTTATCACATTTCCCTTTTCCAAGCATCAGTCAGAATCGTCCACGCCTTGTGAAAATTCTGAAGCCATGATGCGAGACGAGTCTTATCAGGGAAGACAGATGGGATTGTCGATAGTTGACAGACATGCTGATAACGGATTTTGGTTTTTATCTCCAATCACTTCATAGGGTGGAAAGCCTGACAGCCTGCATCTTCAAAGCGACAAAAGGCCAGAAACACACCGTGCTCTGACAGATGGAGAGGCTGTGTTTTTAATAACCTCAGTGCCACCGTGGCCCAGCGATGATGCCAGACACAAGGGTGCCAGCGAGGGACATCACACTGTTATGCCTTCTTGACTCTCACATCTGTAACGCGGCAAAGGTGATAACATCTTTTCTAGCGTTATGAAAATGGAAATATAGTAGGGGGGCAATTGTGTTTTGGAATTTGCTCTTTGTGTTTGCTTTGAAATGTAAATGTCTCCTTTCCGTGTGGTCAGATTTATTGTAGCTTGATGTTGATGCTTGATGTTTACATTCTTTGAGGTTAATTTGAACACACAATTAAATATATCCTTCCTGAAGGCTATGCGTTTAGGCTCACATGGCAGACTTTTTTGTTTATTATTCAACCATATGCAGCAGCCTTGACGTAAACACAGATGTCAGGTCAAAGCCATTTATCTTAAGTAGTAAAGCTCAAACCATGTGACGTCCCTGCAGCTGGACTGACATCTCACATGCTTCAGCAAAGCTGCTTTAACTGTCTCTGTGACAGTTACAGTAAGAGCCACAACTGACCGCCAAGCGTTAATGTGAACTGATCTTGTCTCTGAATAGTGCACTGAATTCTAATGTCAACAGTCATGCTCGTTTTTCATTAGCATTATGAATCACTGCCTCGGCTCATCATACAGTTGCTCTAATGACTCACTGCTGTGTAGGTTAGCCGTAGCAATACTGATCATTCCCTCAACAACTCCCAGCAGCTTCTGGTGCTGCGATGTACTCCAGCAAAATCATGATTTAAAACCACCAGAGATTATATTTAAAACAATATCTCACACAAACTGAGACACTCATGCTCCATCAAACATCATATTGCAGTTTAAGGAGGGAAATGGAGAGCACTGTAGAGAATAGAACTGACTATCGATTGGCCATTGATAAATAATGGATAACTCTACAGTGCAATTTGGTGTGAATTGCAGAATGGCTGTGCTATGAGGTTCTCAATGTTTAATGGGAACACTGTTAAAAAGTGTTGATTGAGTAGAGCTACACAAATGGTTTGGTAATTATTTTCAGCCATTGGCAGTGCCATTAATTTGAGACACAAACAGAGTGTAAGAGAGATGGTAAAAGCATATAGCTACAGTTTAGTGTTGAATTCAGCTTCAGGCATTTACAACACGTGTAGATCCTCTTTATGTTCTAACATTTTTTGTCATTCAAGAATAAATAAAGCAACATTTTTACAGTTGTACTTTACTGCTAAATTAGTTTTTTTCACTGATCGATGCATCATAAACATACACTCAGTACATTATGCAACTGCACAAATATTTGTATGTTTGGTAGTAGCTTTTATTATAGAAAATATAAAATATACTATACCTGAGTTTTAATCCCATTCTAACATGTTGCCAACTTTCAAGTACAGATGAATATATGACAATGTAGGTCTGATATATATATATATACAATATATCATACAGTATGTTGTATGCTGTATTATACATTAAAGAAATTATATTGCTCTCAGATGGTGTTCAATCAGACTGGTGCAGATAGACAGCCTGACCAGTCATCAGAGTCTTGATAAATGCAGATTGCTGGTGTTACATATATTGTACATGACCCGCATTAGCATCTCTTTCAAATGGCCCATGAGCGAGACTGAAACCCAAACTGTCCTCACAATGATGAAAAGTGGATGAACCTGCGGTCTGACTTGCTGAAGAAAAATAAGTGTAGAAGTGATTTTCAGAGAAACTCCGAATAAAGTTCTTAATATTTTCTTGATTTTCTAGTAAATCTCTTTCACAGAGTTCTGTGTGCCCACTGCTGTCTGAATCCCCAGCGCAGTTGGGGAAGTGACAGATTTGTTTTGACTGAGTCACCTCTACCTAAAAACACAGTGTACAAATGTAGTACAACCTGCCCCTAAAAATATCAGCAGACTGCTGACGAGTAGCGGGGAACCTCAGGCTCAATCTATGCACATCTGTCAGACAGCTTTGAGCAAAAGCATGCTGCATTATTAATGACGTGCCGCTTAGGGAGAAGCTGGAGGCCAAGCCTAGGGATGACATCTGTCAGAGAGCGGCACATCTCTCTCTAGGCTGGGCTACTTCAGTCCAGACTGGCATGAGGGGTGGAGACGTGTGTGCGCGAGAGTTGACCTTCAATTTCCTTAACCTTCATTCACCACTCATTGTTCCTGCTAGTTTTTTGCATTACTGTCCTTCCTCTCAGTGCAGCTACGTAACTTTGTCAGACAACACACTTGGGGCTATTTTAGAACTCATTAGTTTAATTGGCAATAAACTGCAATTATTTTTACAGCTGGAAACTGCATTTCTTAGCTACTACAAACAGTAGCAAATGAAAAGAATGCCAGCGCCAGCTTCCCTGGATTTCTTCCTCTCCATCCTGCATAGCTGTATGGAGAGATAATAATTACTGCAGAGGGGATAGGCAAGTTCATCTTAAAAGTTCTCCTGCACCAAAGGAGTAAATTTCTTTTCCCCTGCTTTAATAATAATACATTTGTGGGTTTGTCTGTGGCTTTCCATGACTCAATAAAAAATAGATGAATAAATAATAAGCTCAATTGAAGGTACTTGGTCGACATTCATGCTCTAACTTCTTCTCCCTTACACAGAAACCTTCCTATTCCCTGTTCACATGCATTATTCATACATTTACAGAATGCAAGTGTGTGTGGTTGGAAACCTGACCAATGATGTGTGTGGTGAATTGTACACACAAATAGATTAGGCATACAGAAAACATGCTACTTTATTCCGGTGTTGATTGCCTTAATTTTTATCATGACAACCATCAGGATAAAGTTTTAAATAATGCATGCAGTAAGGTGCATAATAGCATCTGTATTAGTACCTGAACTTACAATATAAATATTCAAATATTTTAAATAACTACACAAAACTGTGACACTCTGCTAGAAAGGCAGAAAATAGAAGAATATTCTCTTAATGAAAAATGAAGGTGGAAAGAGACAACCATGTTATTGAAGAGCGAGGACTAACTAAAAGATCAAAACTCGTTTGAGGCCAGTTAATGACCACCTAATCCAACTGTATAATGTACCACAAAGGGGTACAAAGTCTGGTTCAAGACTGGTGTGTCAGAGGTTGTGCAATTAACCTCGGAGAATGAGTGTTTACTACAGCAGCATGAATATGGTTGAGTGTTTGTGTGTGTGTGTGTATGTGCATTTTTCTGTGAATTTGTTTCTCATATGTGCATGTGTATGTGTATGTGTATGTGTGCCCCCCCCCCCCCCAATGCATGTGTGAGTATATCTCTCCGGCAATGAGACCTTGGACAGGAGAGTAATTGATTCAGAGAATCTTCAAATCAATTCTTGGACAGCTGGGGCTGAGGAGATTAGAAGTGAAGCACAGGCGGCCGGGAGTGCAGTCAGACAGGCCCCAGAGCAAACAGTAATCTCAGGATTATAGACCTGGGGGAGATGTACCTGTTTTCTCTCATTTCGTTCCCTCTTGCTCTCCCAGCAGTGACAGTCTATCCACCACTAACCACTTTCCCCCCCAAATGCTGCACTCCCTTCTCCCATCTGTAGAGCTTCACAATAAAAAAGGTGACTAAAAGCTCTTGCTGACATCAAGGTAAGATTTCAATGAGAGAGTATGAACGTAAGGCAATTGGGGGGACGATGCAGACTGACTGGTTGTCAGATGACTTCTGACCTTTTTATTCCCTGTCTTTTCTTTAAATAAACCTCCAAGTCAAACGCAAGTGGAGATTATTTGGCTGTGCAGCTCAAAGAAACCACTTAACCTAATGAATTAAATAAGGTAATGTGTTCAAAGGTCATTTGTATAATTGTTTTGGTCGGACTGAGTGCAGACAAATGATGTAGACCTTTGTCCCATAGCTGGAATATATCTCATTGCCCTTTCCAATTGATTGAATTAAATCACAAGAGTAAATCTGTCAGCTTAATGGTGGAAAAATTGGCTTTAGAAGGAGGTAAGGGGGAGTAATTTAAAAAAGAGATTGGGAACAGACAGTACCAGAGGCTATAGTTGACACAAAATAAACCCTTATAACTTGCTCTGTGTGCCATATTTGCAGTTTGACTTCTGACTGCTTTTTAACTCTGCCTCTGAGCACCCATGAAAAATACAGTATATAAACCCCTAATTAACTAAAGCTCACGAGGTCCACTGAATGCATCTTCACAAAATATGTCTTCATATAAGAGGGGGGAAGGAGGTCCAAATCCATTATGCCATCTGCAGTTTTTTCCAAAATTTTAATTGTTTCTCAGGGGATTTTAATGAACAATTCCACAGCTGAACATAGGTTAGTGAGGCATTGCACACTCACCAATCACTCACGCAAGGTACTCTTAAACTGAAATGGAACAGGGATGCTTTTCTTTCATTACCAAGTTTAATATTCAGGGAACCTGCATTGTCTGAATAAAAGTATTTAAAACTTTAGATATTAAAATGTAGCTTCATATCTGCCACAAATTAGGAGTAAATACACCTTGACAATGAGTGCATTTTGCTCATGACCATTTTAATGGGCTGTAGGACGACTGTTTACTTCCGCGACACAGCAGCAGGTCTGCAATAAAGAGATAACATGCTTGCAAAAAATAACAACAGAATGCGCAGCAGTACAATTGCGCTTACACTACCAAATGAGCAGTTACCATATTGTTGTACAGTCTTGTGAGACAAATGAGCCTGAGAGATATCAGTCTGTTCATCAAACTGCCTCATGTTACCCATTTGGCAGCACAACACTGAAAACAGCTCCTATTTTGACTTGTTGACATGAAATCTTTTAAATGTTTTTGAGAACTCTCCCTAAATTAAAACTAAACAGATGTTGGATGAATTGTAAGGGCATATACTGTATGTTAGTGCTGAAATGATGAGTTGATCAATCAAACAGTTGATCATCAAAAGTACTCAAGTGTGAGGATTTCCTGCTTTTGTCTGTTTTATAACTATATAATCATCTTCAGGTTTTTTACTGTTGGGAAAAACGAGCAATTTGAAGACGTCACCTTGGGCTCTGGGACAATTAGTTGAAATAATAATCCATCAAATAATCTATAGTGAAAAACAATCATTAGTTGCAGCCCTAATCTACACACACCCGAAACTGCCTTTGAGAAATATGATACGAGACATCAAGGTCCTGTTCTAACTGTTCACAGTGGCTTCTCTGAAAAGCTCAAATTGAGAATGTTCTGTCTGACAAGATTAGAAGAAGTACAATAGCTGGAGGATGGATATCTCAGTCAGCATATTCCTGCAGGAGGGAGTTCAAATGAGGCCCTATAACAGGATGAGACTTCTGTCAGGTGGGTGGTCACATTGATGAGAACGGTGGCTTCTGCAACGGTTTGTCAAGGGCTTGACAGCCTCTTAAGGTGATCACTGGCTGATTAGCATTACAGTAATCGTAAGATGATCCCTAATATGGAAGTGATTGTTGCTCCGCAGTTTGCGACCTCGGCAGAAGCCTCCTTCCCGGTCAGTGAATGAGATGAGGCTGGGCAGATGAGAAAAGACCATGTTCAGAGCATGCAGGAACATGATGAATTAAACTTACATTGAAGCACTGTCATAATGCATTTAACAGCCTGTCCCTCAGTCTAACATTAGAGCTGACTGAATTACTGATCCCAGTCAATTTACTGTTGCTATCTTTATGAGCGGGGAGCAAATCTATCTATCATTGATATTTCACCAAAGACTTTTAACAAAGGAATTTGTCTCAACTTTAACTTGACTTCACACTGAGCATCACAATATATTATGTAAATCTCTTTTGCATCTTGCCATTTGTACTGTAGAAATGATGAAATTCTGGTGAGCTGAAGACAGCCAGAAGTCCATAGATTGGCATTTTATATTGGTGTGGAGGCAAAGGGAGGAATAAAGGGATGGTGCTGCAATAGTAGAATCTTAGAGGTGAATTTGCTTGGATTTTTCCAGAAATCACATGTAAAAAAAGAGGAAAAGAAGACAGCCGGGGCTTGTGAGTGGGCACTGGTTGTAATGCACCACTGTATGTGTGCAGTGATCCAAATAAGGGAGGGATCGGATCAGGAAGAGAAATTAGAAGAGCTTCTCGCGAAGCTTCCCACTGGAAGCCTGAGGTTTGACAGAGCCGTGCAATTTTTATACTTGTCAGAATGTGTACCAGATGCATGACATGTAAATTGGACTGGCAACAAAACACAGCCAGTGGGCAGTGAAGGCAACTGAGGTCTGAAGTTACCCCAGAATATCTAGAAGCATTACAAGGGAATAGATTTTGAATGTGTGTGCCATTGTGGCTCTATTACTATCTCTCTAGCTCTATTACTCTTCACAAAAAAACAGTTGGGGGGGTTGAAATTCCTGCCTCACTTGTCTAACATTACCAGTGGCAGTCAGAAAAATCAATAACTCCAAAATAAGACTGCTGTTCCTCCAAATCCTCTATGATTACTCCCACGTCACCAATAACTACTGCAAACATTGTCCTTAGCCACACTGCCTTGGATAATCTGTCTGAAATGACCCACAACTGAACATGCACTTTTTGTAGAGACATTAGTCTATGTTGTTTGTGTGAGGAGAAGTGCAATCTGACAACACATTGTTATTCACAGCACATCAGATACTGTATCAGTTTCTCCTTGATGCCATGCTGTAACACAAATAAAATAAATACGTTGTAAATCTAGCCGCTGATAGCTGCAGAGTGTTCTCTGGCTGACATTTGGCTTTTTTAACTAGGGTCCTGGAGCAGAACAAGTGCTTGGCCTGAACCTGAGCTGTTTCGGTCACACCACATTGTGGAAGATTGTGGCGGGTAGGGTTTTCATCATGCATATGCTAGCTGGCAAAACCTCCAAAGTGGAATTCGGGGAGGATTTCTGTTGGCAGGGAGAGGTGGCAGCAGTTCAAACAATGTGGAAAAAAATTCTCAGCGCCTTTCACGATCAACACAACACCAGCTCCAAAACCTTAATAAAATATAGCAGAATTCTGTGGTTTTCACAGCATCATTTTGTGACAGGTCTTGAAATTTACTTTTTTGCTGTACCTGCTTTTTCTCAACCTGCCCTCTGCATCTTTTTCATATATATCATAGAATGTTTTCCTACATACCCAGTGTGTGGTTGAAGAGAGTGATAGCAAAATAGTAAAAGTAATAAAGTGAGAATTTTTCAGGTCACAAAGAGTTGGACCCATTACTCAAAAAACTGCCCTTTGTCTGTAATGGATTTCTTGTTTGCTTGTGATTGCTGGACATGAAGGCAACAAGGTATGTCTAGAAAGAGGCCTTTCCTTTCTGAATCTCAGGTTCTAACACAAAAATCTGGTGTTTAGAGTATAACTGGGTTTCTTTTTTCTATCAGACTCCAATGTAGCTTCACTGAAATGACATCACATGGTCCATATTTGACCGGTTATCCAAAACCAGACAAGAACATTTGCTCCAAAATGCAAGGTGTGCTTACAGTAAATTGATTTTTAGGTGCCCTTTTCTGTAAAAAGATCAAATATAGCAAATAGGAAAAGACAGATTTCAATAATGGAAAATGACTGCTCCCTTTGTTGGTGAAACATTCCTTGTTTTTTTTGATAAATCCTCTCAGAAATCAGCTTTTCACATACTTGTGAAATTGAATGCTCTCTACTACATTTGATTTCAGGAGTTCCTTATGCATTCATGCAGCCCCCATTTTCCAATTTTCATTAGGGATCACATTAGCGTGATTAGCAGGTGGCCCCAAATGTTGATTAATGTGATTTGATACAGAGAGATAATTCTGCCTGATGCCTAATATTTAGCTGATCCAAAAGACAATGGACATTAATTATCATCATTACTAATGCTTCTGGCATGAAATGTTCTCATTACCTATTCCCATCTAATTTAACACCAGGAAAGGCAGAGGGAGAAGGAGAGCGAGAGAGAGAGAGAAAGAGAGGGAAATAGATAGATTTAGTGAGCAAGAGAGAAAAATAATGAGAAAAATCAGAAAGACAAACAGTAAGAAAGCACAAGATGGATAGATAGAACAGAAGATAGATAGATATTTCTATATTGTCTGAAACATTGATGGTTATCAGATATGCCCAGTTATAGCCCAAAGCAGGTAGAATTACCTCATTAGCCTTTCACTAAGCCTTGCCCCCCTTTGTTGTGGTTGCTAAGTTTCTCAAACCGCTCAATCAAAGACTCAAAAACAAAATTACTTTACATTGATAAAGAAGATAATATACCAAACCAAATTAATTCTGAACAATTTATTTCACTGGATGAAATTTCAACTGTCAGTGGCAGATTTTAGCAACTGTAGCTAGCTGGCTAGCTGACTAACATTAACTCCATTGGCTGAAAACTCCATCTCCAGCTGACTTTTAATGTTTCCAGCTAACAGGCATGAAAATTAGAACACAGAAAAAAGGTCTTAAACATTCATAATGTGGTGAGAAGTATAGGGGATTAAAGGGCACTAACCAGTGTTATCAAAAGAATCCAACTACGCGGGGACCAGTGTTACCTCAGACCAGTACCATTAACTCAAAAGGCAATCAGGTTCGTATACCAAGAAGCAAGAGACGTGGTTCCAACCATCAATTCTTTATGTTTAACAATAGCAAAATTTAGTAAAAAAAACAATTATTAAATGTACCGATCACAGGTATTAAAAAGAGGGGCAGGGGAATTATTCAGGGCCGAGGCTTACCAGTGGAGGGGAGGTAGGAGAGGTGTCCAGAAGAGAGTCACCCTGAATCACACGTGTACACACATCCACACACACACACACACACTGGTGAAGGGTTAAACCCAGGGATGCTCAGTTAAACACAGCACACAGGAAAAAGGAGGAACCATCACCAACAGTCACCAACCCCACCACCGAGGGCGCTCAGCTCCTGAAAAATAAAAAGGGATACAAAATCAATTAAGTGCTCAACCAACAAACAAAACCAGAAAAAAGAGAAAAGAATAAACTAACAAACAAAACTAAACTAAATAAACACATAAACAATACCAAACAATATTCATTACAGGGCATAAAAATGAAAGCCCTGTACTTGTACAACGAACTAGAAAAAGATAAACAAACAAAATAAATTAGAAAAACAAGATTAATAATATGAAACCATTACATAAACCATAAAGTTGGGACAAATGAATGAACCAAACTAAGCAAAACTGAGGATAAGCAAACAACAAAATAAACTATGAAAAGAATATTAGTAATAGGAAATCATTTTGTAAGCTATAAAGTAAAAAAAAACAAAAACAAATGAATGAACTAAACTAAGCAAAACTGAGGATAAGCAAACAACAAAATAAACTATGAAAACAATATAAGTGATATGAAATCATTATGTAAGCTATAAAGTGGAGACAAATAAATGAACTAAATTAAGCAAAATTGAGAATAAACAACTGATGACAACGAAAAAGAAAACCCCCCGCTCACTACACACACACACACTCACACCCACACCATTAAAACGACTCCGCTAAAAAAAGTACTAGTCGCGGTACTGCTGGCCTTCAATGCAGCAGCAGCAGCAGACCCGACCAAACAAATCGAAACAAAGACAATGATTATCAACGCTATTATAGGCAAAGCAGCAGCGTTCTTGCATTGTGGGCAAGAATGGCTGCAGCAGCTCCTGGGTAAGCTGCTATGCGGCTGGCCAGGGCCCACAGTCCTGCAATATATAATGAAAAATCAAATTAAAATGAGAATGACAGCTGCCAAAAAGATGATGAACCTGATGCCATAATAGGCTACATACCAATCAGGCAGCGTCTGTAAGTTCAGGAAGAGAGAGAGAGAGCGTCTATGGAGCCTATGCTGCTACCACACACGGGGACCTAGCGTTCAGCGTCAGGGGAGCGCCCAGAACACCACTACCTGCCTTTATAGGGTAACCACAGACAATGATTGGCTTGAGATTGCCAAGTAATCAAGGAGACTACAGGCCTGCTCAAACCAGAAAGGAATACCTTTCCATTCTGCTACAATAAGATGGCTACATACATGATGCTAACTCAGAGCTGTGTAATGATACAAAAAACAAGCCCCCAGGAATAGCGCTGAGCTTTGAAGCCAATTTGATATAATGGCCAAGCCATGGAATTACAACTTCTGGGTCGGGGAGGGGCCCAAAAAGCATTTTTCTCCACATACAATCATAGGAAAAGGAGCAGCTGTAAAACAATGGGTAAAATTTTTTGAGCGTCACAACCCTCATGGAATGATTTGTTTCACTATCAGAATTTGGTCCATTTGGTCAGATAATATTTCGAATGTGTAGAAGAGCCACATGATTGAATTGTTTTATCAACATTCGAGTTAGCTGGAGGGCTAAACAAGAGGTTAGTTGCCTGAGCTGGAGGAAGTCTCTAGTGAGCATGCTCTATGGGCGCATGGGGCCCATAGAGTGTGCGGGTAATTTCTTTACAGTGGGAAGTGGCTTTTTTGGCTTCATGTGCCACTGAGCAACTTTCATAGGAATGAACGGGGCCTCACTTCTGACGCTTTATCCAGTTCTCTTTATTCATCCATGCAAAAAAAACAAAAAAGGCTAAAGCTAGATGTTCCACAAGTCCTCACTAGTTCATGAGACATTGAAGAAGACATAAATAAATGTTGGAAGGTGGAAATAAAGCAACAGCATTGTTTTTAGAGATCGTTAGTCCTAGAATTATAGTATGCAGTATTATAAGAAAAAACATTTCAAGTTTTATTTCTGTCTAAAATTACACCAATATGAGGTTTACTTTAGAAATATATGGCCTAATTAGTTACTTGGACAAGCAACAAAAAGAAATGAAGAAATGTTACACTTTTACATGAGAAAAGTCATCTCAACAGGGTTTTTCCTAATACCCCACATAATGATGTAGTTAGTTAACGATATACTAATGTTTGGCCTTGAAAGAAACACTAGTACCCAGGCATACTAATGTTGGCAGTTTACAACAGACAAACACACTGGCTACTCCTTTGTTACCTTTTTGCTCTTATTTTTGGTTTGGAAAGGCAATGAAAAAACACAAACTCTTTGGATATTGATCATTGGTCTTAGTGCGCAATGCACAATGCATGCAAGCTTATTAAGATTCAAAGCTTGACAGACCCACCATGTTTAGTTACAGTTGCTGAGCTATTACTAGACAATTGCTACTTGGAGGATTGGTTTAAGGAATGGTCAATTAACACAACCTGGAAATTTTGTTGCTGCTGAGAAGAGAAACTGTACTACATGTTCCCATTATGATGTTTGTACAATACTGGAAATGAAAGGCTTCGGGTAACATTCCTCACTTTCTTTTCACAGGCTCATTACACAGATCTGGTGGTCATATGCACCCTCTGATTCTCAACATCACTGAGAGAAATTTCAAACACTGACACCATTTATTTTTTCTCAGTGAAGGCCTCAATTCAGTAACTGATCGAGGACATATTTTCAGCCTGTAATACAAGACCTTTTGTTCTGTTGAAGTGAGATAACTGATCCTCAGGCAGAGCTTAGAAACAGCCTCTCCTTGAGATGATAGAAGACCTGCGCAATGACTCCCTATCCAGCATTCAATGGGAAAACAATAAACAAGCCTGGGGGGGAGACGGAGAGATTGATAGGCATGCAGTTCTGATCACTCAACCAACAGAAGCTCACTTTACTGGTTCTGTGCTTTATGCACATTTGTGTTTATGAAATTACAATCGATTGTTTCAATTACATGCGCGGTTGGACCATGGTGTTGTCACAATTGATGTGCTACTCTGAGTCAACCTTTGTAAAAATCATTCAAGTTGTAAGTGATGTAAAAAAAACAAAAAAACAAAAAACTTTTTCAGACTCATATCCCACTGCAGACTGAAACATTGCAGTAGTGCAACCTCTGCATGAGACTATGGTGGTAAATACCAAGCCATACCAGACAACAAAGCTCTATAGTGACCCTTACCTTTGAACACAAGCTTGAGGTAGTGACCATAAGAAAGAGTTCATGGATAGAAGATGCTGAAATTAGGCTTCTCTGTCGGGGGGAGGATCTTTCCCCATGACAGAGTAAGGAGGTCAGTGATCGGAAAGGAATTTGGGGTCACCCTGTAGGGGGTGGTCCTTGAGCGGACTCATGACTTGCTGGGGAGATCACATTTTATTGAAGCACCTTGGCGGTAGAGATGTTCAGTGCATGAACAAACAAATGTGTGGAAACTCCTTATAGCAATCACAGTTACAGTGATCAACCACCTATATGGATCAAAAAGCTTAGGACAGAATCATTCCTATACAAATGCTGTTCAAATAATTCACGTAGAGTAATCAAGTAGTCCGCTTACAGTGTTCATTCAGGGCCTTTTCATGAATGACAACATATGTTGTCAACATATGTTGTCATGTATGACCATGATCCAGGTATCAATGGACAAGTTTGTGAAATTATTTTTCCAGGTGGCAAAGAACTGACTTGATTGAAACAGCATTTGAAACAGCTGTAAAACAGTCAATAAAATTCAGTAAATAGCAAAGTTGTCTGTTTCATTACTTTATACTCATGTAATAAACGCACAAATATCAATTAGATGGTCATCTGCATGAGAAATTAAGAAAGAAAAAAATGGTTAAAATAATCCTCTGCTTATAATGATTAGTTTGACCTGGACAGGCATCATCACTAACGGTTTCCACTGTGTTTCACACCGAATCCTCAAGTTATCTGAGTGTGCTGAATCACATCAGCACAACTGATTCAGTTGTTATTTGAATTAAAAGCCCCACTGTTTGCTAACCCTAGACATACAGTATGTCCTTCTTTAAAACTTACCTGCTTGAAAGACAATTAAAACTACAGAACATGATTCAATGACTCTGTTGATGCGGTGTAGGTAGGCCCAGTTTTGTACTGAACTGAATAAAACGGTTAGAGCCAGGAATGGACTGTACTTACTGTACAATAGAATCTGAAACTGAAGTGAAGACTGATGTGCATATAAACCAGCTCAGTATCCCAGTGAATTATGTTTATATTGGACAAATCTGCAATGTCCAACGCCAATGTTCAGTGTGGAAGAAGTTTCCCCTTTATGTAGCAAGGAAGAAAGTAAGGGTATGGGGATGGGTAAGCAACATATCCGACTTTTGTGCAGGAGACTGTGCTGTCACAGAACTGTTTGGGTTTGTTTTTCTTTTCAAAACTGAAGCCACCATCTTTCCGTAACCCTACTTTTTTAGTTCCCTAACCTTAACCATAACTTAACAATAGTTTATTTGCCATAGCCACAGTGTTTCCCTAACCATGACCATTTTCCATGCACTGATATTGTAGACATAGCATTGGATGTTGCATAAGGTAACATGGTGTTTTGCGTCATTACCTAGTATCAACGTTCATTTCTGGTGATAGGGATGGTGAATGGGCTGCATTTATACAGCGGCTCTCTAGTCTTTCGATCACTCAAAGCACTTTTACACTATATGTCAACATTCACCCATTCACACACACATTCATACACTGATGGCAGAGGCTGCCATGCAAGGTGCCAACTTGCTCATCAGCAGTTCTAATGCTCATTCACACTCACACGCCAACGGCACAGCCTTTGGGAGCAATTTGGGGTTCAGTATCTTGTCCAAGGACACTTCAACATGCAGACTAGAGAAGCCAGGGATCAAACCACTGATCTTCTGATTAGTGGATGACCCACTCTACCTTCTGAGCCACAGCCGGGTTGTGGTGTTGAAAAGTGATATGATTGCTTGGATTCAAGTAAAATTAAAATAAAACAAAGAATTAACTGCAGGGTCAGTGACTACAGATCTGTAAAGTTGAAACTACTCAAATCAGCAAAGTGACTTTTCAGGCTCTACTTGGTACCCACTACCCTATAACCCTCACCTCCAAGAAAACAGAGGACAGTTGGGGAAACGCCTTCTTGCCTGTACTGCTCTGATTACTAGAGACCTGGCTGGGATAAGCACCAAAAATAGATGGATGGCTTTATTCTGCTGTGGACGACATAGATCTAGTGTACTATGCATTATAAGTTTAAAGTCCCATGATGAGTGCTTTCCTAAATGTTGTTTATTGCCCTCCACATAGTGGTTGGTGCTCTTTGGGTAAAGCAGTACCATCCCTCCTGAAATTAAGGGTGGATAACATAGCTTGAAGAGACAAATGTTTAGTGTTGTCTCTCCCTGCAATGCTAAACTAAGAGCAGCTGCTATTTGTGTCATTACACTCTTAAATAAAATCATTGCACCCTGCAAAATGCCCACACAACTTCATACATTACCAATGACAGGAAAGCAAAGAAAAACCTTTTTTACAGATAATAAGTGAACACATTTTATGGTGTAACTCTGTCAGGTAATCCGCTATTAATTACAACCCCTGCACCTATGTTTGATTACTGTCTACTGTAGATAATTTCTAGGTTCATAGACATGTCAGCACAGCCTGTCAAAAATGGCTCCTGATAATAGGGTGGCAATTAAATGCTCTTCTCAGGGTTTTTAACTACAATGGAATATGAATTTGTGCCTAAATTAACTGACAGAGTTCTCTGGATTTCAGTCCTGCTAGTGACAGGGCTACAGAAGGCAATGGCGGTCTGTTGGTCTGTCCGTACAGCGGCCTCCCTTACATAGTCCAGAACAAAAGATCTTTAACTTCTGGCCAAAATGTCATGAATTTTGATTGCCCCAGGCTAGGGTTACAGGGATGTGAAAGGAACTGCTCATTCCTACCTCTAAGCCATGGTCAAACCCTACATCCCGGCCCAACTATTGCACTCCTCTACCTCCGCCTCGTCACTTCGAGGACCTTTGCAGTTGCTCATCTTGGATGTGACTTCTTTTCTGCTCTGGCCCCATATTGATGGAATAAAGTCCTCACTGAAGTCAGGATAGCAGAGTCACTAACCATCTTTTGCCTCAAATGGAAAATCCATCTTGCAAACTGCACATCAACATCCCGCACTAGCACTTCCATTGTTATCTTTTTTAAAGGAACTTGCAATTTTGCAAGATTTTAGCTGTTGCTTTGGGTTTGGCATTTATTGTAAGTCACTTTGAACAAAAGCATCTGCCAAATGAATGCTATGTCATGTAATTGCTTGAAAATTATACCACATTTCTGTGGATAATCATAGACTACAGAGGATGGATGATCTCCTGATCTTTTATGCACCACCATCAAGTCAATAATTCTGCCTTTACTCAAGAAATATCAAAATCTAATGGGCAAATTTTCACAAAATTTACAGGACACTCAAAAATAATCTTGTCCTTTTTGAACACATTCAAATTAATTTCAATGAAGAGAACTGATTCAGGGTAACAATGGTTACTAGCATGCCTTTGAGAGACATTTCAGGAACTAGTGTTTTATGTCATTCTAACATCTTTGTTCATAAATGTTTACTATAAAGAGATAAATTGGAGGAGATGCAGTGTAATATAGGGCTGTAGTCTCTGGTTGATTGATCGATTGGTTGGAAGATATGGTCTTGTCTGACCAAATTCTCATTGGTCGGACAATCTCTTGGGTTACACTCGGACTCACTCTGGGCGCCACTTCCAGGGCCTCCAACCCCCGAAAGTTTAGCGAGAAGATAGTTCTATGTTTGTTTTTTTCAGGGGGTAAATAACACTCACTCACACTCCACCATGGTAGGTGGCGGTAATGCACCTTAACGCTGGTTGCCACCCACCATAGAATGGAAAAAAGAAGATGATAGCGCTGCACAGCAAGAGGCAGGCCAAGGAGACAGCCGCTGACCAGGGTGAATCAGCCACGGAGGCAGGAGCAGGAGAGCTGCCTGGAGGAAGAGGCCTTGCCCAGGCTTGTCAGGCTCCGAGATAACGTTATATTCTGCCTTCTGCTTAGAAGTGGTGAATTTACAGCTCACAGCACCTTAATAAGATATAGTCTCTGGCTTTTGTTTGATATATAGTGTCATCAAAAAATGTTGCTGACACTAGATATCACCCACTAGCACTCATTAGCTCGGAGGGCTTACTTAGCTTGTTTACTATATTACGTAAATGCCGCTTTTTTTCCCCCATCGACCAATCAGTTGGTTGAAGAATAGGTACAATTTCAGTCGACCAAGATTTTCTTTGGTTGACTACAGCCCTAGTGTGATAACTGGTCAATATATATACATATACATATATATATATATATATATATATATATATATATATATGTGTGTGTGTGTGTGTGTGTGTATGTGTGTGTGTATGTATATATATATATATATATATATATATATATATTCTTTGTGTAAAATAAGGTGTGTTACTAAATTGTGTATGGTCAGTAAGCCTATGGTAATTTTCTCTGATATACATATTATACAATATTATACAATTAAATAATCTGATATGTAGTCCTACCTAAGGTTCTCTTGCAGTTTCTGCTTGCCCAAATACTATTAACTCCATTGCACCGAATTTGCTATGTCTCATTTTGGGTAAAATATAATAAAATCATAATAATCCTTTACCCAAGCATTTAAATAGCTTTCCACTTGCCCTCTGCTGCACTTTTTCATATTCAGTCAGCTTTGCACTTATGCTCTACTGCACTTCTTTTAAAATGTTATATTTTACTTTATTTTATACATTCTATGTGTTCTATGCTTTAAATTGTTTTTTTCATGTTTTATTCTTTGATTATTATTCAGTATGCATTCTATGTATTTCAGTTTTACTTTATCAAGTGGGTTTTATTTTAATTTTATTTTCCAGCTTTTGTTACATCAGTGTTTTTTTATATGCTGTTATGTTCTTTTATGTCCTTTTCATGTAAAGCATTTGGTGCATGTAATTTCTTTTGTTGTAAAGCACTTTGAGCTGCATTTCTTGTATGGAAGGCTCTATACAAATAAAGTTGTTGTAATAAAATTTGTTATTGTTGTTTTGGTCATATTGCCTTGAGGATGAGAATGGTGAAGGTAACAGGTAACAGAGTTCTTGTTTCATTATTTAGGCTCTGCAGAGACCTTTGGAACTGTACCTGTAATTAAGGACAATAAATTAAATGTGACTCGACCAGAAAGCCCTCCTGGGCCAAGTTAATGTTCGGCATACTGTGAGGTCTCCCCTGTGTCCTGTTTCTTATAGTACATAGACAGTAATTCACACCAAAGACAACTTTAACATCACATGTTTAGCCCCACACATCCCCCTGCACCCCCAGCCCTCCACACCCAAAGTCAATTTACTGAGGTAGCACTGAGGTGCTGATTGAAATTTCATTGACTGTACACAAATCCCTGGCCTCTAATCCCCATAATTCCAGCATATTGTATTGTCATTAACCACTCACTGGCTGGTAAATACAAATCCTTTCACCTTTCACTTTGCAGTCTGTGGATAATTGCTATATCCTCTCCTCAGAAGCTTTCCCATGGGGAAAACCAAGCAGCACACAGGAAACATGCAGTTGTGCTTGACAGCGTAATATGGAGCTACAGCATACAGGAGCTCACTTGATAGTGGAAGGAAAGACCTTGTACTGGTCTGCCATTGCTGACAGAGCAGACACAGTGGCTAATTAGACCTTTGCAACCTCCCAGTGGTGAAACACTTAAATGTCTGGTCTTTGAGATGAAGCTCCAATCTTTAAGGTTTCTCCCTGGTGGAGCCAGAACTTGGTGCTCTGTAGTTTATCTAATAAAATGGAGGATGCTTACTTGAAAATGAAGCTCTATCACTCTGACAATAGAGAAGGATGTAAAAATACAACAAGGCATAAAAATTGGACTTTAAAATTGAAAGAGTGACAAATATGTGTGACAGACCACTTGAGATGTGGTACAATATATAGTCACCCTGTTTGTCAATAGCAATAAACTAGTATATATGTCATTGCAAAGGATATTTCTACCAGGTGAAAAGGTACAAAAGAAATGAGCAGCATTCTGCTTCATCAGACACTGTGTCTGCAACAACTTAAATAAAATTTACATTCTTGTCTTGTGACTCCTTATTGACTATGTAAGTAAAAGAGGAGCTCTCAGTTGCATTATTTCCCCCTGGGCCTTCAAGGGATGCCACCATGAACAATATAGGTTAATTAATTCCCAAAAGACTCGTCTGTGATGACTATCTTCAAAAAGATTTATGTAACAACAGAGCAGAATCAAGAAAAAGCTCAGACATGAAGACCAGTTCTACGGCAACAAGAGTATCCGTGGAAGCAACATCTTCTTTTTAGAAGAAACAAAAATATCCTCTAATGTCATATAGATCAGTAAAAGTTTGGTTAATATTAGTGTTGTTAATTCTTAATTAGTAATGCCATCTGCTCTTATGCAAAGCATTTTAGTGATACTGTAGATTAGACTAAAGCTATAATATACTTCATTAGAAGCACAACGGGATATAAAACATAAATGAATATTCAAGGGCTTGTTAATTAATGATAGGTCAAATGTTTGCATATTATCCCATCATGACTGCACTTATCAGTTCACTCTCAAACTATTTAAAACAGTGACATTTTGAATATCCACTTCAGCAAAATTAGCATAACCCTATAATCAATTTAGAATTGCATTGCAGCTCTCCATTAAACAGAATCAATGTCAAACTATAACCACATTGATGTGTGAAAACTGATTTGAAGAAAGCGTTTGATGTTTCCAGCTACATGCAGATAACATCACATGTGGTGATCCACCGGATAGAGTCTTAGTGAGACTGACTCCTGTAACTCAATATATGCAAATGTCAGCCAGGCAAGGTTCACTTGTAGTGATTATCCATGTACAAGATCTTTGATTAAGTCAGTACGGTGCAGTGTACATTGATTGAAAGAGCATGTTTTCAAACGACCCCTGTCTCTCCTAACAGTTTTTTTTTTCTTAACCCAGTCAGTGATTACTTCAGGAAGTGTGGTGGTCATTTTCCAGTGTGCTTAATGTATGCAGTCATAACCAGTCAAGCATTAAATAGGTATTTTATGTCTAAACAAGAGCACACAACAAATTTCACACCTTGTAATCATCATCGCTTAAATATCTAATAAATCTATGAATGGTGTCTTGATTGAGTGTAACATAAAAACAAACTCATTATCAAAACCTCAAATTCACAACACCTTCATGGTTTCATCATCATTATATCGCATCTGATGTGTCCCAAAGGTCTATTTAATCCTCCCTGGAAAATTGGACTCATATCATTTAGGATGTTAGCTGATTAAGAAATTCTGGAGGGGAGAAACTGCACAAATGGGAATGTTGTTGAAACATTGCACATTTTGAGCTAATTCTTTGCATTTTCCACCCTGATAGGTATCTGATAAACTACTGAAATAACTGAGCTCCTCTTGTAAAGTTTTTAATGGAGCAATATCTTGTGCATATACTGTCAAATACTACATTTTTGCATATGAGCTGCATAATAAATCTGATTTCTGGCCTCAAATGAAGATGAATGCAAAATATTATGTTCTCTAAGCAGAACTTGCAAATATTTCTAAAATGTTGCATTTGACTTGCTTATCTGCAGTGTTTTAAAAAAAAGACTCATGTTTTAGATCTTGATGTGTTGATCAAAACTAATTGTGGAGCAATCATGCTTTGACGTGTTCCTTGACTCAAGTGTGACATGAGGGACTTGCCCAGCATGAAACTGTGAGTGACATGCTGCTGGTTGGTATATGCTTCACTTCACACTCATCTGCTTCTCCAGTGATGGACAGCACACACACACATTTATCTCCACAGGGAGAGATGTTCCAGGCATAGGCCATACAAGACATAAATGATCCACGGTGCCGGAGGAATATGCTACAGTAGGTTCATTCATTCGTGTTGTCAGCGCTCTATCTCTGCCATTCTCTTTCTTCAAAAAAAAAAAAAAAAAAAAGAAAAGACTTTAGCTCCCCTGCTGCCTTTCAGCTCCTGTAAGTATTCCACAGCTTTGCTGCACATTATTTTTAAATTCCTTATCATACATAACACAAAGGCTAATCCCATACTCACATCAATAAATACCATGGTTTGAGTTTATCTCTTAAGATTAATAAACATGTTTTCATGATTTAGAGATGCCAGTCCTTGTACAACAGCCAACTGAATGTAATCATTCAAGACTCCAGCGGAGACATTAATGCAGGAGAGCATGTGCACTTTGTAACATAATTAAAAGTTGTCCAGGGGTAGGGAATGCTGCAGGGTGCAATTACTCATAACTGCCAATGTGATAACATGGAAGTCTGCGGATCACTGCATTGTGCGCAAATTCTAACACGTTTCAAATTAGTGAGACACTTTCTTTCACAGGTTGTCTCAATGTGTGTGCGTGTGTGTTGGAGTGGGACTTGTTCGCACACACACACACACACACAAAGACACACGGGAATGTACTCCGTCTTCAAGCTGCAATCCTCTGTGACCTGTCTGAAATGAATGACCAGTATTGCGAACTTGTGTGCCGTTATGTCAAACAAGAATAATAAAGTTGACATCAAATACAAGAAATCTCAAGGTTCCTCTCGCCTTATGAAAAAATACAGCCTGGAGAGACAACGTGTTCACTCTTGTCTCAAAATATTTGACAAGCTTATGTCTGTCTAACATTGAAGTTAAATCAATGAAGCACCCATGAGCAGATAATCATATACAAAAACTACTGATTCTCAGAGCTCGCATGCCCTGCAAACACCTGTGCTTTCATGATACCCATTTCATATTGCTGGAGATTTTTTAATGGGCCATTGATTTGGCAGACGCAAACGAAAACAAGGTGGAAATGCATTCGAAACCGTTTATATTGTAGTTTTGAAGCCACTAAGCTCGTCTGGGTTGGACGCTGCATATAATTAATTTCTCATTGTTTGTGTTAGGCAGGGTCATTGAGGTTAATTGAGTCTTACTTCAAAATTCTGGCTGGGAGCCTCACGTGCAGTCTTTACTGTATATTCATTTTAATTAATATAAAAGGAGTAGGCAGCCAGCCTTGCCAAGCCTAATGATGGGCAAACGCTGTGTAAACAACAACAAAGGCTGGCCCTGTTCAACTGCCTGCGCAATATTAGCCGACATAGTGTCTAATCGTACTGTGGCTGCCACCACTGCTCCCTTTCCGTCACTGATAGATAGGCTACTCGAGTGAACTGAGTGGAGAGTGAAGATAACCTCCAAAACAAAGCCTTGTGGGTATTGGCTGCTGGAGTGTTTGCAAGGCATGTCATGATACCAGCCTCTCATTCTGCCTCACTTTGAAGCACCGAATGAACTATGTGGAGATAGTAACACACACTGTAAGGATGCTTTGCTGATGGACTTTTCATACACTAAAAATCCATAATTAGCCATATGTTTTTAGTTCAGCGGATTACCATTCCAAACTGATACTTTGCATTAAGCACAGCCATGAGTCCAACTCTCAAGAAGAAAATCAATGATTATGGTTGGGCTGGAAGGATCAGCAGCACTGTACACACAGCTTTTCAGTATAATAAAGAATATTATGAGTTCATCTGACACAAGGGTTTAATGCCATTTATATCTTGACAAGTGTTACAGTAATAATTTCCTCTAACTTAGTATATTTTACATTACTGCACTGTTGACTAATGAATTAGTTGATTGAGCATCTAATCCTTTAAATCCGTTTTTAAGCAAAAACTTAAACTGGTTTCAGCTTCTAAGATGTGAAAATTTGCTTTCATATCTGATAGTACCCTGAGTATATTTTGGTTTTGGATTGTTGGCCAGATAAAACAAGACTTTTCAAGATGTCACCATAGAGTCAGAGAAACTGAGGTGGGCATTTTTCACTATTTTCTGACAGTTCATGGTTCAAATGAATAATCAATTTATTGAGAAAATAACCAGCAGATTAATCAATAAGGAAAACAATTGTTAATTGCAGTTATTTCTGTCTATTTTGTTCTCAAATTTGCTGCATCCATTGTGCCAAAAAATATTGATGCTTTTCCCTTTTAAATGAATGAATTTATGAATGAATGCTGGTTACAGGTAAATTGTTGCATGTTGTACAAGTATCAGTCAAAATCATGTTTGCTTATCTTAAGAAATTTTAATAAAAGAATAAAACAAAATTGCAAGGATATTTTGCTGAGGATGTACAAAGCAGATACTCTGTGACTCCAGCAGAAAGAAAACATTTAAACACATATTCAAATATGTAATTACCATTCTATTTTTTGGGGTTTATATAGATATGTTTTGAGGACTTGGACCAAAATATGGTTTTGTAATATTCCTAACCTTTTTTGTGGCATTTTGCATTTATTTTCTGGTTTGACAGTGGAGACAGACAGGAGATGTGGGGAGAGAATAAGGAGGATGACATGCAACAAAGGGCTCCAGCTGGACTCGAATCAGGCATGCTGAGATTATGCACCAGAGATGAATTGACCACAGGGATGTGCCAGTTCAATAATATTTTTAAACTTGTCTTAAAACATAAATATACACTGGATTTTACTTGTGGTATAAATGTTTACAGCCTCTGAATATATGCATATACCATGTTTAACAACCACATACTGCTGGTTGAAGCCCTAACAAAAAAGTAAAAAAACCTGTCTTCATTCTAAGAAATCGGTGTATCCAAAGCATGTTATAAACTATGCAAATAATATGATCTCAGCATAGGACAAAAAACATCCTGGTGATAGTGTGTAAGTCAGGACTGGTGATGCATATGGTGCACCCACCGTCGAGTATAATCAGAGTTTTGCGAGAAAATGAATCACTTCTTGATTGCACTCTGTAGGTTCACCAACAGTAGTGTTCAAGTGTGTTTTTAATTCCCAAGTTTGCGTGCTTGACCTTAAAGCTATAATATGCAGGATTTTCCTAAAAAATGTATAGACTCATACAAAAATAATCTCTCTCAGTCATCACTTATGACCTACTAGAAGTGTGTGGTGGTGCATTTATCTACAGAAACTCTGCCCTCTGTCTGTATTTTCTTATTATTTTGCTGTGTTTGGGATGTTTCTGGGTGTCAACCTTTGGGCAGTGGGTTTGTAGCCCCCAGCCAATAACAGTGCACAGGGTGTGAGGTCAGGACTCTATAGAAACGTAGCGTCCAGGTTACATCACTGTCTCTGTCTCTCTCCTCTGCTCTGCCTCCTTGTATCATGGATGTGTAAAGAGCTGCAGGTCTGTGTGCCTGTTGGATTGAGGGCGGGGCTGAGCTACACACGCGCAGAGCAGAGAGACCACAGTGGACAGGATGAAGCTCTGCATTCATACAAAATCAGGCAATGCTGCACCTTCCCGCAGGGTTGTGTGGAGGTGTGGGCATGTTTATTTGTGCTTTAGAACGTAAACGCTGTGAAACAATCAGAAAATAACATTTTATTTATCTGATTCATGGCTTTGTTTTCACCAGCACTGCTCACTTCACTGTCTAGCTCACTCAACTACGGTTGCTCTCTCTCTCACTCTTGCTCTGGTTGAGCCGGAGAGGTGGGGCCAAATCCTGCATAGTATACCTTTAAAGGTCCCCTTGAACATCAAGAGCCTAACAACCTTGGATTTTGTTATAGCAGGAGAACTGTTCTTTATTTGTTTTTTTTATCTTTGTAACCATGACATTCAGAAGCATATTTTTGCTTATACTCCAAATATAGAGGTTTTGATGTAAAGGTCATGAAATTGTGGCAGGGATTTTTTTTTATATACATAGCATATACAAACTGCTTCACAATTTTAAGCTGGCATCCAGTAGTTATTGAAGATAGATGATGGAAATGATAAGGATGATAACACTAATAATTCAATTGATAAATCAGGCTGGTCAGGAATCTATTATTACTCTGTGCCTTTCTCATCTATAACCAGTGGCTGAACCCCGCTAGCAGTCATTTCCCATCTCACGGACTGTCTGGATGACTGATCAGGGTTGTGATTGTCTCCCCTCTCCCCAACACACCACCGCCACATACGTCAGCAGCAGCACATACATCTTGAGCAGTCTCTAACTCCAAGCCAGAGCAGTCTAGAGCCCCAGTAAACGTTGCAATCAGCGCCAGAATTGGGCCAATTCCTCATAACCTTGTCTGCACATGGCACCTTGCCTTGAATCATAAGAGCGTGAGACTGTAGCAAGTGTTCAATCTGTCAGCAAAGCAGCTATATTGCCCCAGTACAGTTGAAGAGGGTAAATCAACGTTTAATTATCTGTGTCTGCCCACAAAAGCTGCATGGGCATTGTAGACCTGATGTAATGGAGTTGCCTGTCATGGCAGTATTTTGTACAAACAGCGGTTATAAGGTGTATGGCATTGTGGGCCTTGGCTGACAGCAGACAGGTATTGTGAATAAAGCTTTCAGAAATGCTTTAATTCTGTGAAGACACAGGATGTTCACAGACTAAAGAAATATGAAACAGACACCTCAAGTGTACTTTATTCCAGCCACAATGAAAACACAAGTATGGGGTATTTATTCCCAAACATCAAGCTTCTATTCTGTGAAACCTATTTTTGATTTTGTCACAATCTTTTCAAGATCAATACAACTCCCTCATAGTTTGAAAAGTTGACACTGTGGCCTTTTGACAAAACAATCATCTTTTCTTTTAACAAAGCTAAAGCTTCACCGTAAAAAAAAGTGAATCCCATCAAAAACACCTGAAAAAAGACATCTAATTTATAACCACATTAGACTTAGAGATGAGTTCCTATTGACCCATTGTTGATGGGAGATGTTCGATCTTCAGCATTATGTTCAGTCTGGTGGCAGAGTTCTTTATATTTCTCTTGAAGAGAATAGCAAAATCAATGGTGAAAATGTTTCACGATTCAGTTTTGGGACTCAATCGAAGTGCAGCAATTTTTCCATATAATTATGAACAATCTAACATCTTGGATTGCACATCTCCAGCCAATCATAGGTGTATAAGCGAGCACTGAAAGGCGCCGTGTGGAAATTGATTGTCCTCTTTCTTCTCTCTCACAATCTTCAAAAAATAAACAAAATGTGCTGATCAATCCAGTCAACTAAGTACACCCCTTGTCAATGTCTCCAGCTTTTACAATGGAGACTTGGTGTTTCTGGAGCCATTAGTTATGACCAACTTGCCAGACAAGGCATTGATCGCTGGCCTGTTGTAAATGCAACAGCAATCATTTCACAAGGAAAAAACTTTGAGCTGACTGTGCTGTCGTGTATGAAAGTGTGACTGCTTAAGAAGTGTCAACTTAAATTACTATTTTAATTTACTAAAAGTAGAGACTGGAATGAGTTATTTCAGCAGCGGTTTGATGTTGTTATATTAGGACCCAGTGTCCTTCGGTGTCACAATAAACTTCTGTGTGTCTTTTGCTTTTCCAGTGGCTTTAGTGTAGCCTTGCAGTCAGTCATATCGGATAGACAAGAAAATTTACAACCCTTACAAAAATACCACCACTTTGATCTCAGTGGAACATCAATTCAATCATACGGCAGAAACCTGTTTACCAAAGTGTGCAGCCTGTTTTATTCAGGCTAAAGTTAGTGGGCACTTCAGTTCTTTTTCTGAACTGAATTTCGATAAATGATGTCATGCTGAAGGTAAAAGAGAGAATGATGTACGTTTGTCACCAAAAGGCTGTTTTCACATTCAGCTGCTGAAGGGGGAAAGTTTCATTGTGTTTTTTACATTTAAATCTGAGTTTCATTATGCAACTTAAACAAGTGTGATGTGGAGACTTGAAGCCTCCGGTGCACATACATTTGTCAGTGATGAAGGAGACATCTTGTGTCCAGCAGTTAAACTGAAATGAAAAACATTTTCATAGATTCTGGATGTTTCAATGATAAAGACTGAGTAGTTGTCATTTTAAACACATTAGAAACAAATTAGCATTCAAGTATTTTGTATGTCTTAATTTAACATTTCTATTTTATATTATATATATATATTTTCCTTTTCTTTGGTATTTTTATTGCATACATTGTTTACAACGTAACACATGGATGACATGGATGTGGAAGACAGCAACACTGCCCTGGTCTCTTCTAATAATCCTCCTGGCTGTACTCCCTTTGTGTCAGCACTGCCAAAGTGCATTTCCACAATCTTTTATAATGATACGTTGTAACATATGGCACTTCTTGCGATGACTGTGTGTGACAGGGAGACATAGGTTAACTGATGGGATGCTGTGTGATGCTGTGATGCTGTGTTAAAAAATGTATGCCAACCGCTGTAAGAAAGACAAACGAGTCAAATCCAGTTTGATCCTACAACTATTCAAAATGTAGACAATCGACGGTCACATGTTACTTTAAGTCCCCCCATTTGGAATTTGTAAGTAGTATTATAACATACTACAGATATAAATGTTTATTTATGTACTTGTCAACAATTATAACTCCTCCTGTTGACATACATAAGTGGAGGCTGCTGTATAAAAAGATAATGAATGATAATATAATAAATCACAGTTATAATTATATAAAATATGTCTTCATGAAGCAAATTATAATTGTTGACAAATACTATACATTACATTGCATAAAAGTGTCCTTTCCTCTTCTTATAACTACATTATAGTGTGTTATAAACCCTTTATTATATGTTTGTACTTATATTATTTACATACACCACTTACAAATGCTAAATATGGAACTTAAAGTAAAGTGTTACCAATTAGCTGAGATACTACATTTTGTACTTCACTTCACATTTCCTCTCGGTGTGTCACAGTGAGGAGCTCCCTTGCTCCAGGGCCTGACTCCCTCCAGTTATCAGCCCAGGTGATTGAGAGCAGAGACCGCCATCTCTCTATAGAGGGCACCCACAGACCCAGAATGTCTTGTTTGCTAGAGCTGTGTACATTTTGTATTTGAAAGAGCAGCAAGTCAATGAATCTCGATAATGCGAGAGCCGGGCCACATAACTCACGTTGATAGTCCTTACATTGTGCCAAGAGGCGATAAATCTGCTCTGGGAGACATGAATATGCAGTGGCAGTCAGTCTGGCTTGTTCTTGCTTGCATGCTCCCTGATGCACAGTTTATTCCTCTCCCCCATTCCAAACAGAAAAATAAAACCAATGAGCCGCTGCACTATCTCATCAACAGTGTTCTATTAAGCACAAAAAAATGTAGCAATGCATTTTTCTGAATATGCCTAATAATTGCAAATCATTATTGTAAAAAAAAAAAAATGCAGTTTGTGCTGTTGGCTTATTATAATGTAAAATATCTATCTATCTATCTATCTATCTTTGTAGTCAATATATTAACTAAAAAGTCAGCATATTAAAAATGTCTCAAAAACTAAAACATGATTAATTAATCAATCAGAGAGGGGTTTTCTTTTTCAAAAATGGTTAAAGATTAATCCTAGAGGCTGCAGCTTTCATGTCTCCAAAGTTAATTTCAGCCTTTTGATGGTGCTACAATTTTCAAATACCAGTGTTAGGCAAAATGTATAATACACTTACTGAAATCTGCACCATAAACAGGTAATTCCATACTTTCAGCCCGGCTTTACCTCCTCCACTGCAGTGGTGAGAAAGACAGACAAGAGCAACATTCTCTGTTTGATTGTATGTGTAACCTGCAGCTTGTATTTGACGGCTCTTTGTAAGGCATGAAGACTGGACAGCCAGATAGGCAGCGAGCAGTTACGGGGATTTAATGTACTCATTGACACACACAGAATGTCTCAAATAACAAGCGATAAGAAGCCTGCTTTGTCAATGGCCCAATCCTTAGCTGGCACTATTTCACTCATGCAAATAACTCATCCCATTCACAGTACTGTGCAGCCGGGGGTTTTCCTTCTCTTTAGCTTGAGGCAAAGAATAAAATGGCAATTTCCATCTTAGTGGAGTAAATAAAAAATCTGCATCTCCAACACCCCTGAGAACACAAAAGCATAAAATCCAAAATTTCATGATATGAAATGTGGAGAAATTCAAGTAATGCACGTCTATCAGTAATATACAACAACTGGAAAAGTAGAGAATCGGGTCATTCTTCGGATCCCTCTCACCTCCATAAAATACTTTGACAACTATGCGTAACGACGCGTGCCTCTAGTGGCTCCGTGGAAGGAGGGTCGTCAGACGCACGCAGATGCACGGCTTTCTGCACTACCTTTCCATCCAGCACAAAGTAGATGATTTATAAAATGATCTCTGTGTAACAACGCGCCTTTTTGAACATATTTGGACGTTCTGCTATAACCAGCCTCTCGCCATCGCCGTGCGCAACTGGAGGGGAGCGGCGCGGAGCGGGTTTTCCACCTTCACAAAGTACCTCTGTGTTATATGAACAGTTTTCATGACTGGAGTGTGGGACCGGAATCATCAAACTAACAATAAGCATTTTTTGAGTGTGTGAAGTGCGTTCAGAGTCCTCAGCACTCATCGTGTAACGCTTTTCTCTGTCTTACGGGCGACAGAATCGTTCGAGGCGACCCAAAGTTCCGCAGGCGCAGTTTTTCTCTTCCACAGCGGTGCGGGGGTCCTGCTCGGCTGTTGCCGTGGTACTTGCCAGTAGACAGATAGCATCGGCGGTAGGAGGGGATACAGAGACTCCTGCAGGCTAATTGTAGCAGCCTGCGATCGCAGGTGTATCTGATCCGCCTGTGAGGGACTGGGGGGCTTCATCCTGATCGAACCGCTCTCAGACTTGTGAGTAACAGAAAAAAAAAAACCCTCGGAGAATGTTGCACCAAGTACAATGAGCGCACATTTGTCGCAGACACCAAAATCCATATATGCTCCGTCGAATTCAGTTTTGATGAGCAATTCTGAGTCGTCTTTGGAATTTTAAAAAGTGGATCCCGCGACTTTACAACCATGCGAAATACTTGGCTGTCTCCCCGGAGTGCGATTTGGGAATACTGGACATCGCTGATTGCATGTCTCTTTTGGATTCAGCACTCTAACGGGATGCCTCATGTCATTCGAATAGGTAAGTTATTCATATTTACATTTGCATTGTAACCTTGAAAGTTGCTCCCCGTTCAGCTCCTTTCGGTTCGGGTCCTCATCCGTGCGTTCGCAACGGCAGCGCTTAGTTTTTTTTGGAATAAATGAGCAGTCCCTTTTACCGTTCGCTTCATTCAGGTCGTGTATGAATTTTCATTTTACTTAAACGGAAGGGAATTAGTAAGCAACAGGAGAGCAGTGCATTATTATGGCATTATAGCAGTCTATAAAACTCAGAGGCCATGCAGTGAAATATTGTGGGTTAGTGTGACCTCTATGCACTCCGCTTTGTCTGTTCCATTTTCTGCAGCCAGCATGTTGAGTCACCAGCTAGATTCAGACTCATTGCCATGCCTTCTGGGAGTAAGTTTTTAAGGACAGTCTGTTAAATTAAAGACTACAGTATTAAATAAAGAAATACAGCTCCATCAGAAAGTTTCAAACCATGTCATACAATTTACCCCGGGGAAATAAGTAAGTAAGTTTTATCTTATCAAACCCAATGAAGTATGTACATACACACACACACACACACACACACACACACACACACACACACACACACACACACACAGAGTAGTGTTTCCATCACTTCAGAGGACACTACATTGACATCAATTCATTTCCTGGAGACTTATCCTAACCTTAACCATAACCACTACTTGCCTAACCCTTATTCCTTACACTAACCTTTACATAACCCTAAATTAACCTTGACTTTAAACCAAGTCTTTACCTTAAAATGAATGATTTACGTTAAGGGGACTTGTTTTTTATCACCAGAAGAGAGGTGAGTCCCCCCCAGCATGACTGTGTAAACAGATTTACGTCCTCACAACATGAGGAATACCTCGTCCAAACACACACACACACACACATACATGCACACACATGTTACAAAAGCATTATGATCAATGTTGTCTTTTGCAGTTAAATCTCGTGTCCTTCCTCATGATCTTTCACACATGCTATGAGAAACAAAAGAAACCAGGTTTGTGCTGGCGTTGTCACATTCCAATCAGTCACAATGGAGGAACAAAGTGAGAATTGTCATTCGGAGGCTGGCGATGCGATGAAACATTTTGCGCCGCCAAGAGACAGGAACAGAATGAAGATCAATACGGTTTTTGTCGCGAGACAAATCGTTTTTGACATTTGGCAGAGTCCCATGCAGGACAATTACTCAAAATGGCACTGGCCCACATTAACATAGCACTACAACAGCTGGAGTACAGGCAGGGAGTGAGAGCATCTTAATGGCATGGAGCTTTTTGTCTTCGAGCTTTAAATGATGGGTGAAAGTGGATGAATGTTACAGAATTGCATACTCCATATTGTAACACTCTAAAAGAGGTAAATGGCCTTTCCATGCCAGTTCGTGTGACATATCAACAAATAACCAACATCGCACTCTGACTGTGTAATATATAATTTCTGTCAAGCCCAATAGGTGGTCATTGAAAAAAGTACACAAGCCCAAATTCAAGTTATTTGACTAACAGAATTAAGTACAGCTACATTTTATAGCACCATTACCTTTGTTGAATGCTGTCAGACCTTTTGCATATTTAGTATAAATTACAAAAAAAAAAGCTTTAACAGACACACACAGCATACACTGTAAAATAATGTTTACTGCTGAGCATCATATGCAGCTGTCGCAGGCCCAGCATGTCCTGATGATTGACTGCTGCACTCTGAAGAGCCATGACTTCTCTGACATTGCTGTGTATGGACTTTGGTGATGTCTTAAGAAACAGCATAAATCCTTAAAGCTCTCTTTCTACTGATCTGAACTGAAATCATCTGGTCAAAGGGACATTTTACTTCCTTTATCCTTTTTTTTTGACTGTGGCAGCAGCTCAAATAAAGACCTGAAAAAAGACTTGACAGGCTTTGTTTTTATAAAAAATGTCAAAGTGCTGAGACAAATTTACCTTGAAATGTGCTACAGTCGCACTATTGCTTTTTATAGAATCTATCATTGCTTGCGGTGCAGGAGCAGTTTGTTTTTTTGTGTTCCTGAGATTGTATTTTGACAAGCTGAGAAGAGGGACATGCAAAAGAAGGTTGCTGAATATGCCTCGATGCCAAAAAAAAAAAAAAAAAAAAAAATCCAAAGGGCTTGCATCTTTATATGATCTTTTGAAGCTACAACGGTTCTGTGTGTATCCATCCAATTTTGTCCAAAAGAATAACAAGAAATAAACAATAATATTCCGTATAATTGCATTCACAACATTTTATTTTGCCTGCTCCAATAGTGGATTGGCTTGAATATGTGTAAAAATGAGCAATAAGTGTGTCTATTATTGGAGACACACTGTAGTAGTTTGTATTCAGTCTGTTGAATCGTTTAAGGATGACTGTTTTTTTTTTTGAGTGGGTGTGTAGTGGACCTTTTTTCTCCCCTTTTTTGTGATTCGGTACTTGGTGTGCAAGTATGTGTGTGCTCTGTGTCACAGCCACCCTGCTAAAACCAACAGAGGGCTCTCTTATAGTCAGCGCACAGTAGCCAACGTCGCTCCTCAGTACTGGTTACCAACACAAACAAACCAGTGAAAATCATCTAGGTGGGTGGTGGTATTTGAGCACGGCGCTCTCTGTCTGTGCTGTGTCTGCTCTTGGTTAGGTGGCCTGTGCAGATCTCCAAGTACACCATCTGGGTAATGGTGGGTATCCAAGGTAGAGTTGTTGCCATTGATTTTATTGCTTTTACAGTGCTTTGCTCTAAGTTGAGGCCAGATGGTCGCTCCGTCTCATTCTGCAGCTTCTATTTGTTGGAGAGAATAAAAGACTACTCCTCCTGTATTTGTCCTCTGACATGCTGTGTTTCTCTTTAGTCTCCCTCCGCTTGCCTTTCGTATTTTTTTTTTTTTCTCCTGACTTGTCTCGCAACCTTTCATCTCATCTAGGAACCTTTTTCGGTTGATAATGAATGTTGTTACAATAAAAGACAAATGTGCTCAAGGATGTGGATGTGATTTCTCTCAGAAGATAGCATGTGTCTCGTGATGCCAGTCTGGAAATCATTTGTATGTTCGCCAACGTTGAAATAAGAAGCATATTTAAGTGATGATTTCACTGAATATGATTTTTTTCTGCTTCGTCCCGTTACCTCTGTGAGCATCTTTGCATCTGCACCGTTCAGTAATTTCCCTACATACATTGCTTTCGTCTCCTTCAGATAGGGATTTCCCAATTTGGGAATTTGATATGTATTTTTTGTAGCGTACATTTATATAATACATTTATTGTTAAATCATCCGGTAATGACAGATTATTATACATTGTGTCTTTCATCTGTGCATTGATGAAACTAATTCATCATTTGTTGTGTCTTTTCTTTCTCAGCAAGGTTATTCACTGCTTGACAGGGATTTATTGAATAATCAATTACTTTATCTACCTAATACTTAAAGCACTTAATCAGTGCCAGTTAATCAATCTCCCTCATGATTTCATGTTGATTTCATTTCCTTAGCTTCCCACTCTGGCCCTACAACACCTGGTCACATGCATTTTTCATGTATCTTCTCTAAAATGCTTTGGGCAGCCACGACTCCAGACTTAATTATTGTGTGTGAAACAGCCCTAACATTTAAACGTAAGCCGACAAATGTGCAGCACTCGAAGCTGTATGCGGTGTGACCACTCAGAAGCTTCAGTGGGATAAATAGGGTTTGTGGTCACCACTTTGGTTGAAGTCTCCAAACACAGAGCCACTTCAGAGGCTTGTCTTTATTCCCGCATCAGCAGGCGAGAGAGACTGAGAAGTTTTCATGTGATTAACTCTTCTAGCGAGCCGTAGAGAGTGCACTCTCCACTCGCATGCTCCCCGAGATCCTCCTCGCCGGGGTTTGTGCAAATGTCTCATCTGAAATGACACAGACATATTTCAAGAGACCGCGAAAAGCTGTAATGGTACTTTGCAACTCTACTTTTAACAAAGTCAAACCAAAAGGGCTGCTTCTATGAGAATTACCCGCAGGAGGATGGTATGGCTGGCTAAGAGAGGGAAGAGGATACAAAAAAAAAAGTGTTTGCTGTCGAAAGAGAACAATGAGGAGATGTTGCTTCAAAAGTTGTATCAAATTAAGATGGTGGCCATCAGTTGCTGAGTGGAAATGAATATTTCATTTTCATCTAAATTTAATCTCTCCCTAGACAGAGAGAGGAAGCAGGGGCTGGTGGAGGCTTGGGGCCGGGGAGTTGTCGTATTGAATATGAAGAAAGGCTGGTAGAGGTCACCGAAGAATTGGATACAGGGAGAAGCTTCTTTGATGTGTAATTCCATTATCTGTTAGTGAAAGCAGAGATTGTGAGGGAGAAGAATACAATGGTTGTTTTACCTGAACTAACACACTCCCCTTCATCCACTTGTATAAACATGGACCGTTAAACGAACTGCAAAGAAATAGCAGAGGCCTATTTTCTGGCTCTCCCACTCTCGGGCATTTGTACCTTGGCTTTCTCACACACACACACACACACACACTCTATATAAACCCATACTCCATCCACAACATTTTCCAAAACATATGTCTGGTCTCACTGGGCCTCTTGTACACAATCCAAATCCATTCTCTCTGTCAGCGTACTTGCGGCTCGTCATTAGCTTCAGTCTCGCTGATGAGAAACGGCAGATGTTCGTTTTGTCGAGCAGAGGGCCCCGTCTCTGAATGTGCTGTCTTCTGTACTCGCCTGTGATCCTCTTTAGACGCATTAAAAAAGGAACATTCTACTTCAACAAACAAATATGTGCTCCAGGCTTTCCATAGTCTGTCTTTTCTGAAGTGCAGAGCTGTTTTTTTACGTGACGTCAGTAAACCAGTCAACATGCATTAAATGCACTGACTTCAAGTCAAAGTGTGTCAAATGAACAGCGTGTGTATGTTCCAGACAAGGTGTAATAAATGCCCTGAAATGTGCTCGTAATGTATCTGATCACTAACACTAACAAGACTTAACTGAGTCAAGGAAGTGCAGGTACTTAGCTCCTTGTTCAGTCACACATAATAATGATCATCCAATAATCCAAGCCACTAGGGGCTAATAGAGCGGATCTACCAACCAGTAAGATAATCCTGTGACACAGCAGGGCCCTATCTAGCCCCGGCTAGCTTAGCCTAGCCACTGCTCACACACACCAGATGGTGTTTTCATATCATACTACAAAGTGGGTGCTCCGCAGCGAAAGGTCTGCTGGAAGCATATGCTTCTGATTCCTATTGAAATAAATAAAGTGGTGAGTTCTTCATGTACATAAATTCAATCAATTTTCAATCAAAAAGTGAGAAAAGCACTCTGATGTTGGATGGATGTTAGATGGTATTTTGCAGACAATATTTCACTGGTTGTCATTTTTAACCATTTTAGGGATAAAGTTGGATCTTTTAAAAGGGTCAGTTCACACAAATTACCACATTAAAAAAAAAAAAAAAGGTTTTGAGATGTCAATCTCTGAGGTTTATGCCTCACCCAATACAATGGAGATGAGTGGATTAGTGGTTCTGATAGCATTGAAAAATTACAGTTATACAGTTATATTCTGTATAATCCACATGACGCACTGTCTACTAATTTCATAGGGACTATTTATTTGGTAGAAAGGAGTCCTGATGAAAATAACCAGGACATGTTTTCTGGAAAAACAATTTTCAATGCTGTGAGCACCAAGAGCAAAATTTCAATCACCCCCATTGTATTGGGGTGGAGGCAGGAATCTCATATACAGATAATAATCGCTTTATTTGCGCAGCACTCTTAAAAACACAAAATCAACAAAGTGCTTCACAGGATCACAACAATAAGAATATGTAATGTATAAAACAGTAGAGACATAAAATCAATACAGAAATAAAAAAAACAAAACAGAAAATAGAGCCATATTAAACAAGTACATGTCAAGATTCTTCTTAAAATCAGGTGTGTATCAAGTGTATTAAGTGTATCTAGCTGACCCCTGTTCTTAGATCGAACTGTAGGGATGGCTTGTTAGTTCCTGTGCAACAATCTCAGCGAGCTGGTAAGATCTACAAGATCTGAGCTGAACATATCTTTTGATAAAATCTCAGCAGTAGAGGCAAAAGACGAATCAATCTTAAGATCAAGCCAAAAAGACACAGAAACCTTTCAGAAACTTTTCTTCAAACCCTTTTTTTTTTCATCTGGATGAGCCGACCTTTTAAACATCTTCACACAACTCAACATAGAAATGTCTATCAGAAATAACAGCCAGATTGATTGGGTTCACAATTTGCCTGCAGGCCTCTCAGGGACTCAATGTCATTATAACAGGACGTGTGCTTTTTTGGATTTGACAGTGTTTTGAAATTCATGGCATATCAATGTTGGCTATTTCCCTGTGAATATTTCTGTACCAAGGCAATGAATCAAATTTCATGCTCTAGCCATTTGTCTTTATTATGTGCCCTTGTCCTTTCCATTTGACTCTCCCATCTCAGCCTCCTCGGGGCACTGCTGGAAAAGTCAAATAACATCAAAACAGTTTTAGAAGAAAGCTTGATCACAGGGCATTTAGCTCCCAGGGTCAAGCTAGCAATATAACATAGTTAATTAGAATGATCTTGTTGGAGGTAATTTGGTGATTATTTTTTATATTTCAGCATGGGGAGCAATTTGTCTCCACTTTTCCAGACAAACTGTATATGTTGGCAAACCACACACACACACACACACACACACACCAAGCGCACAAAGTACTGCAGCAAAAGAGACAGAGGGAGGGAGAAAGAGCGAGGGTGGTTACATAGATGAAGCTTGGAGACTCTTATTTAGCTTGTTAATTAGCTTGAACCTTTTGATCCCAATTTTAAAACCCACCACGTTGCAATGCTGGCGCCTTTTGTGTGTTGCCCCAAGCCAGATAAAACTAAGCTTTATTCCTGCGCCTTTCAAACACCATGGCAGTATTAGCTCTGCTTTCCCTCCCTGTGTTAGCGTTGCTCTTATCTATTCCCAGACGCTCTGTGTAAAGTTGGTCACCTCTGACACCTCAGTTACATACAGTTACGCACATGCATTACAATAACAAGACCTTTTCTTCTCGCTGCTTTAAAGCAATCAGGATTTGACAGTGGAGGTATCAGCTGCAATGCAGGTTTAAATCCTATTTAACTTGGGCTAAGGACAATGAATGGAGGGTGACACTGTTTCATTCTGCCCTTTTAATCAAGCTCTCATTGTTATAGGTGCACCGCAAATGTCAGGTCTTAGTTGTGTGATTCCCTCAAATTGCTGTTCCATGACTGTAGGGAGATGTGAGTGTGTGTTTGTGCATGAGCGTAAGTTTGGGAGGGAGTGAGGGAAAGAGAGGAAGTGTGAGTGTGTGCATGACAAGGGGATGTATAAGGGGAGCTGGCATAGAATCCCTGGAGCGTAGGGGTAGAGCGGGAGTTACTAATCAACTGTGAGAGAGTAGGCTAGAGAAGACTCACCCTCTATTTTCCCCCCAGAGAGAAAGAGAAGGAACAGATAAGACAAACCTCTTCAGGCCAAAACCACTACAAATGAATGGCTATCACCAAAAATATTAGAGGGGGGGGAGGGTGGGGGGCAGAGATCCTTTCCTCCACATTCTGCTTCACACATCTTTTTTGTTTTTTTTTCCTCTCCCTGCTTTTCATCCTGGCAGTAACAAATGCGAAGACTACCGCAGGAAGTGCATAAGACTAGGGGGGGTTACCTCTCTAGCCCCTGCGCTCATCACTCCACTGATGGATAGCCAGGAGGTTAGAAGCCAATGTCAATTTAGTTAACACAGCCAATACCCAGAAGATTCCACTCAGCACTCATGCTGTGTGCACGCAAGACAATCTGGGATGGTCTCTCCCGTCTCAGTGAATGTTTTACTGGCTACCGATCTACTGTCCAGGTTGCCCCCGGAGAGCAGTGTGGTTAACCGCAAAATGTTTCCCCCGTGACTCATCTGAAGACAGCTTGTCTGCTCGTGACCAGCTTCAGATATATGGAACAAGACAGAGATTATCATTGACAGGGAAGAGAAGAGGAGGAGAGGTTGTGGGTGGTTTGAGGCTTGCAGTACATTTTAGTAAGGCTATTAGTGATGCTTGTATGGATTAGGGCCTTTAATGTAAAGCCAGAAAAGGTAGTAACTGTTTTAGATGTGGTTTGAGAATTAAGAAATGGCTGTCATAGTAACCCACACTGTTTGCTAACTCGAATGTGATTGGTCAAGATTAGCATGCGATTAGTCTCTGCACCGTCTTTGTCTTTTGTCCAAATCAATTCTCTATCACAGAGTTAATGAAGAATTGGGACTGTAATTGTTTTGTTCCTAAAGCATGTGTTCCAGTCTCAAGTGCTTCTGTTTCCTCACTTCCAGTCTCAAGTGTTTTTTTTTTCCTTTTTTCAGTGTGTGTTGCTATTACTTTTTTGCATTGTTACTGCATTGCACACACCAATTTGTTAAATGGATTTAATCATTTTATTCTCTCATAATTCAGAGCTCAGTAATAGCTCAGAACTCATCATTTTAATGTGTTTAACCATAAAGACTGACGGATTTATTTTAGGGTTATACATCTAAACATTTAATTTTTTTGTAAGTACATAATTTCCAGACATTAAGATATAAATCTTTATATATAGCGAGGTTTTAATCAAAGACCAAACCTTAAGGTGCTGCAAATCCAGAGAAAAAAAAAGCAACTTATGACATTACCGCCTCACTCCCGCTTTTTTTTTAAAAACCCCTTAACCTAAGAGTTGTCTTTCTACTCGTCCAGATAAATAAAGGAGAATTAATTCTGTGAAAGCTGACTAATTTCTGAATAAAACCGGGCAAACTACGAGCAATACTTCCAATTGCTTTTTACCAAGAGTGAACATAATACCATGAAATTTGCCTGCGCCAAAATAGTCTGCAATCAGCAAGTATTATCTGGTTTGATGAAAAGGATCAGTTGAAGTAATGCTGCAATAATCGTATGCAAATTTAATGGGACATCTGCAGTGTATTAGGCCCATTATTTTCATTGGTAAAGCAAACAATGCATGTCCTTTTTGTCTGCTATTTTAACCAGAATTGCCAAAAATATTACCATTACATATCATTGGGGTCATAATTATATCCGTCTTTGAAAACACATTTACACATTTTTCTACAGACAATATTTTTGATATGCAGATTATTTAACATCAGTAGTAAACTGAGGTAGGATGTATGGGTATCAGCACAACCTGAGCCTCTTCTTTTGTAATAAATGCTAAATGTAATTTTAGGCCACCAGTGGCCACCATGCCAAGATGTAAAATGTCCTTGGTGACTCAAAACAAGGAAAAGAAAAAGAGCTCTTGCTATAATTACATGTCTGAATCTACAAATCTATTAAGAAAATTTAGCACAGTTCAGAAATGTCTTCTAAGGTCTATAAGAAATGTCACAAATTGTAGGTAAGTGAGAACAAGGTTTCTAAAAGTGACATCTATAACTATCATGAGGGTAATTTACCTGTTACATTTCTATTGTATGATGCAAATTGTAAATCCTATCCAATTTATAGTACAATACCCACATTTTCTCCTGTTTCAGTTGGGTTTAAACAATAAAAGTGCTGTTCACTCTTTCACTCCAGACTTGCCTTTTTTCATTTACACCAAGAAGCTTTTGTTAGTTTGATTGGTGAAATTTATAAGCATCAGAACATTGACCACATTTAAAATAATTGGCATCACGCCGACATCACAGAATTAATGCTCAGTTAATGTCCTGCTCAGCCTCCCTCTGCACTGTTCACATATGGATCGCCTGTCTGCCAGAGGGGTAATTACTTCAAATGTGGTTAGGCCCATTCCTGCTACGTAGAGAACACAGGCTACAACACACTGTATAAAGAAAGAGCAATTTCTTAATGAAGCAATTAAAATAGGGCTGAAATGATTTGTTAATTAATTAATTAGTTTTTTTTACACATTTATTTAGCAAAAGTTAAAAAACATGTATATCAGCCCCACTTTCAGCTTTGTGATGAATCGGATACTCTCGTCTGGTTTTTAAATGGTTTATTTAGGTCAAGAAGTAGAATAATTTTGTCAGTCTATAAAAGAAACGCTTGTAATGATGCAGTCTATCTGAAAAATTCAAAATCTCCTAAATTGAGTTTCTGGTTACAGCTTGCTTGTGGTCATCCAAATCATTATGAATGTACTACTTTTTTAGCCATTGGTAACTTTGGGTTGTGGCATCTTACAATTTTAATTTATCATTGTTTTAATATTTTTTAAATAAAATAACCAATTGAACAAAGATAGCAGTATGTTAGTGAAATATAAAGTTAAATATCAACTGTCAGCCCAAATTTAAAATAAAGAACAATAAAAATCGGAGCAGCAGAAAGATGGAAATGTCTGAATAGAGAATATTTAATTGTAAGAATTCAACATTCCCCTTTGTTAGATGTCCATAGGTCCCTTGTACTCAGCATGGTGGAAGAGGTGAGATTTAACCACAGAAGAATGAGAAATGAGTTTAAAAGGGGAGGAATTCATTTTTATCCTTTATCACGGCCCTTAGGAGGCCAGGGGACAATCAGTGGGGTTTGTGAGCTGAGGGGGCCGGTCTGTAATGATGGCTGGCTCAAGCCCAGATAGATCAGAGACCTCACGTTCTTTGTCAATATTCTGCTTAAGCATTGGAGGATACTATGTGATGACAGGATGATCCTGGTGTGTGCATTTATGTGCTTTTCTGAGTGGAGCCTATTAGTGAGGGGAGCCTCTCCAGCCACTGTCAAACTTAAAACGGAGGACAGGAGAAGGTATTACCTCCAATTATGTGCAGTGGTACATCTGTGAAGTCAGAGTACTATCAAGCTGCTTGGCTGTCAGACTTTTGTTCGTTTATTAATTCATTTTTGTTTCACATTATATGCATCATGGTGATGGAAAAGGAACCCCCTTTACCCCTTTTAAGTCTTTGTCTTCGATTCCCCATCTTCCTTTCCTTGAGAGAAGAAATAACCATTTATTTGAGGCCATGTTCTTTTAAGAGGGTAAAAGATAAGCTTTAGTTTGAGTTTCATTCACGTGCTATTCATCTTTTCTTACCAGACAGAAGATGTGACCCTGCTAACATATGCTCATTGTGTTAATCCCTTGCCAGGGTAAAATGAGAACTCCCCGCGCTCACCTTTCTTGACCCATACCCCTTCTGTCTTCTCAACGCACTGTATTACAAGACTTACATTTCAATTTGCAAGGCCAATCACAGGGATCTTATGAGCTGCTGGTTGGAAAGCAATTGAGCCTCATTTAATCTGTTCCCCTCATGTTTCCAATCCATTTATGATTATTTAAAGAAATTAAAGGGCTTGAATAAACCGCTTGCAGAACCAAAAAGTTTTTTCTTTCTCTTTCTCTTTCTTTCTTCTCTTTTTCCACAGTTCATTTGATTGCACCCATCAGCAACCTTTTGCTTCCATCCAGTGCTTCCCTGGTCATCTGTGCACCTTGATTTGAGAGTTGAAGGTGGGGGGTGGGGGCGGGATAAACAGCGCATGGAAATGGGCTAGTGATTGCCTCCCTCTCTGCGTGGTGATGGAGGGCTTGAGTGATCGTGCCCCTCAAGCCCCTCCTTGGTGGTTGATTAGCTGTGGAGTCCTGGAGCTCCGGAGTGACACACTGGCTCATCAGACCCTGTTCAGCCTGTCAGGAACCCCCTTGATTGCACAGTGCTTCATAATTGTACCCCATCCTGCTTTAGTGTCCAGTGTGCTGCTGTCTCATCTTCGTGTCAGAGAATGCGCCCCACAGTGCTTGACTTTTCATGTTGCTTTTCCGAACGTACACGTTGGAAATGTCTTCATACGAAGGAATGTGTGTCATAAAAAAATGTGACCTTCCAGGAGATTCCAGTTAATAGCTGGTGACAACACAAACACTCACAGTAGCTTTTGTTCAAATGTATCTCTCATCTAAAGCAAAGGTGTCGTCTCTCTTAGAGCTGAAAATGAGCTCTCACAGTTGATGGACAATGAATGGCCAGTTAGAAGGTCCATTATAGATGAGCATCAAAGGAATGCAGTGTCATAATAATGCATATTGAGTTGTGTGGATGTACGGTTGGCTGAATTGGCAGGTGTAAAAATGTGGGACAACATTTATGTTGAGAAGGTGCTGCTTCTTTCTCCCTGCCTTTGTCTGCCAGCACCAGCAGCTGCAAACGGGCCCGGTGTAATGTCTTTTTTAGTAAGGCAATTGGAAAAGAATTGCCATCGTGACATTTATAATCATTGAGTTGGTGGACATGATTGAAAGTTAAAGCAGTCAGAATGGAAAACTCATAGGACTCTGGCCCGGGTTATTGATTCATATAGCTTTTGTGGGTGAACTGCCTGAGGTGTGGAACTCATCAAATCATAGACTGTATTAATTATTTTTATGTCCTGGCATCAGCCTCCACTGACACTTAAATTTTTTGAAGTTGAGACTTGTGCCCATGCTGTTGTGATCAAGTTGTAGTATACTGACTAAAGATTAGTGTGAAGCCAGTCTTTTGACCCTGCACTGGACAACTATATGTTAGGACCCTAAATGTGAGTAATGGATGCAAGGATCAAAAGGTTATCACAAACACAAACTTAAGGCTATGCTAAAAGATGAAAAAAGAAGTGTGAAAAATATTAATCAGAAAAGCTAAAAAAGTTAAAGATAACAAATCATAAATATATTTAAAAAATATAAAATTTCATGTGTGTCCTATGTGTTAAACTAAAGTAACATTCTGTACAAGCTCAAGTGCAATTATGCAAATGTGTAGCGCAGTGCAAAGGATTTAGAGAGGACAATGTGCTAGACAATGCTGCAGATATAAAGAGGGCAGAGTTCACCACTCTGATGGCCTGAGGAAAGAAGCTTTTTCTTTGTCTCTCTTAGTTGGACTTTTGGCTTTAAAGGCGTTTTTTCCAGTGTGGAAGCTGGAATAGCCTGTTATTAGTTTAGTATGGATCCTTCAGATTCCCACATGCTCTGGTTCTGCATCTTCTGGCCTATAAGTCCTGCAGAGTTGTGTAGATTTGATGGCATGTTTGGCTGAGCAAACTACTCTATGTAGGGCTCTATGGTCCTAAGTGTAACAGTCTGAGGTAGTCAAGGCATTAACTTGCCTTTCTCGCCAAGATGTCTGTGTGATTTGTACTCCCAGGTACCTGAAAGTGCTCAACCTCTCCTTAAGTGTTCTGTTGATTCTAAAAGTTCCTCTGTTGCTTTGTCCCAAAATCCAAAACCAGCTTCTTGGATTTGGTAACATTTAGTAAGACTCTTTTGACCTTGCAATATAGTGACAGGTTCCACACCTCTTCCAGGTAGGCTACCTAAACATTGCGCCACCAGCAAACTTTGTCAATGGAGTTGAAGGTGTTTCTGACCACACAGCCATGTGTTACAGGGAGTACAGCAGGGTGCTAAGCATACAACCTCGGAGGGCACCTGTGTTAAAGAGGTGGAGGTTACAGGTGTGACTGACCAGCCGAGTTTTGGCAAGTCGGGGACCCAGGCACACAGTCATGCTATGCTAAACAATAACAGATTAATGGCCTGTTACATACAGGATGAGTATTAGAATGTTTTTAGCGTTAATGCAAAAGACTGGAGTTTTTTTCTATGCCTTGGTTTAGAGTATCACAGCGACTCTGTGTCACATGCATCAGACAGAAGCCCTCTCTCAGGTATTTTGGTTATGCTTTTGATTGGTTCCTCTTTTTGCCTCTGGTAAAGGCCCCAGCAGGTCTGCCATGTCCACACATATCTGTTGGGCTTTTCCACTCACCAGATAGCTCAGATGACCTCCAGTCACTCAGCCCAACAGCTGCTTTTCACTCAACCAAGAGACATCTCTCTGCTGTTTTGGCTCCTAGAAGCTATTTCCTATTTTCACGGCACACACAACCACCTACGGATTAAGACTTAAAACATAAAAGATGACCTCCGTGTTTTGTAGAATAACTTGCCCACTATTTGTGATGTGTGCAATTGCATTTAACTGCATGCCGGCTTTTATCTTATTTTCTACCAAAGACGTGGTGGCTGTGGCCACAGGCTTATTCATGTCCAGACTTTTTACTCACCAAATAGGCTTTTGCCTGTTGTCAAGGTTGGGATAAAATCCCTCACCAGTGTTTGTCGCTTTGTTTTTCTTCTTTTATTTCTTATTATTTACTTATTCCAAAAGTAAAAGCATGGTCTATAATGTCTCACTTCTGTTTTTTTTTTTTCTCGCTCCTCTGGCTTTGTGTAATCTTCTATCTGCATTGGTACATTTGCTTCATTCAGCCATTACAGTTTCAGTGATTTCACCTGCTACATGTTTACTTAACTTGGAGTATAAAACATTACTTTTTCCTTGGTGTTGCTGTGATAGAGATTATAGTGTCACAGCTCTTGAATGAAATAGGATTCAGTGTCAGCCTTGTACACGATGATAGACTTTACGGTGCTGGAGGAGACTTGTATTGGATAGTAAATCCACCATCATATTCAGCACAAGCATTTACATAAGTCAAGCGCTGTGGCAGATGAGTGGCTTGTCGTAGCATTACGCATTTGTTCAGTCAAGAAATGAGGCAAGGTGTTTGCTATGTGTCAAAGGAGAAGCCTCAGAGGAAACACTGGCTTTGTCATGGGTCCCTGAAGAGTGCTGTAACCAGGGTAAAAATTACATGTTGGTTTATACCATCTGTCCTTGGGGGTCTGTTTTTGTATCTATCTGAGCAACAGTAAGATAATGAAGATACTGTAAGTGATAGTATTGTATTTTTGCTCAAACTGGCTAATGGACATGAATATTTTCTATTTTCCTTGTATTAGTAACATGATTTGGGCTATGGCAATGATGCATGGGGATCAATTTAACAGCTTTTTGTTTGGTCGCCCTTTTCATACCAACCTCTTTGCGTGGCACATCTAATCTTGTGTGTGCTATTTAATTGGCGCAGGAAGCATCACAGCATACCTTTGTGAGCTCAGGGCTCCTGATGATTCTGATGAAAATCTTCTGACAACTCAAACATTTTTAATCATGCTGAACAAACTTGGTTAGCTTATACTGCCTCTTACTTGTGTTATATTCAGGGCATGATCAGAATTATTCTGCTCTTATAGAAACAGAAAAATTACACATTTTAAGGCACAGTGAGGTTAAAGGGTGAATGTTGAGCTTAAGAGTGTTTACAAATGCAGATCAATCTAGGCCTCTGCACACTTTGTTTAAACAGTCAGGCAAACTGAAGGTAAACTTTTGCTAAAAGTGCCCTACCTTGTGAAGTGTTGACCAAAGGGGATAAAGAAAAGAAATGGGAAATTTCCTGTAATTACAAATAACAGAAGTGATGCTTTTTACTCTTTATCACGTACCAGGACAGGAGAGGAGTGATCATAGAGCTGTATTGCATCAATAATCAGCATCAGCATCCCTTCTGCTCTGCCGTGGTGTAAATAGGGTTGACTACAGAGAACCGGTTTCCAATTTTTAAACACCGGGGATTAATGAACAAACATGCTTTTTGGATTCCACTTATTGATTTCGTAAAGTAGGGAGTTTGAACCTACTGTGCTTTCTTCTGCATTTACTGATACACCTAGTCAACACATGTGTATGGTATAGTTCACAAAATGGTGGTTCATCCTCACAACAGAGGTGGTGCTGGAACTTGCTTCTCATCCAGCAGAGCAGGGTTATATGATACTGAATGGTGCATCATAGCTGACATGATGGCTTTCTCCATTTTGCAATCTGGTTTTCTCTCCAGTCCCTCAAAGCTTAGCATGACGGTTTACAGTTGGCCAACGGTGCATATTCACACGTCATAGTTCACCAAACTTGATCGCTAAGCTAAAGCACTGCTCAGATTTACTTTGCAACTGTGGACGAATCCACTGATGGTGCCGATTCCACTGAAATTATTATTATATACACTACATATTTTTTTGTATCCTGGTTATACTGTAAATGCTGGTGTACATGAGCCCTAAAAAGGGTTGTTTACCACCGTAATGTCGTGGAAGTTTAATGTTTTCACTCAAACTACAGATAATGCCTGTCGCATGCACCTCAGTTGATTATCATCAGGTCTGTGAGGCTGTGGGTGCTGCTGGTTTTACAATTCCTCCAAATACATGTAAATGTATTTTATACTGTTACTGTGCAGTAACATATTTTTAACTGCATCAGACTTCATTACAGCTCTTAACAGCAGATGACAAAACAGAGTCTACCTCCTCTATAAATGTTGCCTGATTGTTGATGGTTATTAGTGGACATTTGCTTCAAGATAGGATAAGGAAATTACAACACATCTCCTTATTTATGCCAAATGATCTACTCAAAATGAATGTGGGTTTTGCTTTCAATATATTTTGGTTTCTTGCATGCCTCAAATACAATTCCGAAAGAAGCAGGAATCAATACGAACTGGAACAGATAAGCATGGTAAGAGGGTGTTGCTTAACATGTTGGATGTTTTCAAACTGCAGTAATCAGATTCAGAACTGCTAATTCTGTAAACAATATTGTATGTGCCATCATATGTATTTTAAGTGGGGCAAAAAATATGTGAGATTTTTCACCTACCGATGGAAAAGGATGAAACATGACTCCGTAGTCCCCTGTCCGCCCTCAGTATATTCCTCTTTCATGGGCTGAATAATATGTAATACCTTACAAAGCTGCACGCCTTCCTGGTAATGTGTCACTGCTGGAGACAGATACACTCACCTCAGTTCAAAGTAAGGCATGTCATTTTGTTGACAAACTGTAGCTAGCTGCCTGTGAGCATGCTTGTGCCTGCGAAGATATGCAATTTCGTATTCTCTCTGACAAAAATCAGCATTGTGACAGAGAGTCTCTCAGTGTTGTTTGCTCAGATCACTTAACTGGAGCATCTGGATGCTGCTGAAAATCAAAGGCCAAATAATGATAGAGCTGATGCAACATTTAAAACAGAAACAGTTGCTTATGCATACTGATATTACAGCAGCAGGTTAGGGGCACTATAGAGGTCGAAAAGACTGAGTAGATGCTTAACAATACAATGCCATCAAAGGTTTACTCTCTGAGATATATCCTATAGTCCAACTTAAATATAGCCTGTGGACTTT